>NC_071289.1:13723500-14040000 GCF_943734705.1 Anopheles coustani
CAAGTTTCCAGTGGAAGAAGTGGTGTAGAAAACTGGGGCAGGGAAAAAATAGTCCGAGATCATCGGTGTCTCCGACGAGCGTCTCAATCATTGCCGGCATCAACGCATCCTCACCCCCCAACCTCCGACCCCGGGCAGGTTTACCAAGTTGGATTTAGTCAAGTACGAGTCAAGCTGAAGGCCAGCTCCCACACAAAAAGCAAACTAAACGCCAGCCATCCATTAAATTCCGACGATCTCCGACTATCAGCAGCAGCACAGGATCCGAATCCGGTGGCAGGGCGGTTTCCACGAGGGACGTGCTCCCGGGTTGGAGCTCTCCCGAGCTTGTTTACAATCATTATTATTGTTTTCAGCATTGTAGCCATAAATCCTCCTAATGTTCTCGTTATTCCTGCTTTGCATCGGGCGTCGTTTTCCGGGGCACTGCACCATTACGCACCGTTTCCGGTTCGGCCGGCCGTCGGTCGACGTCCAGGAGTCGAGGCCCTTCTGGGACTCAAGTGGACACTGGATCTGCCTGGCTTGTGCTGGGGCTCCGGATGCCGCTGAGTCGACCCTTGTTCTCCCCCTGTACGTGTGTTTGTGTCCGGGCCGGTGGTCCACGCAGTGTCCGTTGTCTACTGCTATCTGGTGCGCAAAAGAGTCGTTACAACTTGATGACTGTCGATAGAACAATATCATGGCCGGCCCTTCGGGGACAACCGTTGAGGGCTGGGCATTCCAACGGCAAAGATGAATATCAAAGAATTTCCCTCCCTCTCCCTGCCAGCAGGATGGATCCTTTTGGGAAAACCGAAGTGCGAACGAAAGAGAGCGAGGGAGCAAGTACTACCCTGAAGGAAAAGGATGGCTTCGCCGAAAGAAAGCAATGTTTTGCTGAGTGATACGAATGAGTATCACCGGGTCGACGGGTTTCGCACACCACTTTGGGGTCGTCGTTTGGGGAAAACGACGTTTGCAGCAAACCAACAAGCGCATCCCGGCTGGAACTTGGTGGCGTAAACACGAACTTCCTGTATTTGCTCTGCGTTCGTCAGCGGACAGAAATCGCATCGTCGTTGCTTTTGTCCTGTGTACCGAAATCGGTTGCAACTTTCCGGAAGTGGTTGTTTACGTGTGTGTCATGCGTGTACACTTGTCTGGGAAAACGTGTGAAAAACTCCCGGGAAGGATGAGGTTGTTTTTAGCTAGTTTCATCTCTCCCGTTCGGTACGGCCATCCATTTGGCTCGGATTTCCCAACGGGAGGCGCCTCTGACGGACGGCTGTCAATATCACTTTGTGCCCGCGTTTACAGGCTCTTCTTCCGCGCTTCGAAAGACATCGCGCGCTCAGCACTCCAAAGGCTCCTGCGATGGTGAACGATATTTGCATTTATTACCGAGCAGCGAGTTCGAGCGATAAGAAGCAGCCGAGGGCACACCATCATAATTCTGTCTTTCAGCTCGACGGGCGGAAGTACGCGAGAGGCCATTCATATCGCGATGTGTACTCAGGGGAACCCGGAGGAGGGGAGCGATACATACACACAAACACACCGCAAAGCTCTAGTGTGCCTTCGGTGGTGTCCTACAACTGTTTCTGGTTATGTTTGCACGAAAATGAATCGAACGGAGGAGGAGCGACGTGGGCCGTATTTTCCTGAGCTGGCAGGAATTGATGAAACCGGATCCGACAGTTTATGTCCGATTGCGCGAGGAATCGCACAACAAGGTGACCCCCCCCCACCTTTCCTCCTTCTCCTCCATGATGGACAATCTAACCTGATCCCGGGGGGTGGGACGCACAATCGCACATAAACATTCGGCCGCAACCGAATCCAACAAATCGTATCAACATCGTAAAGATTGATCTATGATAATGCTTTTGTTTTCCACGGACGTCGGATCTACGGCGCGTTCGCGCTCCCGGGACACACCGGTTTCCCATCCGCCGAATGGCTTTTCCGAGAATAGATCAGGAGTTAAGGAAGCGAAACGAGACATGGAGTGGGAGTTACACGGGGTAAGAGACAGTGAGAGAGAGAGAGATGGAATTGGCGGGTTTGATGGCACAGAATGTGTTTGCCGTGTTAGGACTAAGCTCAGTTCGGGACAAAAACACTTCGACAACACAAGAGATGATTTAATTATTGTGTTTTCTGGTCGCTTGCCACCATGTCGCCACCGTTCGTCGGGCGTATCGGATTGCCGGTGCCACCCAGAAAGAACACAAAAGAAAAGGTTGTTGTGGTGGAAAAACACATCTCGAGAATGGTTCCAGAACGACACGGATTACGTTGTTTGGGTTTGCTAGATAGAAATTACGAGACCAAGTCAGGGTTGATTTTTGAGTTCTTGAGTGTAGCGGAGGCTCGATGCCCCGCTGGAGCGGTGTTCAGGACGAGCCACCCTTCGAGAGATGATTTGTTTATTAGGCACATCCGTTTCATGGTCGGTGATTTATCGCTCGATTTGCTTTTCCCTGGCACTCCACGGAGCAAGGGTCTGGGAAGGCTCGGCTATTCGAGCGTTAAATTAAGATCCATAGCGTCGCGAAGGAAGTACAGTCGGTATCGCCGATTCCAACCGTGAATATTTCAACCCGACCAGCACCCACCCTCTCCCTCCTACCTACATACATAAACATGTAGTAGGCAACCGCCGATTAACTCTATTTATCATTATTAATCCACGACACGTCTAAACGACCCGCCGAGTCGGCCAGCCTCGCGAGTCCATCAATTCGAATGCACTCAATCCGCGGAATGACCACCACGCGGCTTCTGCGTCGTACGTCATCGATCGATCGAGACAGTGGAAGCTAAAGCGGAAACACTCCGAAATGCTTCGGAAGATTTATGGCACCCCGACGGAGCGGGAAACTCCGGGCCGCTGCGTAATGTGTGGGAAAGCCGGTGAGATATGGAAAATTAATTAGCCCCTCGGTTAGCATCGGCGACAAGGTAATGGCTGTTTGAGCGTTCCGTCAACATTCAATTGGGTAGGAAGATGTATTTCCACTTGAGATGTCGAATTGTCAGTGGTATTTTCTGGACGCGTAATTCTAGTGTGAAAAGATTTTAAAAGGAAAATTATAAATGATGGTGGCTTGACGGTTTGTGTCAGACATTTACATTAAACTAGATCGAAATATTCTTCAAAAATTACCGAAACGAAGCTTCTCATCAACAGGATATCTTCGGAGAACTCTTAATGTTGTAAAACTAATAGACAATGTTGATACTTAAATCTCTCAAGGAATATGGTTATCAGGATTGGAAAAATGTATGTTCTTTATTCAAAAACAAACAACATTTCACAAAAAAGAAATAAAAGTTATCTTTGCAAAACCTCAATCCACACAAAAACAAGGTGTATACAATGCAAGACAAAAGTTTTCCTCACACACTTGTTTCCGTTTATAAATTTATAACTTCCGCCAGCAACACATTCAATTTCACGTGCGGCGGAAGGGTGCATCAGCATAACAATACGCCATTAACACCGCTGTTCGTTTGCTGCGAAGCACAAAACGCCACGCAAAAAACAAATCCAACTCAATTTCGTATTTTACACCAATTGGCAACCGGGATGCAAAATGCAGCCAATTAATAACATTTCACTATCCAACCGTATAAGGAAATGGTTTGCTGCCTACGCGAGATAAAAAGTACACGTTGAAAATAAAAACAAAACATATTCACATCCTTTTCTCCCGTCCCTATCGCGTGTTGTTGTTTCAGTCGATTTGCTGCCCCGGTTGATCGATCTACGAAAAACAGCCAATAATCGCGCTGCGTTGCGATCGTGTGGCCCTCGGTCAGCCTTCTGCCGTTGTTTGTCGGCGGCATCTGCAGTTGGCGGAAAATTTCCCATTATAGCCAAATTCGCCGAAAGTCGCCACCTGATCGAATTGCTTTTTGCATCTGTTTGACCAGCGCTTGCCCTGTTTGTGTTTTTTATTTTATTTGTTATTTTGTTACAGGGTTTTCGTGGGCGAATTTCCGGGAAGGATATATTTTTTTCGCTCTCGTATTGTCGAGTCATTGCAGCAGCTGTAAATCATTAATTTAAATTTTTCCCGTAATGGTATTTATTGAAACGCCGGTAATAAATGTTTCCACCGAGCCGGTTGTTCATCTCGTGTCCGTAAAACTTAATTCGATGGTGTGTGTGTGTGTGTATGTGCGTGTGAGGGAAGTTTTTTTTTACGATTTTCCGATGCATGTCCTTAACGGATGCGCACGTGTTTAAAATGCATCCAACGGATGAGATGGAAAAACGAGCATTTCAAGACCCTCGTCCCAAAAACGCTTTGTGTAATGTACGTAGTCCGGAGTTCTTACCATTCGTGGGTATGTGTGTGTGTGTGTGTGAGAGAGCCTTTGGCCACAATGGAACGGGTGGGTCTCGGTGTGCACAGTAATAAATTCGTGAACGGCAAACATTCCGCGTGCAGGTGGTCAGGATGTGCACCAAATCCTCGCGGAGAATCCTTCGCCGACCTCCACGTTCGGTGACTTTATTTTTCCACACACTTTCCTCCAGCCTCCCCATCGCTTTCGCGTTTACGACCAGTTCCGGTTCAATTCGGATCGTGACTATCGAACGAAATGGCCGCAGAATGAATTTGGCCGTTCCACGTTCCACGGGGCTGAATGATTCTTGGCGGCGGCCATTGCCGGGCTAAGATTTTCCTGCTTTCTAAGACTGCCTGGACGGTTCTACGTTCTCTCTCGGCCTCCCTTGCACCCTCCGCCCTTCGCTTCGGCCAAGTGGAAGAAAAATGAAAGTCACTTTAAATGTAAATTTTCCTCCACTTGAAAATCAATCCCCGAACCACGGCTGCCGGATCGGTGGGTGTGGTACTTCTGGCGAGTGCTTTTCACATTCGAACAGTGCGCTTCGCAAAGGGGCGGGCAAGTGGACCAGCGAGTCAGCCTCACCAAATCGAAGTCCACTCCTCGGTCGAAATCGGGGAAGAAGGGGGGAGAGAAAAAAATCTTCACTTCAAATATTCACTTCCATTTTCCCGGCCGGTTGTCGGTTCCCTCCCAGCGCCGGAACGGCTCGGGCCGTTTGCCAGCAGCCGGACATTCCGCAGGCCGATTCCGGCAGAGCTGTGGTCCCTTTTTGTCCGGGCGCAGCACAATGAAAATATGGTGCGCTTGATGCTTGCTTTGCCGAAGCCGAACCACTGGGACGGTTGGCCCCGGGTGGGACGGGGCGGTAAGTAAACTTTTGAAAATAACATTCAAATATTCAAAATCACTCACGGAAAATTCAAATCACGTTAAGTGGAAATCGATTTTGGAATTTCCCGTTTTCGCAGGCGCCCACTGCCGATGATGCTGATGAGGTACCAAAGAGGAAAAAAAAGGAACTCTACTGAGAGAGATTTTAGATGCCGAGATCGTATGTTTTCGATCGTTTTTCCTCCGATCTACGTTTGCTATTATTGGTATATTCCTTCTATTATTATTATTTCTCCCACCGACGTAAGTACACCCTCTTCAACCGGTACTCTGCTGCATCGGAGAGCAAATTTCATTTTAGAAAAAAAATGAAACGCACTGAAAATAATGGCTCAAGTTAGTTCATGCGATGACAGTGAATATTTTATCGTTATAGCGATCACTATACTGATTGATAACGGTGCTTGAAAACACCAAGTGCGACCGCTTGATCGGACTCTTATCAATCAGCGATATTTTATGGAAATTATTTTAATTAATCATTAGTGTTTCACGGTCCACCCTTTTGAAAATTATTTACTCAATATTGTGAGCACATCCGAATGGTGAATTAATGTATGGTACGGGCAGCACTTACTTAAATTAATCAGTTGGATGAAAAAACACCTCTAGGGATGGATGTAGTAACATTAAAACAGAATTTTTAATGATGATTTTTCTGAAATATTGTTTACCGCCCATGCATAGAAGAATTACAAAACCGAAAACAACCATGAACATTCGTTCAATGGTCCTACTAAGTGATTTATTAGGACAGGATCTACTTGCACACCATTTAGGCAACCTGTAATAACGAAGAAAGTGTGCCATCATTGTTATTACCGTGTCAAATATCTTCGCGTCGTCTCTTCACTAGGAGGGTTTGGTACAAATTCCATTTCCCAGGTTATTGTTATCATTGCCCTAGGCACTTACGACTGGTATGCAAGTGCAACACAAACTGGTAATGCATCTTTCACCTGTTTGTTCTCAGCTTTCTTCTCTTCAATCGCGCACTAAGCCACCTCTTGTTTGGTGAAGCAGCCCCAGTGTGACGTTCCAAGTGAACTATGATCTAACCATGGAAACGAAAGACTAGCTCATAGACACATAACCCCACCCCACACACAAATACTCACACTTACATTATTTGGAGTCGATTTTACGAGAAGCCTCTCCAGCAGTGCTGTGCATTAATGAGCAAGCAATTTTATGATCAAAGACGCCCGGAACCTTTAAGAGAAAGTGCTCGACAGGGAGTGATGTATGTTTTATATCCTTCCCAACCGAACCAAGCAGCCCGCTCCACCCAGGTTCTGTGAGATTTAGAGGTACACCCGGTGTGTGTAACATGTGTGTATAATCAACTGCACTTTCCTTCGTCGGTACTTCAATCTTGCTGAAAGGTTGGAAGTAAATTGGCGGCGCATCGGTACGTTCGGCGGTTAAAATGATGACTTCCGATTTGGCGTGGGAAAGCGGCACGGTGGCTGCGGGGACACAGACACATTTATTACAATTATCCGTGTATCAAAAATTACAATGGCGAAACGGAGCCGTGGCGCTGAACTCGAAATGGTACCCAAAAGTGTTGCCTTTCTCGGGTTCGGATATTACTAACCTGCATATTTCATCCACACGGGGTGGAAAGAGGTTGAAATGGAAGGCGACGGAGTAGTTGATTACGTGTAAACAAGTTTGCTTGGTAAATGAGCTATAAAAAGGTAGGGAACGGTTGAGGGATAAAGTTACGTCCCTTTTTTCCCATTGATCAAGAAGCGACTATTGCGGCGATCGGTGGAGATGACTGGCAGGAGAAGAAGGACACGGTTGGGCACGGACGGGCGAGTTCATGTTCTGCCACTTTCTTGCTACACTTTCACATCGACCGTTGGCGCACCTGGGCACGTTTCGGTGGGTATTGGAGAGTTTTCCAACCACCCGACACCTGCGGGAACTGCGTTGGAATTTCAGAGCGGGTAGTTTGTGGAAAATATGATACCCTTCTTTCTTTCTCCAAGCACCGCATGACCAGAGGGGAGGGGAAGGCAGGTGGGCAATATTTTGACAGGCTATATATTTTCCCCCTTGTTTCGCTCATTTAACACCACCAGAATCCACTGCCGGGGCCGGGGCTTTGATGAGCCATTTCGATGCCCCATGGGCTGAAGAATTTCAGATACGCAGCTCGACTTTTTTTTGTTTGGTTTTTGCGTTTACTCCATTAATGTTTTTTCTTTTTCCAGCTCCATCGTCCACCGGAAAAAGTAGCTTTATTATGCAGCAGCTCCTAACGATAAGCGACCAAAAACCCGAGGGTGTAACCGCGGTGTTGCTCGAAGGCAGCAAAGCGGGCACTCGTCCACACCTGAAGGTCCGGAAAGCGAGCAAGAAACACGATACACACGAAACGCTTCTGCCATAAAGTGTGGAGTTAATTTGTGCCAGTTTTGTTAGCTTTAATTAATTTCTCATTCATGAAACCTGATTGCTAACGGACACGGGATCACGGTCGAGGCGGAAAAATGGCGAGGGGAGGGAGGGAAAACAGGCACGAAAGGGCAGTTATGGGCGTTCTCGTGGGCAACCACAGTGAAGCGTTGTGCTGTTAGATGCTTTCGCTTTTAGTAGTATCGGTCACACTAGGGCCTCCTCCGGATGGAAAGGGAGGGCAATCCATTTCCAGCGGGTGCCGTGTTTGGTGTCAAACGCCGGAAATTGAATCTATTTGGTGGCATTTGACTGGTGTTCCCGTAAGGATGGTTGCGTTGGTAGGCTTTTGATTGAAAGTGTCGAAGGTGGCGTGAACCTTCGTGGGGTGTATGTTTAATGGAAGGAAATTGCATTTTTAGTCAGCTACGAACGATCGGCATCGGTTAGGGGTTTGTTGGAATGGACTCATCCTCGTATGGAGGGAAAATAATCAACGAAACAAGAAAGGTAGGACTGGGACAACTATTTTATCACCATTATCAATTATTTCACGGTGAGAATGTACATTGATTATTGTTCATTCGAACGCGATGCTACATTTGATATCTAATTCTTTACTTTTACAAACCAAATTAATTAAAAACTATGTATGTGAATTAATAAATTGAACAGCGTTATATAAAAAGATAAACAAATGAGTGAAAGTAGAAAGTTTGTTTGAAGCTATTTTTTTCTGCTAGGAATGGCGTTCCGAAAAGCATTAGCTCAATCGAAACAGGTTTATCGAAAATTGAGAAACAAAGAAATAAGAGATCTTTCTATAAGAGAAAACTTTCTAAACAACGAATAGCATAAACCAGAAACTTATCATCTACCTACTTCTTTGTAAAGAATTAACTGCTTACGTTCATGCATTGTTTTCTTTCGCATATTGATGACTTCAGAAAAAGAAAACAGATTGCAGAGCACTTTCATCTTCCTTTCAGGATATAAATACCGAAGTAAATAAATAGATAAACAAATAAAAAAAAACACCAAAAATCATAAGTCGCTGCCCACAACCTCAAGAGACCATTTGTTTGTGGTTTGTATGATTGTATGGGCTGTAAATTAATAGAGTTCCCGCCCAAGTGCCTCGTCCTGTTTGTTGTCTTCTCTATCGTTCCGTTTCCGACCGGTTGTTTTCTTTTCGGTCCGGTCAAGGCAATGTATTCGCAACAACATCTGTATGCTTTCTCATTGATTAATCAGCATATTTTCCGCACCATGGTCAGCCGGAGTCAACAGAGAACAAAAGTTTCCGCTAATTCTATCACGTTCCCCACCCAACGCGGCGGCTCCTTCCCTTCGCTGGCTTTGATTAGCCCGTTACTCATCTTTGTCGATGGTGGCTAACGTCGTTCCAGCGTCTAAGGGTAGCGCATTATCTACGGGAACGGGCCCGATGGCCATTCCGGCGAACGGTCGTGGTTGTTGGAGAAATATGATGGTTATGCTGGGAGCAGTATGGACGAACTATGCTACGGCAGCACTATAATATTAGTGCTGGGAACGTGTCCGACAGGGGACGCTCACCCGAACGGGGAAGGAGGCAAGCCAATTCAGTTACTCCCGTTAAAGTCAGCATCTAATTATCGTCGGTTGGGAGAGCATCTTATCCGTATTAATAAGAATAATTGCTTATTGGATTATATCGCAGCTGGCCACGTCGTCCTGTCGTCGCCTGCCGCGTACAGCGTTGAAAGGCTGCTGGGTTGAGATTACGAGTCGCCTCGCACTACCTATCGTTGCGGAGGTTCGTGGGGGGATTAAAGCATGCCGTGTTTGCTGAAAACCGACAAATGTAGGACATACCATTAATAATTGTACAGCCTAATTTACGAACCTCTTAAAGATAGTGCTGAAGTAACCATAATATGACCATCTTTTCGACTACAATAGTGGTATGTAGTGGCACAAAGCACTCAATGGTATGTCCCTATAACAAAAAGGTTGCTCGATAATTTCTCTTATGCTACACTGCACCTCTTAATATTCGTATGAAACAATAATTCCTCATTGATTTTGAGTGCAAATGGTTGATTAATCTTTCTTAATTCTTTCCGACTCAAAGCGAGTGTGGAGGGTTCCTCAAATGTTTTCACGTGTTTCGAGACGATAAAAAAAATTGTAATTAATTTAAAAATTTGCCCGTTTGTTGTAAAGTAAAGCAATTGATAAATTATGTTTTTGATCTTCCATAAGCAAACAGGCGAGTGCAACGGAGAAAAAGTAATTCCACACCGGTGCCAGTGTCGCGCAAATCTTCCTGCGATTTTATAATTGCCTTAGAAAACTAATTAAAATACTTTAAATTATCCGCAAAGTTGCTCGCCGCCCCAGAAGCTGCTCATTTTCTCCGAGTCACGGATGATGCGGCCCGTTCTCGCCGTGGTGATGCTTCAAGCGAACGTCACCGAGGGGTTGGTGGGGGTGGAAAGGCAAGTAATGCCGGCCATTCCCGGGGCCCGTGTACCGTGCTTCGGTTGAGCTTTGTCCATTCTATTTTTATTCGTTACACCGTGCAAAAGTTCTTCGGCCGTGGCAACTTTCCCGCGGAACGACGGATCTGCTTGTGCCACGGGGCCGGCCTAATGGACTGACAAGCGCCATTTGGACCAATTTGATCTCATTACGTGCAGATGAAAGGCACGGTGATGGTGGTGGTGTTGGTGTTGGTGGTGGATATATTTTATTAATGATATCTCGTGCCATTCTGCCTAATCACTGTTATCTATTTACGTCCCGTGAGATCGATGCGCGGTTTCTTCGGCTGTGTTTGTCCCCGGTGTTTCCCTCGTCACCCTACGACGGGCGAAGCGACAACGTGGCTAACCGAAAGTGGCTTAGTTATCGATACGTCATACCTGAAGGGGCATCCTACCTTCCGCCAGGGAGACACAATTTCCCCTCCCGGCCCTTGAAACACCACCAAGGGTGCCGGAATGGTTTTGCCTTTGCGGTACGATATAAATTTATCTCCGGCACCTGATACGACAGGCCGAGACTGGCCGTGCAAGTGAACAACGTGTAGTGCTTGTCGTTTGCCGGAAACCCGGGAAGCACCCTGAGGCTTCCTTCGTGCCTTCGAGAGCGATAGAGAGAGAGAGCGAGAGTAAGTGATGTTCAAGAGGGTACTGTTTGTAGGCTTTAATTTTAAAGTCCAATTCAACACTCACCGATCGAGCCCAGGGAAAAAGGCCTTCAAAACCGTTACTGTCGAAACATCCGGGCCCCGGGTGGGCGCTCCTAGACGAAGACGAGGAGGTCGGCAGCGCCGAAAAAGATGTCAGTATCAAAAGTTTGATCACGTTTCCGCTGGCAGCAGCTGGTACCAAGCTTACGGTTCTTTATTGCATTAATCTTCCACCTCTCTCGGGGGGAGGGGCCGGGACGGGTACACGTTAAAGAAGTTATCCCTGATGTTCAATCGCCTCCTGCCACCACTGGCCTCCCCTCACCCTTTCCCGTTACTGCCATTGCTAATCGTTCTATCTCGGAAGGGACCCGTCGGCGGTGACCTACGGACGATCGTCCCTGTTGTGCCATCTTGCTCCGGCGCTTATGATATATTTATCAGTAATCGTTTTCGTTCCCTCTCGGAAGCGGGCGCAAGTTTCGGCACTAGCTTTGCTGGCACTGTGTTCCATCATCTTTCTCACCGTGATGCGGAATGTGGCCGTTGCGGCGTCGGTGGCGATGAAAATCCCACCCCCACTCGGAACGGACACAAAATTAGTATTGTCGCGGAAGATTGCTAACCGGGAACCTCGAAACAACATGGCCTGGCTTGGCTCGGTGGATGATTCACGGTGTACACGGACGCCCGGGTAGTCATTAAGAAAACATGGATGCTGTTTAATTTTATAACACAAACACTAATAACAAGTCATTAAGCTAGGTACAGTTTTCCGGCGCTGTTCGCGGGCAGAACTCGACAAACGCGAGCCGGGGGACGCGCGGGGCCGAGGGGGAGGGGAGACGCATTAGACTATCAGTCGCTTTTCCGACCAATAACACTCGGAGGAGTTTTTACGCAAGAAATTTATCTTGCACCCTTGGTTCTTAGCCACCACCATCGCCGTTGTCTTTAGACATTCCGGAGCTCGATTCGTTTGCTGTTGTTGTGTGTTTGTTTGTTTGCAACACCGGCAGAAGACACTTACAGCTAACGATTGTGCGCGGCCCCCGGAGGGCGCTGGGGTTCCCGTGGAACCGGAAATTGCCCTTTTAATGAGCTGATACAGTAGTCGCAGTCCATTTTCCGCGTCGGCCGAAGTCGTTCGGGAGAATGATTCTGCTGACAGGGCGGAAAAGTTTGTCATCTACCGAAATTGGCTCCTGTGCGTTGCTGGGGGTGGGGCTTTTTGTTTTGAAAAGTACAATTAACAGGATGGTGAGTGTTGGAAACCATCAATTTATCATTTTCGTTTAGTAAGTTGTGATAGAATATCAAGGGGCATATGAAGGTGTAATTTTTAGCGGTGATATCCATCAAATTTCGGCGAATATGATACATTTCTGATGAACATTAATTGTGCGTACCATTCAAACAAATAGAAATAAAAAATAATACGGTTAATGCATTTTAATAAATTTCTCTCTATAATGAAGATGAGAGACTTGTTTCTATGGTTGAATTAATATAAACTACAATTATCATGTAGTAGTATGTAGAGTATAATGCTCTTTAAAACTTCAAAAACATCTTAGCGGTACACACCGTTAGTTTTTGACAGAAACTTCTAATAATAAAAAACACAGATGTAAAACATACTGAAGAAAACTCGAGCCCATCATAATCCGAGTTTGAAAGAATTGAAACCCGGTTCCAGAAGAAGAGAAAGAACAAAAATTCTAAACAAAAATCATTGATTGGCTTTTGTACCATATTGATTAACATTACTAAGAGGACGATGAATGTATAAAGTTTGAAGCAAATAAGAGCTCTACTACATAAGTGCAATGATTATAAAAACAGATATTTATTCGATTATATACATCTTAAATAATTTCAACGCTTTTGAGCAAAGATACCAACGTTATTAACAAGCTACAATCATTATTGAAGTTTTTTTCAGCTGTTTTTTAAGCGAAAGTGTTATTGACGTTTTAATCAAAGTCAATGTATGGAGATCACTACATCTAAAAGCTACAAAATTTCATTCTGAACTTTTATAGCGCCATGAAGTATTTCTTACAAAGATTTCATCTAAATTCTTCTAAAACGAAAGCTTCTTGTTTACGATCACAGGAACCTGCTCCTTAAAGCAGCCGTTTTCTAAACATTTGCAAACTATGTCAAGCATGGTGTCATAAACACCAAAGTGTTTCTTATTTTACGCTTCACAAAATCGCAAACTGCAACCAAACTGCAAACTCGAGCATACCCCGGCAGCTTTCGCGAGGCAACGAGTTCGTAAAGGAGCTGGAAGCAAAATCACACCGAAACAGACGATGCACCACGGCGAAACTATATCCCTAAGTGCAATGAATTCCCATAATCTTGGGTAGAGTAGTATATCCTTTCCTTCTCATTAAGCATATTTAGTCGGGTTCCTGCCCGCGTTAGTCTCGCCTACGGTGCCAGTGGTTTCGCCGGCTTCTAGTAGCGTCGGTTTGTGGTGCCGGTTTCTCCACGATCGACTATTCTTAACCTAAAGCATTGTTGAGGAAGCTGGCTTCGTGTGGCGGAGGAACGAACACGTAACTCGGTAACATTTGTTTGCGCCCTTTTTCTGTTGACTGTCGCGCATAAGGTGCCTTTATTTTCCTTCTAAAATGCGGTTGTTTTTCCCCTGAAACCATTGCGCCACGTTGTCGATGGTTTTGCTAGGCGGAGATGATGAAAAATTCGCTTTCGTAGAATGGGGAGCTTGATGCTGGTAGAGCGTGCGGTTCCGTTTCCCTGTGGAGGGCTCGGTTTGGGCTTCCTGGGTGGAGTGAGACGTTTCAAGCGACAAAAACAACACGCAAAACGCGAACTTTGAGAAGGGAAAATAATGCCCTTGATGGCCACATAACGATTCATTTCAGAACAATAAATTTAACCATATTCCTTGCATTGAGGTTTCCCCGAACCAGATCGCAAAGTAAAGGTCTTGTTTCCAGTGAGACTTTGTATCATCTGACGCAAATGAAGTATTGTGGGATGATTTAGGATTGTTTTCGATTAATTTGAGATGTGTATAGAACGTTTACCTTTGTTTGAAACATATTAATTGAATTACGGTTTCATATATTTTTACGCAGACAATGAAGTAAAATAATTCAATTTCTGATTATACAAAGCGATGCATACACTGAAATTGGGATAAGGATTGAATAGTACTTCTTCAACATCACACGACAAGCAAATTTCGTTATCAAGTTGATCACCATCAGTGGTTCAAAGTCACAGGATTCCTTTGTAAATTGAGAAATAGCTTTCTGCCAAGACAAAGCATCCCAAACGAAGGACAAAAGTCCCATTACGAAGTTCAATGGAGCTGTCCTGTGTTGTTGCCTACCTTTCGAGTACTTGAAACACGGTTCACGGTAAACCGCAAACAGAGAAACCGCTAAACAATTCCATAGAAACACACACATACACACGTACCGCACACCAACTCCAACCACCAAGTGTCCTTTTTGGTGTGCTCGCGTGCGTCCCCGGTGTGCGAGGGAACCTTCTTATCGCACCATTTACTTGCAGTCGGTTCCGGGTTATTTTCGGTGCGGGTTATTACTTACCGCTGCCGTTGATTGCTTCATTTCAGCGGCACTTTGATTTAGGGGCATTGTGTCCCTGAGTGCGCCCATCCGGTTCCGGGAGCGTGCGCGACGACTCTCGGTGTCTTCTCGGGCGCGATCTTGCCTCCAACCGGGTGGCAGAAAGCAAGATGCATTGTTTTTGTGCTTCCACCCAGCGCACTTTGGCCCGGTTGCTTCTCGGAGTGTCTTTAAATCGAAGCCATTCGCAAACCGGAACGGGGCGGGGCGGAAATGAGCGAGGGGCGAAAATGCCAGCGCAGGGCGGAATGGTTCTCGCAAAAGTGGTCGTAATTCAAAACCGAATCACGGGATGGAGCCCGAGTCCGGGTGGCCGATGTGGAAAACCCCTTTGTTTCTAGGTTTCCTATGTATCATGCATGAATTATTTGCATCGTTTTCAACACCGGATGGGAATGGTAAAATTATGCCGCGCTTTATCTGCTTTCACCGGTGTGGGAAAGGGGAGGGTTTTTCTTCGGCATGCAGATTTTGGGCAGCGGAAAAACGCGCCACCCGAAAGTGCACCGAAAGGAAGACATTACGACAAACGTAACGCAATTCGTAACGAAGGGCGACACAACCGTCGTTAGCAAGAGATAAAAGAGTAGCAAGCAGAGAAAAAGCAGAACTCAATGGGAGGAGAAAGGATGAGAAATGGGAAGAATTGTGTGCAAACGGTCAGTTGCAGAAATAAATGGGGCGTTCTAGTGTTTTCTAAATAGTTTTTGCTTCATGTTCCGCACATTTGCCAGAGGTAGGAAAAAACATGATAAAACTCGACCGGTTCGTTTTGTTTGCTTGGTGAAATGGTTTGTGATTACGTTCCATGATTATGAATAAAAGAGATTTCTTAAAAATTTTACGTTGAATTGAGATTAATTTCCGTGAACTTCGTCATTTACGACGTACATGAAATTTGAATTTTTATCATTTTTTTTGTCGATAAAATTGGAAAACTATAGCATACTAAAGGAATTGAGCTAGTGTTACAAAAGCTGCGTAGTGTTTTGGAATACAATGCTGGTTGATGTACGTGCTTTCGTAAAGGTTGTCATAAAATTGATTTTTCCCACGCCGAGTGAATAACTGGGCGCCTCCATTGCCATTTTAAAAACATCTTTTTTTTTTATTTGTTTGGTTTCACAAAAAACAAACTCGATTATGAGTCTCTGAATTTTTGCTAGAAATAAAATGTGTTGTCTTGTAAATAAAGTGTTAATTCTAAACAGGAGAAGCCATGTTCAGCCGAAAATTGGAAAATATATAAAACATAAAACAAATATCATGAAGCAAAATATGACTTAGATATGTATTTGGCAGGCTTTTCCAAATGATTTTACTTTGGCAATGTTTGAACAGTTCAGATTCTCCTTGACGGACAAAAAAGGACATGACGGTTGTTCGACCTATCATTCATTTGAGCCAAGTTTATTAACGATTTATTAAGAAGTGCACATTTGTGCCAGCTTCATTTTTCAAGCTTTGACAACAACGTGCTGATTAATTCATTTTCCTAAGCTCCCTGAAGTTTGTGTAAGCATTCCACCTTCCGCTATCATTTTGCAAACGTTTGACTGTTTTTATTTTCGCTATATAAAACTCCTTTACCGGTCTGGTCGGTGAAATGCTTTCCGCCTGTCGTTTGGATAGATTTATGATCGACCAAGGCATTTCACCCGTACGCCCTCGATTTTTATTCGCCCGATGCATATCACGTTTCGAAGTCGCTCGCGTTCTAAGAAAAAAAAAAAACAAGCAGTGTTCGGAAAAGGGCAAGGAACCAGAAACTCCGAACGCATTACATTATCGTAAGTGCAAGTGAAACTTTCGGCAAGATTAAATAACGCTAACTTTGACGTGAATCATCGAGAATGATTCCTTCGCGTCGCGATCCAGGCACGGAAAGCACCCGAAGCAGTTCGCTAAACGGGGGGCCTGGACCGGTGCTAGCGTGGAAAGGTGGACGCGCCGGAGTGCCGAGTTGGGGAAAAGTTTTCGTGCTACGCGGAAAGATTTCGGCTGTGCATTTGTTCTGCACGGAAAAGCATTTTATTAGCCGGCGAACGTGAGCGATATATCTTCTGGGAGATGGACTTTGCTTAAAAACTTTGGCCCCGGCCACGCCTTCCACCGGCGCGCGGGTTTTGGGTGGGTTTTTTCCCGATGCCCGGAAAATGGTTGCCACTGCGGGAAGCTGGAAGATGCCCGTCTCGTTTATTTTTGCCGGCCTCCCCCAATCCCGAAGGTGTTCAGGGGTTCCCGTGGACAACACTCAGCGTCGGGTTTGGCTTGGTGTGGTTTGCGTGCGGAACGTTTGTAGGCGCACGGAATCCCGTGCTGCCCGTGTGTGTGTGCTCCGCGTGCTATGGGATCAAATTACGTGTCTAAAAGTTAATATCTTTGTTGATATACTGCAACATTCGGGACAGTCCCTATACACCTAAACTCACACCTAGGCTACCCAGGGGTTTTCGGGAAAGTTTTCGGCCGTGGAAAAGCCAGCGCCATTTACGGCAAGGCAAGTGGAAAAAGCACGTGTGGTACGCTCGGTGCACATCGGCGAATGAGGCGTGTGCAACTTAGTCGATAGATGGATGGAAATATGGTGAGCAGTCATGCGACCCTTGGTGTACATCCCGCGAAAGTGTTTTTTCTGTGACACTGTTTGTGGTGCTTACGTGTAAAAATGTTACAGATTTAAAGCAAAATAAGTTAGAAGGCGTTTATTGATTGTTAGAAGAAAAAAAATGAATTGAAGCATGGTTTAAATGGTAAAATTGAAATTAAACTGTTTTAGTAATTTTATACCAGGAACATTTATTCATAGAATCCTACAACATCTTGTTCAGGAGATTTGTTGTAGAATACCTATTTAACTCTTTGCATGATGTTTATTATTTTTTTAATTCTCTAAATGTGACGCGACTAGGTACAACTGCTGTTCACCAAGCACGTAAGAATTATGAACAAAAGTATTAAATTTTGAGAAATTAAAAATAAAAACGAACAGCGTAACAGAAAAAAAAATATACAGAAAAAGCTAAAAATAATATTTGCCAAACATAAACATAGAGTTACAATGTTCGTAGGTTTTCAAATAATAAACCAATCATTATAAAAAAGTTAGGAAAAGTTATTCTTGAAAGTTTACCTGAAGAACCATGTTTTACGTATTGAATTAACGTTAAATTTAACTTCACAAATTTAAATGAATGGACAAATTTCTGCTCTGAATGGCTTCTACATTGTGTAATGCACCTTTCTCAACGCAGGCACTAGACACTGGTTGAACATTTTTTTGCACAGAAACGAAGCCTGTGTGCGCCAAAAGTGTTCGGTATGTCCTGGTGGAATACAACACCGTCGGTTGGTCAACGACAAAACTACATACATTGGCGAAGCGAAGTGTCGAAATCGGCAATCGAAACAATGGTGAAAACACAATTATGCAATTTTATGAGCTTAAATCCCCCGCCGAATGTCGAACCGAGTCCGACCGGGCCACCGGCGGGCACACAGCCATACAGACACACAAACGCTGACTGCAGCGTTGTGCATGTGCGGTGCGTTTTTAATCGCTTTTACGCGAGTGGAATTTCATTCGCCGAATCGCCTCGGTGGCAACCCCTCCAGCTTTTCGAAACACGTCCAACGTTCTTTCGCTCCGGGTTCGAATGCTGCTTTTCCATGTTTGTGGTTTGGCTTTAGCTTTTGGTTCGGCGCGCGAACGGCCAGCTGGGAGGAAAGCAGCGGGTCGGTGTAATTTTGCGCCTGTTTAGTCTAGTATTGCCAGTATTTGCTTTCAATTGTATGCGCCTGCAGTGCGAGCGCGGGGGCAGGACGGGTGCGGCAGGCTTTCGGTTTCCCAAAGCCTTTCTATTTGAATGGCCGGATTCAAAGGGCTCTCACGCGGTGGGATATACTAACATTCCACCGGTGAAAGGATTTCCCCGAGTTTGCTCTTACTCGTTTAGTTTCCAGTTTTCGAACGGTTCCTGTTTTGCTTGTTTTTGGGTCACGGCGTTTCGGGTGTCGTTGTTTGCTCTGGCGTCATAGGGTTAGTTTATGGGTAGTACTTGCGCATGTGTGTGTATGTATGTGTGTTTTGTACAAAATGAAGCTGCAGCGGCATGGTGCATGATTGGCGATTGGCGAAATCGTACCGTGCGAGGGAGCTTCCCCACGAAAATTGGATAGCTTTATTTGTTTTTTATAATTATTGCCACCGGCATCGGCCCACAACCGGGCCGAAGTGCGTTGCGTTGTGACCCAGGAGCACCTCGACAGGGACAGGTACGCCGGTACACATTTTGGTGCATCATCCGCGTTACGCAGCAATGTTGTTTCGGAACGCTTCGACCCGGACAACGCTGGGCTCGCAAGTGGGAAATTTATAAACTGTGTTAACTACGCAGCTCAAAAGTTACGATCAAGGACGACCTGAGGACGGCCCGGTTTGACTGCAGCATTAGACAGGTACAGTTCGGGCAGGACGATGCGCCCTTTTCTGCGAAAGGCGACGAACCGCGAAGAAACCGCGTCGACGATGACGTGAAGCGAAGGGTCAACATGCCGAAAATTCCACTGGCGAACGATGGGTTTGAAGTGCATCCACGTACGTTGGTGCCACAATGTGTGCGTGCGCTTGGCTTTTGAAAGGGGTATCCGGTTGCCCCCTCCTCCCACGACACCCTCAAGAGATTTGTGATGACCGGATTCGGTGGTTTCGGGGGATTGGATCGGTTTGGTAAAGTGTAGCGCACAACGGTGGCGGGATGGTGTGCCGTTTGGGTAAATAAATTTCATTTCAGCTGTCTAATTTTGCATCGAGCCTCGGAAACCCCCGGTATGGAGGTCGTGGTGTGTCGGGTTGGCCGCGCAGTTCTTTCCCGATCCCGAACAATAGCCGCAAATAATTGGTATTAATTTCGAGCATGCTTTCGATCGAAAGCGCATTCCACGCAACCGTGGCGCGGGAGTTGAACAATTACAATGTGGTGTATTTAATTTAATCGTCCTAGTGCGCATCGGTGGAATCATCCGTTGGTCGGTTGGTTTTAGTAATTTTGTAGCGAAATTGTTTGTTGCAACAGATGCTCCTGGAAAAAAGCAACAGTTACCGGGTTTTTTGTTTTTATAGCATGCTCATAAATTGGCAAGTTTATTGGCCCACTTTCCATGCGCACGCTAACCACAGTGCGCCCCGATTTGATTTGCTGCTATCTCGTTCCGGCGACATGTCGTTCACCTCCCCCGAGGTTCGGAAAACTAGGCCCGTAGGGTTCGTTTCCGTTTCCCTTGCGCGAGCCCCCGTCATCGCCGGAAGCCAGAGTTCATTACTATCTATTATGCTCGATCGTACCTGAGACACGCTCTGTGCGATATAACGCTCAGCGTTGGAGGGCCCATGCAGCAAAAGTCTATTCCATGCAGCAAAGCAACACGGCCTACTGGAGGGCGGGCAGAAGGGTGAAAAGAAAAACGAAAAACATCCAACAAACCAAAGCTTCGACCAAGCCAGGCACCCAACAACGTCCGTGGCAAGCGTCCGGGACACACGATGGTGGCGCAAGGATAGGCTTATGGCTTGAGGTTAGGTTTGGAAATCGACCAGAATCGATCGGGTGCGGGAAAACTCCGGCACGTTCGCGTATATGAAGCAATTACATGATGGGGTGTTTGCAGAAAATGCATTCATACAAACTTTACGGAGGATAAATGTGTGGATGTGTGAGTGTTTGCGAGTGTGTGTGTGTGTAGGATTGCTTGTCCAAGGGCCTACAGGTCGTTATCGGAAGTAAAATATCGCACACCGTTCCGCGAGTTTGAGGTTAGGTTCCGGCCAGAACGGACTTCGGGACTGCGGAAGGTATTCTCTCCATTCTTTGGGATGTTTTTTTTTCACCCCCATTTCCCATGCAGCGATGGCCTGAATCGAACACTGTTACCTGCAGTCTTTTCTCCCTTTCCCCATTACCTTCCCGTCCCGCTTCGTCCTGCTACCAACGGTTGCTGTCGGCCGATAAATTTATCGGCATGTTCATGTCAGACTTTGCCAAACATTTAATTTTATCTCGTGATGTATACCATCGCCATGTTGGGGAGAGTACCTGTATGTGTGTGCCTTTGTGTGTGTAGGCTCTATTTCCAGGAACGAACCGCAAAGCTGACGCTTGGAGGGAAAGGATTTGTTTTGTTTCCTGCGCTTTCTGCTTTCCATGCAAGCCAAACCTGGATTGGACATACCGACCGAGCCCGCAAAACCTGGCCCTACCCAGCGCTACCGGTTGGTCGGGAAATATGAAAAAAAACGAAAAGAAAGAAAACCAATTCCACGCCAGGTGGTAACCGTGGTGCTCCGGCCGACGATGGCTAATGGAGGCGTTACGCGCGAGGTTTGATACAAGATAAGCGGAAGACATAATGTTTCAATCGCGTACGTGGTATCTTAAGGGGTAAGATTATCGATTTTTGGTCCGAACGGTACTATGAGCGCTCTAGGCCAGTGGGAAAATGGAATTCAAGGGAGCCTGCTCTATAAAAAGAAAGTTTCCCCACCACAGATATTCCCTCGGAATATACACTGTTGGTTATGTAGAAAATGTTATCACCTTATAAGGAAAAGCTTTTGATATTGTTTCAGTTTACCCGATTTCTCTGAAGCTAAACTTATCATCAATGTGATATTTGTTTTATTTTTGTCAAAAAAAAAAAAACTGGTAACGATTTATTTAATGGTCGATTTTCATTGATTTTTACTGGAATTAGGACCAGGTTAGATAGTCAAGTGAACTCATTTTTAAATCTTGATTAAATTTAAATGATGATTATAGTTGTATTCAGATTTTATTTCGTTATTTTTGATTGGCGCTGCAATTATTCCGACGGTGATGGAACGTTTTCAGAAACGGTGCATAATCAAGGCGATAATAGGATAACTCCCCAGACGCGTTGTTTGGGTTCTTCCGCTGAATTTTGATTGCTGCTCCTTAAACTGCGTCTAGTTGTAGTGCAATCAAAATAAAACCCATTACAATCCCGACAATCATCTCTACGCTTTCCCAGACGCCAACCGATGGCTAGTTTGTTGTTATAGCCTACCCCGTGAGTAAATTATCGTCGGCATCTAGGCAAAACCTCAAACAAACAGCAGCCTCGCTCCCGGTTCAATCTGCCTAATGAAGCCCGAGTTTAACGATGTTTGCGCTTCCGGCGTCTGCCGGTGGCTTCCGGTCGGTCGGAGGTCCAAGATGAGGCCTCCCGGAAACGGCTAAACCCTTCCCGAAGACGCTGCTGTCGCAAGCACGCGCTCAGCGACAGGGGAACAGGTCGTACGGATTCGATCCGTACCGCACGGTTTGGCTTCACCTGCCCCCTTTCGCCAATGTATCATCGATACCATGGCCGTAACATGGCAAACAACAAGAAGTTCATTACATCCGAAATTAATTTCCTGATTTGAAAAGCCTTCACGACGCTTCCGTCTTTCATTCAACCGTAAGCCAAGGAGTGTTTGTCGGTGTGTGCGTGTATGAAGGAGAGTGGTTTGGGAGAAACAGTCTTTTCAGTCAGCGTGTCGCAATACGGCGCGTCTTGGAAGAATCCCGCTCCAGCCGCATCCGCTCCGTTCCGCTGGAAAAACCTTGTATCACTGAAGGGGAGGCGTTGGCGGGTGGACTTGTACTTTCTTCCGTTAAACCTTGCCGATGCTTTGTGTGGAAAATTACTGCATGGCAATCCGGTGGAGGTGTAGAGTAAACGGCATGTAGGTATGTCGGAAAAACACAAAGTACCATGAAGTGTGAAATGATCCCGGATGCGATGAGCAAAAACCGTGTGACTCCCTACTCAGGACACACACGTCGTTAGTCTGCGTCGTTTGCTTGTCCCCTCCTTCCTGCGCAACCGGGAAAACTGAGGGGTGGCCACGAATTGAATTGATTTTCTAAATTAAATTTAACGAATAAATCACATGTATAGTTAATCAAAGGCACTCCCCACTATGGCCGGAGGGAGGGAGGTGCAAGGGATGAAAGGGGTGGGTCCCGAGGGGGGAGGCACGCGTGATGCTCGTTGTCACTCAGTGGGTGTTTGCCAGTGTTTAGCTATCGGTGTCGCACGGAACGGAACGACAGCCTTCTTGGCATGCCCAACCCGAAGGATGTTTAACGGTGCCCACTTCCCGGGCGGAAACAGGATATTGCCATCGGGCCGCGGGCGTTTGATGGTGTGGTTGTCGCGTTTGCCTCACCGACGATCGGCACTTGCGCCGGGAAGCCAAACGCCCGGGATCGGGCGGATCTTAGCGTACGGTCCAATTAATCCGCTTTCCGCCCACCGACACGTGCTCACTAAGTGTTCCTGGTGGTGGGGTGAGGTGGATAAATCCCTACGAAAAGGGTGCAGATCTTTTCCGGAAGCGGTGCGTTGAGGTTTGTGCAGGTGCGAACATGATCTGTTTTTCATTAATCTTGCAATGTAAATAACCACAAATCACACATGGTGTCTTCTTGCACGCGTGGGATGAGCGTTAGTAGTCAAGCAAACTTTCACGGTGTTTTATTTCGTTCGTTGTTTAATGTCGTGTTCATCTGAATATCTGAGTGATGAGAAGTAATGATATATTATTTCAAATTGCTTTACTTCCAAAGCGAACCTCGGATCCCTGATTAAATTTAACTCTGTATAAGGTATTCATTTCTATTCAAAATATTTGTTTATTGTACTCTATTTAACAATAAGAGTGTTTTTCAATGTATTTCGTTTTCATTATAAAATATCAACGCCTAACATCAAAGGTAAAAAATCATGGATGTAAGATTTATAAACTAAATTGATTGAAATGAAATATTCTGAAAACATAATAAATCCATTATGTTTATAAGAAAGATGCATTTTGCAGCGTAAATTAAAAATTTGGTTAAGAAATGCCTTCGGGATTCGAGAACAACGAGAAACCATTTAGAAAATGTATTCAATCTGGAAGATGAATAGTTTTGTATTTAAATATATGCTGTTTTTTAAATGCTTAAGCTCGAAATGAAATGATTAATTCTATTGCACGCATCTTTGTTTAGGATGTTAGTTTAAGCTGAAAAAAAATATGCCCATGATTACGTTCATTTTAAATATTCGTCATCAAGTTGAAGATTTTATTTGCTTTGATTTTCGTTTCAGTTTCCATTTACTTTATTTACTAACTCTAACTCTAATTTCGTAGAGATTAAGCGATACTTTTATTTTGTTATGTCACGGGCGTGATTTATCAAGTGCTAACGGGAGAGCTTTTTCCTTTCGTTTGTTTTAGGAATACCTCAAAAAGTGAAATGATTTGTGTACCCTAATCGATATCCTAAATGAAGTAATTCGATTTGCGTTTTGCGCGTCGACTTTTTCTTCCTTCCAAAACTCGTTCCCTTTTTGGCAACTCTACATGGCGCGTGTGTGCGAGGTATGGTGTCACCGTGATCGTGCCCTTTTCCCAGCACCCGGTGAGCGGAGTGAATGCCTACGGAACAACATCAAACGATGATTGGTGGCTGGTAAATCAATTTGCATTTCAATTTCGTGTATGATAATTTTCTTCCACCCCGAAAAGCGCGGTGGAATTATTATTTTTAGGCCACACACGGAACGCTCCGGGGAAAACCCTCCGGGGGGGCGAGGTGGTGGAAAGCGTGGCGTAGTCAAAGTGTGCCGGAAAATAATTTCGCAAAGCTCGTTGGGAAAGTTTTAGCAGGTTCATTCATGCACGACACCCGCAACCACGTCGGCCTCTGGGACGCAGTATGTGTGAGTTCAGGCGCAACTTTTCCGTTATGATGAACGCGGAAAGTACATTATTCAGAGAGGCGTTTTGAGCGATGCTGCTGCTGGTGGTGGAAAAAAAATGGTTCCCCCATTTCGTGTCAGCCGTTGCGTGACGGATGGAACCAAGTCTGGAACCAGCTTCCCCGCGCAAAAATGCGTTCGCCTTTCCGATGAGTATACGCGGTTGGTTGGTTAAGTCATTCGCGAGCCAGAGTCGACGCCTTAACCCAGGAGCAAGGAGTGGCGGAGGGCACTAACAGGAGCGAAAATATTGCTCGCGGCTGTCAACTGGGCGAGGGAGGTAAGAGACGAGGGGAGTGAAACGCGACCCGCCACGCGGCAGGCCTGTTTATTAGCATAGGCGCTTTGGCTTTTGGATGGTTTCATCATCACATCACTTTTAATTAATGACGGCAGTCGACGGGGCAAACTTTCTGCGCCGCTGAAGTTTGACTCCAAATTCACCAGATGCTACCGCCCGGGTCGTGCGCACGGATTCCGGGAACTGCGTTTCCCCTTCCGGCGGGTGGAACACGGCAAACCAACGGCCCTACCAACCGAAGACGACCGGATGGGCGCAATAAGTGCTTGTGTTAATTGGATTGTCTTAACTATTATTGCTAACGAAAATTTAACTCAAATCAATGAAAATATACGACCGAAACGAAATGGATAGTTTAAAGCTGAGGTCGATAATGGCAGCACGGTAATGTTTGTACGAAATGAAGCTGATTAAATTGTATTTTAAGCCTGGACGGTATACCTTTAACATAATATTGTGAGTCGAGATAATTTGGTTTGCAAGCTTTGGGATACTATTTTAACAAAACAAAGCTTATAGCCTAAAGCCGATTAACTTCATTATTTTCGGTTAACGACTTTGGCACACTTACCTGTTTTTTAGATGTAACTTTTAGTTTTTAATTCTTAAGAATATGTTCACTTCTTTTTTCTCATATCTTAAATATTTTTTGTATTGAATTAAATAGTTTATAATAAATATTACCAAAATTCTTAGATTTAAGGCATGTATTAATTGAAATTTTATTTTTTTAAACATTGTACTCAAATTTAATATTCAGATGAAACATTTAACGAGCGACATTCAAAAGATGAATTTGTTCTGATGTTGATCTGCCTGTTAGTATTATGTTATCTAACTTGATATACGTAATTATCTTGTTGTATTATTATTTATATGAAATGATTCAATTTAAAAACAAGACTTGATCATATGTACGCAGATGTACGCAGAGTTGCTACATGTTTTGTTATAAATGTTTTCTATACCAGCATAGCACAAACGTATGACGTTGAGATTGTATGAAATGCCAACAAAAATCTGTTTAAGAAACGTTTTAAATATTGAATAAATCAGAATAATTAGCTTGTCTCAATTGGCAGGCCATACGTCCTTTTCCTCCTGCTTCACTCTTGCCAGAATCGATGCAACCATAAGGCTCTGTTCAAACGAATGGCCCACTCTGTATGCTTAGTTAATCTGGATTGATTAACTTTCTATGCTTCATTGTGCACACACGGGGCAACAACTCGCACCAGACACAAAAGCAGCTCTCGATGAAAACACCGGTCGGTATCATGTTGCACTACAGTGAAGGCACCGATGCTCTTCCACCCTGTTGGCTTGTTTTTCCACTAAAAACCCATCCACAAACGGTTGCCCCCATCTTGTTGCTTTGCAAGTGCGAGAAATTTACATATTCTCTAGCACATCCGCTCCTTCCACCAGGAATTCTTCGAACCAAGGGGAGAAAGCAACTACCGTACGGTGCATTCAGGTGCGTCCTCAAGGCCCTGTCGTTTTCTGTCGGCCAAACGCCACCAGGTAAACATAGTGATACTGGCCATTTACATTGCACACTCTAATGATTTCCTTTAACTTGCCAATAAATATGCTAATGAGAAAAGGCTTCAAGGATCGGTGTTATGGGTCGGTTTTCTCTGTAGCAACTCGTAAACTTTAACACATGCTTTGGGGCGCACTGGAATGGAGGAATGTTTAAATTATGAAAAATATGCTTTAAAATAGGTGTTTACGTGTTTTCTTCCTAAACGAACTTAAACATACATACATCAAGATCTCCATTAAAAGTTGTTAGAGGATAAACAGTGGAGCCACCAATCATCCTTTATTAACAAAAGTTCATTTGATAAAATACTTCTTTGTTGGCTTTTTCTTCGTACTATAAAACATCGCCCGGGCGGTACTTTTCCACGCCCGAGGAGCCATTATTGTTTTCCTACTCGTCACATTTCCCCTGCACTCTACTGCTTGCACGGCAATCCATCCATCTCCCGATCCAACGGCTTCATCATCTCATCGGCCAGCTGACAGTTGACGGATGTTTTACTGTAAATCATCAGCCATCATTGCTGCCTGCGTCCAGTTGCCACACCGCGCCCACCTCCCCTCGAACGCTCGAAAACGCGCCGAAAGCAGAGTGTTTGTTGCAGAAGAAGTTTTACACCCGCCTTTCATCCCGGGGCCGCATTATGCAAATGAACTGTGGAAGAATTTTCATTTCCTCCCTTACACAGCCGAGCGGCTGCAAAAACCCATGCGCCCGCAACCTGCGGATTCGGTGCGTGGGCATTTTCCACCCGTGCCGCCCACCCAACGGCCACCCATTTCCGCGCGCGGATTCCGACGGGCTTTTTGTAATTTAAATTTTCACTTCATTTTCGGCAAGATAAATCTTTCCCACCTTTGCTGACGCGTCGCGTTTTCGCTGTTGTTTAACTTCCATTCCGCCGGATCAGTTCGCTTCCACACGTTGGCCAGCTTCCCTCACCGCAGACCACCGTGCGTTTTTCTTCGCCCTGCTACTTTTACCCTCGTCGATCGCCGTTCAATCATGCCGGAAGCTTACCGTATTTCCGGTCGCCCGAAAGGTCGTTTGGGTGTTGGGTGATGATTTGTTTTCTCTGGAATTAAAGACGCAAATGGGAGCGGATGGGAGTGGCCGGCCCTCCCAATCCCGGCAGCAGGTGAAAATTGGACCGTCGGGCTAGCCTAACGGCGAATAATTTAGGTACCGGCGAGCGGGAAAGGTTGAACATTTCTTCTCCGTTGTGTGCCTGCTTTGTTTGAAGAACCGTTGTTTGTTTGTTTCTTTCCTTCCTTCCATCGTTCATATTCACCTTGAGCAAGCTTCCTGCCCTTTCCAGCATTCCAGCAGCCGGCAGGGACATTTGGCAGGTCGTTTAGTTATTCGGATGCTCTCGAAACGGAGGGGCTTTTCATTTTTTATTCCGTTGGTCGAGATTTGCGCTAGCCGGCGTATCTTCGGCAGATTTATTCCACAGATTGGCCCCGTGCCAGTGGTTTGGTTGGGCTTTCCATTCGCGTTTCATTTTATCTTCTTCCCGAGGGTTGGTTTAGCCCCGGCGTGGAAATATTACATGCCAAAGATGCTGGAATTAGAAATATGGGAAGATGGGGATATTTGGCTAAGCCACCCTTCTTTATCGCGCGTACGAAGGACGAAGGATGAATCAAAACACGTAAACCCCACCCGTCCGGGCCACGGGTCAGGGTTTGTAAACAAAACCGATGATGACGAAGGTTATCTTTCTGGCGAGGCGATGTTACACGAGCTTCTGGGAAATATTAAAATAGAGAAAAGAAAGTCGTGGAAACGAAACCGACCGAATGAAGCGTTTCTCGAAAGGATCATCACCAAATCGAAAGCGAGCGAGGCTTGGGAGTGTCTGGGAACGGCGGGAAAACGCCCTTCGAAGGGTGGTTTTTATTGAAGCGCCGGGTGAGTATTTACATTGCATGTAATTATGGGCACCTTGTTCATTGCCGCAGTGACGCGCATAATCGAGGGTGTACGGTGGAAAATGTAATGATTTTCCTACACCGGATGCGGCCGGTGAGTTGAAAGATTTAAGAATTTTCCCCCAACCCCTCGGGGATGTCTATTTAACCTCGCGCAGGGAACAAACCTCCCTGGAGCGGATGTGTGTTTATGTTTCTTTGTGTAACGAGTCTGTTGGCGGGAATGTTACGAAAGGTTATGATCAATTCTCTGATCTTTTATGTCAATATGTGCAGTCATACATACTTTTACAGTGGATAGATGAGCTGAAAGGGGCAACTGTACGGACACGAATTTGGAAAGAATCTTAAAGTTGGTATGATGTTTTAACTTACTTCCGTTGTTTATCAACGGAGAATTTGAACGGCGTGCTCTTTGTTTGACAAAGATATTTTAATTGCAAAAGTTTATTCATGTTGAGCTTATCTTTTGTTTTGAGAGGTTAGCATACAAGACAGGGTGTATTTTTTATGGAAAAATTTTAACTTTTGTTAGGATCACATGACTTTAAGCGATTATGGAAAAGATAATAATGGAATGTATCCTGCTGCAAAATACTTTTTTAGTGTTCAAATCATCATTAATTAGATGAAATTTTTCTAGTACCTCCCAACCTCTTTAGAGCTTTTTTCAAAGCTCTTCAACTTTTTGGTAAAATTTATTACAAGAAGATCAAATAATCTTTTACAATAGTCCCGATTTATTCTTCAAATACGACCCCACACAAAATAATGCTGTTTTAGAGTTTTCATTTGGAAAAATAATAATCTGTTAAGCAGTTAAAGCACCTAAACACACTTTTGATGAAAAGTGGCAAAAAATAATAATCAGATTAAGTGTTTTTGTAGACTTCTTTGCAATTGATCATTATCGAATCGTCATACGCCAAATCGAATGAATCGGTCTTTATTGCGAAATAAACGTATTGCGTCGAACATAATCCGCGTTTGACAATACCGTTAAGCACATTTGCATATAGCGTATTGATTGCCTCATGGTGCTTCCGTTCGGGACAAGAAAGTGAGTACCAGTGTCTCCCACAAAATCACCCAGCTGCAACGACGACCTGCAAAGACAGTTCCGAAAAGCAATCTTTGCCCCTTGCTTATGCATATTGCCATCGAACAAGCAAAACGAGAGATTTCACATGAACGTACGTTGTTTGTTGGTTTGCATTAATACATTCTAATGCTGAACGTGATACAATGGGCGAGAAGCGACCACTGTGTGGTTGATTTAGAAAATTCCACCATTTAAAATATTAAAATAAACATTTAGAGAGAATATTTAACCTTATAAAAGGGAAAAATACCCAAAGAGGCAAATATTATTGTATGAGGTACTATAAAAGAATTATTTCTTGAAGAATAATTTGTGTAATTATCATAATTGGTTTCAAGGAGTATTTACATGCCATCCTTGTTCGATATATTTTTGTATTTATTGGAAAATTTATATATTTTTAGACGAACTTAGTCCTTAATTTTCCACTATGTACATTGGAACTGCAACGTTGACTATAGTACTGAATGCATCCTCCCTTGTGCACATATGCATGTGATTGGCATAAATCTTTCCTGACTGTGGCATTTTGCGCTCATAAATGTAAAATTGTGATAAGAATCCTTCAGAATATTCTTCTTTCGACTGCGTGTGCGTATGTGTACTTCTCTGTGTCCTGTGTCTGTGTGCTGGCACTGAAACATGCACGCTTGGAATGGGTTTGTCTGTTGCAATTTTATGCATTCGTTGCAATCTCTTCGCTTCGCTTCCGTGCGGGTTTGTTTTGCACGATATGAGTGCACGATCAGGTTGCGCTCCTATTACAACCGATGCACTCACTTTCCGCACCAGAAAGACGCTCGGGACAGAGCTTTTGGCTGTGGAACATGCTTTTCCTTCGGTTTCGGTCGATATGTTTGGCGGTTGCAGCAGACATCGTCTGTTAGAGATTCAGCTGGCAAAATAAAAAACAACCGACAAGGTTTCCACTAGTGTTAGGAAGAGACCAGCACGATGAAAGTGGCCTTTTCTTTTGCCAACAAAGATTCTTCAAGATGAGACGACTGTAACAGCTGGTGAAATCCTTTGATGCTGGATGTTTTATTTGAATATTTTATGCTAGCTTTCGTGGAGTGGAAGATTTTGTCAGACGAAAACATTTTCAACCCGGTGGGGGGAAATATATTTCGAGTGAACATTTCACAGCATTCAATGAAAACAATTTTAGAATAAATATAGGAAATAATGTCTCTTACTTGCGAACATTTTATGTAATAAACCAGGACTGGGTTGTAGTAAAACGATTAATTTGCAATAAGTCAGCTGCATTCTCGTAGTGGAAACTATATTTACTCTCGCCGAGTAGAGAACCTGAGAATTTAATGTAAACAGGAAGCGCATTATGCGGATGTACTTGTGGCAAACGGTAATGTATGTGTGCCTGTTTGGTTGTGTGCTACTTCAAAGTTGATAGACCTCACCGTCTGCAAGAACGTACAGAGCAAAAGTAGCGAGGCAGCGGAAACCAGTGGAATGGAGTGAAGGAGTATCCTTTTTCCTCGGTGGTGGAATCGCACTAGAAGCAAAGTTTGATGCGCTGCCGCATACGGATTTCAAGATAAGTGGCAAAATTTCGCCACGGGCGTAATGAACAAGGGCACATTTCCTCGTCCATTCAGATTGGAGTGTTGAGATTATTTACATAATGGAAGAAAGCGTCCCATCCACGAGAGCCGCTTCGAGGCGCTTGAGGCCCGGACGTTGGAAAATGCAGCCGGCTCCGGTCCGCGTTCCATGGGCAAACGCTGCACAAGCACGGTCGGTGGTGCTCATAGTTTTCCACACATGCTGCCTGCTGGTGTGGTGCCGCACGTTGTCAGAGAGCAGGACTTTCGTGTTCGGATTAAAGCGCAGCTTTATCGGACGAGCGTACCGTTTAATTGGATTTTGCTTAACAACGTAACAATTTTCATTTTTCAACGATCGTTTCTTTAAATCAATGTAGGTTTTTAACCAAAATTTATACCAAGCTGGTTTGTTGTATATTGAAAGTGCGGTATGAACGATATTTTTGTAACAACTATACCCAAGGGTAAGTAAACTAATTTGTTCTGCTTTAGTGAAAATATGTCTTCTCCTACGACAATTGATATTTTTTTGTATATAAGGTCTAATCACACAACATTTTTGTTCATTTAGACAAGCAAATTGCAATTCTGTCGATCAAACAATACACTCATCTCGTTTCAATATTGTTATCTTTATCTGCTAACGAATAGGATTACAATAAAATCATCTGAGTGATAAAAGCAGTAAGCTTCGTTGTAAGCAAATTTTGCCGTCGACAAAAACAATTCTAATGGCATTTGAATTAGTGACATTTGTTTCGCTCTGATTGATGAATATGGTTATAAGCAAATCCACTCGGCAGTATGGCGATTTACTTTTTTCGTAAAAAAGAAAACGCTGCGTGTTGCAAAAGCAACACTATGGCCAGGAACATTTCGCAAATGCATCTAGTGCAATTTGCAATCCCACCCCTACCCCCATGCTCTCGCCCAATCACCCGATCCAATGAAAGCTTGTTCCAATGCTCCGGCAACAACAAAGCAGGCGGCTTAAATCGCGCAGCTTCGCGGAAACAATCAGTTCCAGCTTGTTGCATTCAATTTGCAAATAAATATTCCGCCCTTTTGTGATAAATCGCTGATGATTTTTATTCCTCTTCGGCGTATTTCTTTCATCACGCGGCTGTGTCGTTGCTGCATTCTCGGTGGCACTCTAGTGCGCTTCCATTTCACCGTTTTCGCACTAGAATCCGCAACCGATAGCTGCGATTTGCTGCCACGAAATTGCAACAATCCTTGCCGTTTTCCCGTGCAGCAATACTCGATAAATTGAACTCGGGAAACGGTGACAAAGTTGCACTGGGATGCATTGTAGGGCATTGCCTATGCAGCTAACTGTTGGGGAATATTCATAGGTATTGGATTGCTTTCGAGCAATTTTTCAATGCTTGCACCGGAGCGTTGACGTGGAAACGGTAAAGAAATGGTAAGAGTTGGATTGCAATAAGAAGTTGAATGAAGCATTTTCAATGGAGGCATTGACGTAAAATTTTCCGCGTAGTGCTATAAGTTGATTATATGCTTTCAGGCAATAAATTTATTGATTACAAGTAAGCGAAAATGTGCTTAATGGCAAATATGTAAGAACTATGAGGAAGAGTAATCTCTGAGTCTAATACAGAAGCAATCCAAAAAGTTGACATAATTTGTTAACAAATAAACATTAATTTTCTGCTAACGCTCGTCTAATGTTGATTTCACGTTCTTCTAAGACTAAATAATCTATGTGTAGTCAGAAAACAAATCGTTACAAATATTGCATTGCTTACACTTATTGATTTCCTTAGCTTCGGAAGCGATGTTTCAATTTTCTTCATTAGCTATTTCATGCAAACATACATACTAACTGCAGCTTGGTAAAGTAAAAGAATATCAAACGGAAAAGTTGTACATCCGACATCAAACGAACAAGAAAACAGAACAAAAAGAAAAGACAACCATTGCTGTCTAGCTTATATCCTGCACGAGGGTATCGAAAGCTAACATTGGTCGAAGTTTAACCTTTTCCTCCTGCGATTGGGAAAGTACGAGCGACTTAAAAAGGAATCTTCATCGTGCTATCGGGCTATGGCAGCTTTGAGTAATTGAAACGCTAGCGGTGGATCGTATAAAACAAAGAAACAAAATAGAAAAAAAACTCCTTCAAACTATCCGTAATCCACATAAAAACAACCCCCGAAGAAAAAAATCCAATCGAAAGAAGATTACTAGAAATGGCTCGAAAAGCGTACCGGGAAAGTTGGGTTTTTGTTTTTGAGAATTTCTCCCACCTTCTCCTCCCGGGAAAATCCATCGCCCGTTCGTGCGGTGAACCTTGGCTTTCCCTTTTTTTTGATAGCACAGCGAGCAATGTGTGAAATTTGAAACCGAAGCAACCGACGAAAAGTTCAATCGAGGTTCCGGCACCGAAAATTCGGTGTTCGATTTCGACAACAACAAAATGAACCGAACTGCGGAAGTCGAACGTATGGCTCGATGAAGTGGAGCCCATCCCGGAGCTTGAGCAAACGTGGCGCGTTTGTTATTATTCTGTACGCCTTTCCGCCTTTTTTGCTTTCACTCCCAGAAAGTACCGGCAGCGAGGCGCTTGCAAAACACTAAACTTTTCCAAAGTTAACTGCGATTGGAAAGGAAATACTCTTCAATTGTCCGCACCCTTCTCTGTGTGTGTATGTGTGTCTGTGTTGTGTGATTGTTTTCGTTTCCGCGGGTTGGATTTAGGTTTCGATCTTGCAACGGCCAGCGTCGACCGAAGTTCTTACTAGTTGTAGGGGTCTCCAAGAAAGCCAGGAACCATATTGTTTTTGTTTTGCTCTAGGAAGACTGCAGATGGTTTTCGACGAGTAGCAGAGGGAGGGGAAAACGGGATGATCAAATAAAGAGGCTCTGAGAGAGGAAAAAAAACAATCCAGATGTAAACGGACTCTGGATAGAACAGCGAAAGAAAGTCTGCTGAAGGATAACGACGGTGTGTAATGCATTGTCGATTGCTCGATTGTCGGACCAGGGCAGATGATGAGAAATATTTTTAACTGCATTGCAGTACCGGTTTTTGTGTTCTGCTTTGGATGGACTGAAGTGGCTTTACTTGGTAGAAAGGGAAAGACGTGGAGTTGAAAGAAAAACGCCATCTTGAAGAGCATGTCCAGTGCAAGGGATGCTTGGAATTGATGGTATTATTCATTACAGTTGCATAGTGTAGTTTTTCGCTGCTACTCTTGAAAATCTTCCCTTAGGAGAATTGTGTCACAAAGCATGGAAAGATGGAATGGGAGGAGGTTCACGTTAAATAGTGAGTGTTCGTCAGGCGAATTGGATCTTTTAAATTATTGTTATGCTAAAAGAAGACAATAAATAATTAAAAAGGAAGTTTAATGCTATCGTCTTTTAGTAAACGAATTTTTATATTTTTGTCTATTTGATATTTGTCTATCAAATACATATTGTAATGGTGAAGTTGGAAGGTTAAAGTGAGAAACATGGCAAGAAAAATATTATTTTTTAAAGAATTCAATACTGAACGTTCATTAAATTTCAACCTAGACATAACACTCGCAAAAATATGTTTTTTGCTTCTACTGTTCATTGCTTATTGGCAGCCAAAAAAATCAATAAAATAAAATTGTATTTCCATCGCATTAATTTACGGTGCATGAGGGTGCCCAAAATGTGATGAGCCGCGCATTTTCTGCTCCATTAATACGATGGCAATTTTTATTCTTCCTTTCTTTTTTAATTCTTTTAAAAATGGTCAGATTCGGGCCCCGCGCAGCAGGTGGTGGAACTTATACGGGCAAATGAAGCAAATTTAATTGTGGAACATAGGTTGGGTTGTAAAAAAAACAATTTCGTTTCCACAATTATTGTCAAAATAAGAGCAAATTTATTCATACCGAGAAGGTTCGGTTTTGGGCAAAGCTTTTAAAAACAAAAAATAAAATTATATGCATCGTCGTAGTGACTTGTTGGTCTTACAATGAAATTCGTTATTCGTTATCTTTTATACGTTGGTTTTTGGACAATTTTTGGCTAAAATCTAACAAAAGAGACGAATGGTTTATGCGAATTTTACGAACGGCGTTACGCTGTTTGAATACGGGAAGACCGAGGCAAAAAAAACACAACGAATGGGAAAATCCAAATGAACATATCGTAAAAAGTGAACAGTTGGCAAAAAATGGACCCCCATTTTTTCACGGCCCGGCTCAAATGTTTAAGGCACCGGTATTTCGGCTTGGAAATTCGGTAATCAAAAGTTCAACAGAATGTATAAAGTTCACCGAAGCATCAACACGCGCAGCGCACGTGGATGGTTCCGGAAAAAAAAGCTGATGCAACATTGACTCAAAACGAAAATGTAAGGAAAAAGATTGGAAAAGCGTGTAATAAAAACGTTACCTCAACCAATGGCAATACCACGGGCAGGCAACAACTGCGCACAGGCACACAGCTATGCAGAGGTCAGTTCGACACAGTCTCACACAAAGACAGGATTATATCGGAATCGGTAATGAAACAACAGGAAAACAGATCGTTTAGGCTTTAACGATGGCTCTGCCCTCCCTTATCCAAAGGGTAGGGGTACAGCAGGGAGTTGTGGATGGGGTTGGTGGGCAACATCAAAAACAACACCTCACCCTTGCCCGCGGCAATGTTCGTGGGTTGAGGATGAAGCTGTTTTTTTCTTCCCTAGATAGTGATTTGGTTCTCTGTATTTTTATTGTTTCAAAACATCGACATGTTTTCACCGTGTTGATCGGTATGTTATTGCTCCCATACTGGCCGCAAAGCCCGGAGGTTTGGGAGGAAAACATTTTTCCCGGCCGACGATTAGCTGGCATCAGAGTCCACGCTAATGCTGACCCCATCGCTGACGTCGACGTCTGTTTGACCCCCGGAGCGGACCATTAAACGAACAGCGAGCATTTATGGAAAGGCATGCCGGTGTATATGTGTGTTTGTGTATGGGTGTTGTTTGGGAACGAAAAGGATTTTATTTTCGCGCCCTTTTATGTCACCATCGTTTGTTGTAGGATGATTTTCCCACCTCCTATCCGAGTACGATACATTGTAGTCGGTGTGCCCTATGTGCTAATGTTTACGGTAGTTAACGTAAATGAGTCACGCCATAGGAGGCAATCATAGCCCATGCGTGGTTTCACCTTAACTGGGGGCGAAATAGTACTAAATGCTCATTTATAAGGACCCTCGATATATGATACTAATTGTTTATTTGTGCTTTGATTTTACGTCTTTTACTTAGAGTTGTTGTCGCTTTGTCCATCACTTCGTTCAGTAGCTGATATGTTGTTGAAACAGTATGTTCTTTAGAAAATGTTCCTCTCAGCGTTTATGAGATTTATTACCTGTTTTGATATATGTGACTAATTAATTAATTTTGTAGTGTTTAACATTTTGATACGATAGTTTGAGTGCATTCTAAGAAGAAGCTAATCATTATTAAAAGTTATTATTCTTTTTACACTATTTAGCATCTAGTCCAGTGGAAAATTATTAATTTTCAAAAATAGTCTAATGTTAATATTTAAAACCTTATTTTCACTACTCACTGTACTTTTACTTTTATATTTTTCGGAATTAGTTTGTTATTTGATACGAGTTTCTGTAAGGTTAAAATATTTTAATCATCTATGCTTCTGTGAAATTTAAAGAAATTTATATTTTCAGTAGTTTTACAATCAAACGATGCTATATCGCCTCGGTTCACATTCTTATCTTGCGCACATTACATGCTTGAATTCAATTCACGTAACAGTCAGTAGTATGCAAATGCTTGTCACACTGCGATTAGCGACATTAATATATTCTCCTGCATGAACCCGTGAGCCATCCACGGACCGTTCCTTTACAGTTCACACTTCGAAGGCTTTACAAATCATAATCTACACGTTGGTCTACTCACACATGGCGTAGGCTCAACGGGAAGTAGAACCCGGCTTCGTCTCGGTCATCCTTTGCTGTTCCACGTTTGAATCGAAAGAACCCAACTCTAAATTAGCGTCGATTCGGTTCCTCGCAAGGATGCAACCGCAGAGCTTCTGGTTTGGAAGGAGTGCGGAGTGGTCTGGTACCGAAACCGAGACCGAGTTCCCAACTTCGACCGGTCCATTGCTTGCAACTTCCGAGGTGGCCGACGGGTGAGTTGCGCCCTTTCGGTCCACTTTTCGTTTCCGGATTCGAATCGGGCGGGCCGGAATGGAGACCTTCACAGGCCATTAAGCTTCCTGTACCCTGGTGGTAGTGTCTGCGGCCGAAATAGATCTTGCGGAATGCATACATAAATGCGTCTCGCTATAAATTCAAATTTACCCACAAGAACACCCGGCTAGTGTGCCTTCGGTGGCCGATGGGGAACGTACGGATCCCGCACACAAGTGTGGAGGGCTGAGGGAACAACTGGCCACAACCCATTTCCGGTGACAAGGAACAACGACATTGGCTAACCCGTAGCGCACAGAGGGGCCGTCGTCGTCGTCGTCGTCGGATAGGGCTCGTCGGTTGTGGGTTCTGTACGAAAGTGACTCCTCCTTGTGGCATCGTTTACACGAACGTTCTCTCCGACCGAGTACGGTTCCGGCGATCATTCTCGGGCATACTCCCGGATGGTCGGTTCCACTCGGTCGGAGGCATTGCCACGGGCAGTTACCCTTGGATGACCTTATTACCCGGGGACGCAAGGACGAGCCCGAGCAGCAAGCTGCAACTCATCCGCAGACGGATGATTTACGATTCCGGAATCTTTGGTTGGATTAATTTTGATTACACATACACCCACCCTCGCGCTTCCTCCCACCCTTTGGGGGGAGATTAGTTAAACACGCCATGGATGGCGGTTGGAAGGTGGTCGCAAGTCGCACCCACACGATCCACCGTTACTGGGTACACTGGTTACATACACAAAAACACAATCCGGTGGCTTTGCGACTGCCGCTGCTCGTGTGACAGTTATTGGAGAACACACAGAAGAAATGGGATTAGTTCTGGCTTATTTCATTACATCCCTTCCTGCCGGAGGATCCCGGCGATGGTACAAGAATGTTTATGAGATTGCGTTACGAAGCTGGTCTTCGATCGACGCATCCGGCCAGTATCGGTGAGTGACCAGGCGTGGCATTATTTATCTTCCACTCACATCAACCGTGCGCATACTTGCCTCGTGTTTTGGGGCATTCAATAAAGGATAATAAACAGCGTGTAAGGGATTAAATTTGAAATACGGCCGATTGTGACCGGAAGTCAAAAGCGTGCGTCGTTTCGTGGCGAGACTGTGCACCATAACGATTCTGATTAGGTTTAATTGATGTACAAGTTAATGTATTGATCTCTAGATGAGTAATAAGTTTAACATATCAGTTGAAGTCGTAAACGGGAAAAAGTTTCATCAGCTAGTGAAAGGGAAAAAAATCTTACGAGCAATCGAGAATGACATTGATCAATTCCAATCCAAATAGAATTAACGTTTCAAGTTTATCAACAACTCACTTCTTCTAAGGACTGCTCTAGCTGTACATTTGCGAATGTTGTTAATGATATGGAACATTGTTTCTATCATGAATTATACTAGTATGCTTCAAGTTCCCGATTATTTGCAGCAAAACTTAAATTAATTCAATCAAGTGTTTAAAAGCTGACGCTTCCAGATGATTCTGTTAACGACGATAGAGCTTTTTTCCTATCATTCCAGAAATTAGCAATGCAGCACGGTTTGAGCATTGAAATTTAATTCATGCACGACTGCACCCGGTTATTATTTCACAAGTTTACGTCATCGCGCGATTTCAATACGCGCCTCGTTTCGATTTTCCACCGAGGTGTTGAATGGAAACCGTCTTGCGACTTCCGCCGTTAGCTACGCGAGAAATGACGTTTAAAAAATGCATGAAGACATCATTGTTGAGCGACGGGTATTGTTCCGATGTTTCGCTTTCCCGATCACCCGCGGACTGCTGGTGACACATTCGCCCGGCACCCTTTCGTCCTGCGCCCTTGGAGCCACCTTGGATTGCGTTCTTGCGCATGGAACGTGCGTGCCGATGGAAGGACGAAAGCATTCAACAATAAAAATTCATCGAACGGAGCAAAGAGTGCGAAGCGATTCGACGGCAAGAAATCGGGGCATTGTGTTGAAATGTTTTCCCCGGCACACAACAGCCGGCACCCGGGTCGCTGCTGGGGCTGCAATAATGAATCATGCATTGGGCTCGGGGAAATTTATCCTTCTCAACCGAGAAGAAACGCAGATGCCTCGGTCTTTCTGTTAAAGGGTGCACCCGCCAAGGCAAAGGCATGCGTTTATGTGTGTGTGCTTATTTTCCAAAGTCCAAAGCAGACAAAAGCATCCGACAAGGCGACACGAGTGCTTACCGTTTGGTTTGGATGGGAAAAATTGGCAGCACGAAACGTTGGGAGATCGTTCCCGAGGAAACCCCGGACAACGGTTGCCCGGCTGTGAAACATATGCAACCGAAATTCCTGTTGAAGCATAAATTGAAACATAAATTTGTACATTTCCGATGGGAACACAAAACGCACCCACCCACTCGAACGGCATGGGCGCTCGCCTGCTTCCTGAAGGCCTCTATGTATGCGTACGTTTCTTTTGCTGGAGAGATTGCCGAACATTGTAGTCTTGCGTCTTGAATGTTCAGGAGTGCTACAGTCGTGCTCGAGTGAATAGGCTTTTTGATATTTTGAAATCAATAATTTATAAATTTATTCAATTCATTACTTCACTTCCAGTGAAATATGTCTTTTGGCTTTGAAACACTTATTGATATAAAACATTATGATAAGATTTATTTCGTGATTAAAATTAAAGCTGAACCATATGCAGTGATGCATGCTTTAAATCGAAATAAATTGATGAATATTCAAGAAATTTTTAATAATACCAAGGTATTTGTGTATATGAGTTTCTCAATTAAAAACACAATAGAGAACAATGTCTTTAGAAATTGTACGAATATAATGAAACTATGCCTTCTATTATGCTATAGTTTTGACATCGCGCTCAACAAATGTGCCTCCATTGAAAGGCACGGAAAGAAGCAGGGACCTGGTTCTCCACCCTCCAAAAGCTCGGTCTTCGCTTTCAACGACAATTTGCACATGATGCACGCCGTTAGACTTCAATAACTGCGTGTGTGCGGAAGGAAACGAAGGTATATTGTTTTCAGCAGAATCACGGGCACAAACACTATTTGTGCCTGAGACATAATGCCATCATCATCATCATCGTCACCACCACACCCCGCGGGTCTCCACCACACAAAATGCTGACGAAGCTGGCTTTTTCGACGGCTTTTCCGACGCACTGGCCCGGCTGCCCCAACCTCGGGTTCGCCCGGTGAAAGCTGCTGAGCTTGCCAGTTGGGAATTGAAATTTCGGTAATGTGTCAAACGCATGGCAACTGGTGACTGGTCTGGTTTGCACAGGCATGTGATCTTGTGCTCTTTTTGCTACATGTGCTCCCGTGTGTGTGTGTGTGTGTGCTTGCGTAAATGGCAATGCATGAGCTGAGCATGCGAATAAATCACAAACAGATATGTGCGATGGGTTTCGATGGGAAAGTGCTGTGGGAGACATCAAAAATGACAAACCAAGCATGTGCGACTGCTTTTCCTTGCTTTGACTTTAATGTACGATTGATTGTTATTGTTTGGAATGTGGGTTTGTTTCTGTTATGAACCAAAGACGAAACATTGTTCAATAAAATAAATCTTATCGTAAATTAATTCCCTATTTTAAGTACACGCTATTACCAAAACAATGTGCTCTTGGGCATAAAACTATGCAAACCAGGTAAGCTACGCGCTGTCTTCTTTTAGTTGTAGGTTTATCTAAAATCGACTGCCTTAAACTGATTTATTCGCTCATTGAGGCATGAGCAATAGAATGAGAAAACACTGGCAACAAAAAGCTTCCTGCCGGCACGGTTTGATAATAACCTATCCTTCAGTCCTAAGTCCTAAGCTTGTAAAAGTTACCCTCAATTATAAGCCGTTCCGCCGCCACTCCGTAAGCCACCGAAGTGCTATTACATACGAGATGGGTCGTACTTACGCCCATAAACAATCCAGAAAACTAAATCTTGCTGCGACTGCGAAGGGAAAAGGCTCCCACCCTGGCACATGCCGGCGCACACACGGCGGAAGTACGTCTCGGGGCTGGTCCGCTTTCGCAATCCGGTAATTGCGACCAGTCACGTACGAGCATACTTGGTAATCCGTTTTAAATCGGATTATTAAAATAATTTTACAAAAGTAAATTAGATACACAACCAACCAGTGGGGGAGGGGATTGGGTGTGGATGGAACGGAAAGTGGTTGACTGTAGATGACGATCCCGCCGGGGAATGGTGATGGCCGGTGGCTCGCGGTGAACGGAAGGAAATGGTCGTGGTTGGAAAATAAGTGGCCTTTGGGTGTGGAAAAATGGGTTGACGTTGGAGGGTTCCGTGCATGAAGCTAACTTGCAGCAGAGCGTAGCGCACGGCTGAGAATTCATTATCGCAATTAAAATTATCAAACTATCCCTAGTGGACTAGCGTCAGTTTCCGGGCTCGGGCGGGGTTGCGTAATATCATCAACCTGCTCGGAAAAGGGTGCATTGAAAAGTTATAATTGTAGCTAATGAGAAAAATAGGCAGTGAGGCGCATTAGAAAAATGTCAAACATTATGCGTACTTCAATTTTAAAACTGTGTTAATGTTGAATAAAGCTTTTAGTTTAAAGCTTATTTAAACATAGTATCTTTCGAAATTGTAAGAAAATGTTATTTTATGCAAAGAAAAGATTCTTAGTTAAATATGTTAAATGCAATGTTTATATGACAATCTCATCACACAAATGTATGGAATGAAATGCAAGGAAATTGAATGAGTTAGTGAAACGTTTAATATTTCAAAAGTCTATGTCATTTAATGGTCAATTTGTAAAATAGGATCAGAAATTTTTTTTTTAACATTTTCGTAGCAATCAGAACAGATGGAATTAGGTATTCTATAGACCTTTGATTTTAATTCTTGTTAATGTCAATTCAGGAAAGCCTGTTATGATAAGTGATGAGGAAACTAATCACGTTTTGATGAATGAAATTGCATTATTCCCTTCATTATTAATTTTGTTGAATAATGGATAAATTATTCAATTATTGAAATATTTGTTTAAAATTCTTCTTAATTTCGTTGTCCCTCGAATGGAATAAAATCCTAGTTATTAAGATCATACAGCAACAGGGAAACGTCAAATAGTTACATCTACAGTATAAGGCAGTGATAATTTTATTTTCAATTTGGAGTAGCAAAAATGTTTTAAACCCCTTTTTATATCATTAATACAACTAGTTAGCTTTTTCACCAGGGTATATTCGAAAGGTACTTTTTTGGTATTTAACAAATTGGCCAATAACGTTTGGGCTGTGATTGAACCATTACCGTGAGAGTTCTGGAATCTGCCATGAGCAACCAAATCGCTTCCCAAATGAATGAAGAACTTTGAAAAGGCTCCCTGGTGGTTCAGGGTTGGGATTGGTGCGTGTGAGTGCATGAATAAATTATTTCGAATAATTTTTGGTGTGGTGCGGAACAAACCAGTGAGAATAAAAAGCGCAAGTCCCGGGGCTAAGCCCTTATCCCTTAGGTGGACGGTTTCTATGCCTCTACACAATGAATTTTCAATACCTTTCCGGAGGCCTCTGCCAGGCATGGGAAAACGGCGGGCTGAAAAGAGAGTTTCGCCATAACCTATACCACTATTTCCCTTTATTCTTCTCGTTTCCACAAACTGTTTTGTTTCGGGACAATTTGCATGGTTGGTTTGGAGTGGTGCCGCTGCGACGACCCGATAGTTTTTCAACGCCATTTTCTCCAAACGTGACCACGAGAAGTGCTTCCCATTTGAGCACAGACAACAGTGAAACGAAAAATAATGAAAAACCAGCTACACAAATGCCCCCCAACACCGTTAGGTGGATCCATTTTTGTACGGTTCCAGGCAATTAATGCAACTACAACTGCATGTGGCGCAGAACAAGTGTTGCCCATAGCAGCCGTAAATGGCTTCCGAGGGGAAACAAAAGGGCCAGAGTGCTTTTAGATATTCTAGTCACTTACGGAAACTACCGGAAATGACTGGGAATATTTTGTATGGTTTCCTAGTAAAAAAGCTCTAAAAGCAAAATTTCTAATCTATCCTGCTAATTGGTGAAGCTTTCGAGAGGTTCTACGTATAAAGGGGGATGGATAGAGTTCCAAACATATTGTATAGCCAGCATCTATTGAGTGGCTTATAGATGGAAGTTTAAACTTGAAAATTGTTATGTTTTATGTAACCGTTTCACCATATCATCTCCTACAAATGTTTTATTTTTTTTAAAGTGCGTTTCTATTCAACGGAGAAAAATTTGGATACATTTTTTCACCTGAAGTTAAGTGTTCTTGCAGAAATCATTTTTGTTTTTCTAAAAACGTTCAAGTTGTTCAGTATAGAAAACACTGAACAATAATCTTCTTCATTACAAATTGTTGTTGAATGTTTAATTCCTCCTGTTCCCCTTGAAATGAATGCGATTTTTCAATCCTGTTAAAGTATTCGATCCGTTTGCCAATTTCCGTCGAATGTTTCCGCGTCCATTTCCCGTCCGCTTTTCATCCCGCACCCTTCATAGAGCGCTGCGATCGTCGTACTTTGTTTTCGCAAATCGAATCAATACACCGGATGGCACGTGCGTCGTGATTGTGCGATGTGACCGACTGGCGTTGGGAAAACCGGTAAGTGCACTTTAGTGCAATCAATGCAACGGTTGTTTCGCCATCCAGCTTCTACCCCCATTGGGGAGAAAAAGAAAAATTTAAAACAAAAATATCGGAATCGAATGCAAAATAACTTTGCGATACAAGGAAATAAAAACACGCGAAGGCAACACTCAAAACTCACACCGTGCGCATTGCGTTCGCACGTTTTCGGAGTGAGTTTTCCGATAAATCACGCCTCTCATCTGGAAAATCGAATCGTTGACTGGTGCCGCCGTGGAAGGAAAAATTCGTAAGTGGCTCGGGCACACGTATTTAAATGACGCGTCTCCAGTGACACATAAATTGTGCGATGTCAGGCCACGGTCCAGCTGTTTGTGTGCGTTTGTGTTTCGCGAACATTTCGGGTCCGTGTCGCGGCAGGAAAACTCTCGTTCGCTTTCACCTAGGTTGGAGCTGGGATTTTGCAAGGTTTTTTGGTAGCAAAACTAGGAACAAATCTTTTCCCATCCAGCTAGCGTTCGTTGCAGGATGTTGTAAATAAAAGTGAAGTAGGAATAAAAACGAGCAAAAGAGACACTTCATAAAACAGAAAAAACCAAAACTCCGAACACATTCGCTAACAGCATGTGCCGTTTGGAATGTGTCTCTGGGTGGCTTTAAATCCGGCATCATTGGCCTGATAAGTGTCGTTTGGTCGAAATTGACTGAAAGCCACGCGCCGGTGCCCCTGGCATTTACTGCAACTAGCCTCTTTGCCGGGGTAATGGTTTCATTACTTTGAAAGAATGCCATAAATTGTTCGACACTAGAGGCCTTTTGCAATGCGATGTGGTTCCCAAATAGGATATTTAGGATTTATATTATAGCTTCCTCGGAGGCGTATCGGCATCTGTATGTTTTTAGTTTACGATGTTGTAAATGTATGTGAAGTGCTGTTAGGAATTTACAGGCAAATATGTAATGGAAAATGAAAATACCCATACATTTTTCTCACAGTTTTGATTTTTTTAAACAACCAGAAACATTAGAATGCTACATTTGATCGTATTTGATTGTTCTAGGATTAATACATTTTACTCATTTTGTCGAATTATTGTTTCCTATGTTTTCATTTTACGCTTTAAAATGGATAGATATAAATATTTAAATAAATTTTACTACAGCTACAAAAATGCAAATCTCGTGTTTTGTATGAGTATGGGTAGTTAATATAATTACAATTACACTGCAATACCATCAATTTCTGTCCAAAAAATCAGCCAACAATTACTAGAACGTGCAGTTAGGTTGAAATCTTTGGCATCAATTTGTATTCCCTCCAGGAACATGCCATACCGAAACACGACAACAATTAGACAACGCAAGGAAAGTGTTGCAGATGGCCAACAAATCGTTTTATTGTCCGCCAAACGGCGCTATAATGGAGCGCCGTTCTGTAAACCTTCATGTTGCAACCGTCTCGACTCTTTATCTCCGGTTTGAAGCCCGCGCGCGTTGAACGACTTCCCGGGGCCGGGGTGATAATATTTCATTTCGCTCGTTCTGATAATTTCTTTCAACTCGTTGCGTGCCTAAGACAGTCGGTGGCGTAAAGTGAGCTCCCGAAAATTACCATAACGGCGATAATAACAGTTACGCGAACGATAGCATGATGTGCTGACGGTGACGGTGGCGCGTGGGCGGAGATGGTAACTGTTATTATGACGATTATCGTCAATTTGATCAACGATTTCGCTGACCACCGTGCGACCTACCCTCGCGTACCTTGCCGCCCTTGGGGAAAGATAAGGGAAGTGAAATTAATAAATTTGAATTAATTCCTGCTCTCCTCTCCCATTCGCGAACCGTTTTTCCAGCCGGAAATTGCCTATGTTTAGACTGCCAGTGCACCTTTGAGGGTGCGGCGCGGGGTGAATTAACCTGTCAGGATTTTCCAATGACCCCTCTCGCGGATGTCTCGCCACAAACATTGGAATGCAATTGAACGCGGATGACCGGAGCGGAGTGTCCGATATCGTCGATCGGTTCACGTTTCAGTACCGCACATAAATTAATTTATTTCTCCGCGAATACGCGAATATTAAACACCGGAAAATGTTCTTTTCGGCAAACGATCTCGCTCGTGCCTCCGGGATTCAAATAGGAAATCTCACTCCCTCTCCGGTTCTCGTTCTCTCCCAGGCTCGAGCCTGGGCAGCCACTTTTCCGGCGGAATCGAAAGAATCGACCCGAACGCTGTAATCATTTCACAGATGGTCGATCTCTTCATTGCACAATCAACCATCGGAATTTCGTTCGATAAACGCAGAGCGTTGAAGGGATTTCATGGATTTCCCATGGTTCACCTGGGGTGGGGGAGAAGGAAGGGGAGAGAAATAACGACAGCGTGTAGCGTTCGAGCGACTCGCGATGGCCGTAAATTAAATTTCGATAAAATTTGATAACGATTTTCATCGCATCCATATTCGATTTTCTGGTTCCGATTCGATTGAACTGTATATGATATGTACGACCGCGTTTATGGCAGATTGGGAGTCTTGATATTTTTTTTTTCGCAAGATTATCGATTTACCATATTACTTGAAGATATTTTTATCATTGTGAGTGGAATTGATGTTAAACATCATGCTGTTGATGAAATATAATGAAAGGTGTCATAAATAATTTCACAAAACATATGATATTATTAGTGTGTCGTAAATGTAGAGGTTTTTTGGACTAATTTTGAATATTAAATTTCAATTAAATTGCATCTACTGCTCAACTAATTAGAAACAATATTTTGTTTGATAGGCTCACCTAACAAAGAACGTAAGAAGGATTTGTTTTTAAATTCATATTTCACAAAATAAACACTCCCATCTCTACCAACAAAGGATTAACCTCATCGATTTCTTTTGTAATCCCATCCTGTGACTAGCATCGTTGCCTTTTATTCAAATAGCAAAATGGAATACCTTTCAATCTTTATCTTACTGTACAAAGTCTTTGCCAACAGATATCTTTGTGTGACTCTTGGTATTTCCTTTCTTTCTACTGGCATGTGGGACAGCATTTCGCATACATTTCGCCCGCTGCTACGAGGCAATGTTTGCCCTCGCACCCCAGCACAGCCGGCGATGATGCGCAAATTCCCTGGAAAGTCTTTCGGGATGTAGCCCGGTTCACCTTCGGCCTCGTTTCCTGCGAGTCAAACATTGCTACCCCGAGCTGTCTCGTTATTTTGTCGGCTGGTTACGCATACTGCTACCATCTCCCGGGCATACTCCCGTTGTGCGGCATTTTCACTTCCGATCCATTTCTTCATCCGCGTTGCTTTCTTATGTCTTTTTTATGAATAACACAGAAAAACTGTTTCCACCTCAAGCGCCTCTGGAGCTGTCAAACGGGTGGAGTTCGAACGAAGAAGGCGCTGGAGGCAACACACGGAGGAATGCCTTCATCTCGCAGGACCTGCACCACGTGTGGTTTTCCCGAAGGAGAAGGTGTTTCCCCGGGACAACAGTGGAGAAAAACACAATCACACAGGATACGTTTTTCACCTGTTTTCCGAGCATGTTTTTGTTACAAGGTGCGGAATGGTTTTTCGAAAACAATTGGGACAGTTGCGATGCGGGAAAAAATGAAGCTGAGGTGAAAAATGGATCCAATACGCCGGAGCAAAGGTTTGTTGAAAAGTTTCTAGAGTACGCTTCGATGAAGAGAATAGTACAATTTCCTTCTTTGTTCGTTCACCTGGATGTATGTATTTATTCTTAAGCAACTCTTCGACCGACCGCCGAGCAGCACTAAGAACTGGATTGTTTTTTTTCCTATGCAGTGTCTAAATTTCCCGGAATGGCATTGGAAGTGAGCCGAAATTGAATGACAGACCCATCGCTTATTGGGTGGCAAGGACTTAACATATTCACCTCGAGCGGGGGAGGACCAAGCAAGTGGAAGGTCAAAGAGCTGCCAGGGGGCAACGAGTCGTTTTTTTTCCCGTTCCCAAAGATAAACACCACCGCAGGGAAAATGCTTCACCGGGTGTACACCGGGCCATCGCGAAGCGGTTCACGCATGGAAAGAAAATAATCTTCCATTTTGCTGCCGATGAGAAATGATCAGTTCGGTCGCAGTTGTTGCGGAGTGAAATACAAGCAGCTCGGTACGATAGGGCCCGCATTGTTCGGGTGAAAATATTGAATCGGACAAGAGTGGGTAGAAAACCATTTGGGAGCGCAAACATGTATATATTTTGCGCGAAAACCGATGAACACCGCGTTCCATTTCCATCCCGACGACGTATTGCGCATGGTATTGTAAAATTCTGCTCGTCGCTCTGTTTGAGCAGCAAAATAGGGGGGTATTTGAGTTGACTTTGAATGGGGATTCGTTCAATCGGCTTTTTTAGACTTATGCATTCTAAAAGAAGCGTCATTTTTGTATGAAGAATGAAGTGTAAATAAAAAAGGCTTATTGTACTTGAAAGCTTCGGTTTGATAATAGTTTGATTTTGGATTGAATCAAAATACATTACAAGCTGTATTTATTTCGGTCGGATTAAAATGATTTTCTATCAACAGTTTACAATGTTAAATGTTTTCTAAAACATGGATTCCATGAAAACTGTCCTACAGGAAAGTCATCTACCTATCCTTCTTTAGCCGCTCTAAGGGGAAGTAAAAACAAGAGATCATCGTTTTAAAGCATGAAGCCAACCGTAAGCCTACTGTTAAACAATCCTACGGTCGCTTCGGTACAACCATCCGGCAGGTTAACTCTCAAATCCTTGTTCAATTTATTGTTATCTGCTGGTAGACCAGTTACGCCTGCAATGACCTAGCCCGAAGTCCCAGTTTGGCCCCGGCAAGGAACACCATCCAGCTCCGGGGATGGTTCACTCGACCGGACTAAGCGACAACGGCTTGAACTAGACCGGTACCGGACACGGTCGATGAAGGTTTGACGCCGGCCGAGTGGAAACCGTCCAACCCACTCCCTGTACGACGATGGGATGGCGAAAGGTCGCCTTTTGGCTCTTGCCGCCGTGTTAATCGTCCGTTCGATTCGTGTCGGTTTTAGTTTGTGCCTGTGTGCCGTTACTGCACGAACACAAGCGTGCGGACAGGAGAAAGTCCAAGAAAGCGATACGGTTTTAACAGGATAGTTTGTTACGGAGTGGACATCCTTCTGTAATGCTGTTCAGCCGTTTGCCAATGTTGGAGCTCTTGTAAATAAAAAGTTTATTTTTAAAAGCAAGTTTGCAATCTTTTATTTGATTATATGCGTTATTAAAACCAAATTATGTTAATTTAAAAGCATAGTTATTAAGAATCTGAGATGAGGTTTTCTTGCCTCATAGAAAATTAATCAAACTGTCATTCTTCGTTTCGAATTTTCAAACAAAAAAGTCAAAATCCAGGTAGACTTAGGCACACAACTCAGCCCTTTGTGGGATCCCTTTGGGGGGTTTCGTTGGTGAGACAGGAAGACATATTTACCCACGTGTTTACTTGTGTCGTTGGGGTGCCGTTGGAATGCGAATTTTTGTTAATAAAAGCCGCGAATCGAAAGGAGTGGGTGTTTCCACCTGCTACACCCTGCTATTTGCGTTCCATTCCCTCCTGTCACTTCCTGTCGATTGTCGGTGAAATTGATTGAGTGGCCCTGGGTTGGAATGCCGGGCAAGTGACGGAATGCTTAAAAAGCTACCCCAACAAAGGATGTGGCTGAATATTCCTTACGCGGCCAATCATTGTCATGCGAGAGGGGCGAAAGAAAACTGTCGCTTGTGTGTTGTGTGCGTGTGTCGTGGATGGCATGAAAACGTTTCGTTTCCGGTTTGATCGGAAGTGAAAGCATGCCGGCATGGGGTGATGGGGAGGGTAAAAGCGAAGCTCCAATTATGCGCGCTGGGAAAACTGAATTCCATTCACGTTCCACTGTCAAAGATGGATGATTTTTGGATTACGAGTAAATAATCACATTTACGACCACGGTGGCACTCGAGGCGCGGTCGGTTTCGAGAATTGCGTGGAAAAGGCGTCGACGGAGCGGTCGGGTGGTAAAAAATGAGTCTCACAGCATGGAGGGAGGTGCCGCTGGAGGTGCAGGTGATCTATCAACGATGGCTTCGGCATGATGTATTGGACAGGATTTTTGATCGCATGGCGCGTACGACGTGCCGACGACAATACCATGCCCTAATGCTACGTTTAGATGCTTCGGAGTGGCGTTATTGGGATCAGCAACGTCCTAAACTCCTTGCGTACGGTGGGGTCAAATCTGTCAAACCGAGCGCAATACTTGTTATTTGCGAAGGAAAGTTATTCATTGGTATGGATGAATGGATTAGTGGTCGATCTTATTTCGGCGAAAGCATGCTTTGCAGCGCTAATACTTCGTTATCGCCCTTTGGTTGCCATGGTATTCGCTCGTTTTTCATCGCAAATCGATAGAAAAGATGTTTTGAGAATTTTAGTATTGCATGGATTAGCAAGTTTGTTTCAAATGTTTTCGAAGAATATTCATTTTATTTGCGTGGACCACAAAAAAAATGTGAGTATAACTATTACACCATAGTTATAACAAGACTTGAAAATAATTCTTTCCATATTGATCCTAGATTACATAAGAATTCAACATAAAGTTTATTAAATGAAAGATCATCTTGGTTGGTTGATAAAATATTAAAAACATAATCAGAACGTATGATCAAAAGCAAAACTAAAGCATGCGAATATTTTTACTTTGTCTACCTTAATAGTTCTTCATAAATAAAACTTTCTAAGCATTTGTTGGCAGTGTATCATGATTGATGAAATGAATATACGCTTCAAATACCATCTTGTCGAAAATTTTTATTCACGAGTGAACGAATGATCAATGTTGCGAACATATAAGGACTGTGATTGTAATTAAAAGCTGAGAATAAAAATACTCGAGCCGTTGAACCACTAAGCGGGTGGTAACAGATCCTGCTTTGGTGTTTGGTGTAAATGTTCAAGTATTCCCGCCCACATTCATTGATGTGTTCGCGTGGACTGTGCCGTCGGAAAGTGCTTTCATCATCCCTTAGCAGACGAACACCATAAAACACTGGGTATGGGGAAAAAGTAAAAAATAAAATAAGAAAACATAAACGCTTCCACCTCGTCGACAACAAGTGACGATGGCTTCATCGTGGGAGATTTCTCGTGTTTTTTTTTGTATTTATTTTATTTCCATATTCCCTTCACCATGACCACTCTCCCAGCTGTGGGTGTCGGTATTTTTATGCTGGCCCTGTTTCCACGAGCCACCAGGTCATTAAAATGGTGCATGTGACGTTCCACGCGCGTCCCGAGTCCCGGATGTGTCCGTAACGCAATAATACTCCCCCTCGCTCCTCGGCAAATTGCTTCGCAATGTCGTAAAACATAAGCATTTCACCGGTGGGGTGCCCCGGTATGGAAATCTGTGCCAGGTTTGTCCCATTTTTATGGACTACTTAACCGGAAATGTAGATATTATTACGAACGACAAAGTGCGGCTTTACGAGTTGCAGCTCGCAGTCGGTGTTCATTTGTATTCCGAGCGCGTCGGTGAGGCGAGATTAATGCTACAGGAAAGTTGACAGCTTCGGTGCAAACGAGAATGTCATTCGAGGGCAGGTATAAAGACGATATTGCCTTGAGGCGTGTTGATGTTGGAGGAAGCAGAGCCTATTGCGTTAAGGACTACTGTGATTCAAAGAGAACACCTTGGCAACCATCTATGGTTAAGTGTAGTTTTATGTCGTTTGCTTGATATCATGTATTATTTGTACTGTACAGTATTTACTTTTTCATTTCTCTTTCAATTCACCAATGCGTAGAAAAGTTCCATGTATGACCGTTTCTTCCTAAAGGAACGCCCCAAGAATTGTCTTACACTTCTATTTTAGTTATTGTTAATGTGTTAAGATTTTAAAGCAATGTATAACAGGTTTCAGCTGCATTTGAATTTTTATATGGAAAGAGTAGATGTTATATTTTTATCATGGCTTTGATTTGATTATTTCAACGCTTTGAAGCGAACCAAATTCAAGTTTCCCGCTTGCTACACACAATTGACGTGCTCAAAGCCGTTTGATAAAACCAACACACCGAAAATATTGGGATGTGCATTTGGAGGGCCTCCACGTTGGCTGTTTGAAACTTTTGGAACATAAAGCGTGAGCCGTTGAAAAGCGAGCAAAATCAACCTAAAGCAATACGACAAATCAAATTTGAAAGAATTGTTCTTGAGCGTTTAAATTGTGCTGCGTGAAGAGTGTGGGAAAAAACAAAGCTTCACTAAACGACTGTGAGTTTACCAACCATTTACCTTCCCTTTGGATTCGCTTTCAAAAACCCCGAGCGTCGGGCCCGTTCACCGTTCGTTACGTTTTTGGTATGATTCTCGAAGTTGGTTGGATTTGAAAAATAGCACCTAGCAACGGCGCCCAAATCCGACGAGCCCAGATGGACGTACTGTTCCGGTACTGGGGGAGGGTTGTGAGGGATGGATATGGTTCATGTGTATCTTTTAATTTGAAGGGATTCGTTGCGATGTACGGCTACACTGAATTCAATTTTCATTTTATACCCTCCGCCATGGTTGCGTGCGCTTTATTGGACCAACGGGCGGGGTGGACCAGGGGAGGCCTAGGGGCGAGGGGCGAGTGAGATTTAGGACCGGATGTGATTTTCCAGCCTGGCCGCTCTGGCGCTCGGGTTTGCTCGCTCGCGTAATTGTGTTTTCAGTGCGCGGAAACTGTGGGGAAATCCTGTTCGCAGCCGGATCGTAAAATCCGGCGCTTCGTTCTCGGGCAAACGTGCTTACGAGCCGCGAGGCGCGAATATTGCGGGTAAATTCGATGATTTGAATACGAATTGCGTGCTACGGCGAGCGAAAAGGGACGTTTTTCATTTTCTCAACTGTGAACCTCAAGCGAGCGGTGAAGTTAAACAAAATCTTCTTGGGAAGTTAAACGCAATGGTGAATAGGTTCAATGCTTTTATTTTAAACTCATATCAAAAATACAGAAATTTGCTAGGGTTTCAGGAGTTGTTGAAAAGATTATAGTAACTTTGTAGGTACGGTCTAAAAGAATGGACGAAATGTAAATGGAACAAATATTTAGGTAGACGTATTTCGAAGTGATTATTTCATTTTGTTTGAGCCTTCTTCATAATCTGGAGAATAAAAATAGTATTGCGAGAAAAAAATAACGTTATCAATTAACAGCTTAAATTTGTAACTGAATATCTTGGAACTGAAAATAATTGAAAATTAATAAAACTCGACAATATGATTACCTTCTTCCGAGAAAATGTTTGCACATGTGTAAGCAACAAGCGTTCCATTTTAGGAAATCAAATAAGCTAGGTGATTTTTTATCTGGAAGGGATAACATTACTTTAAACGCTGGATGGCCCCAAAAACCTACCTTTGTTTAGTGTAATGATCCGGAAAATTGCAAGTGTTATAAAAAGCGACCTATTTCACGCAACAGTTGACGCGTGTGTACTTCTGCTTTTCAAAAGAGTGGATGTATTGTTATGCTTGGTAATGTAATTGATTTTACATGGGAACAACTTTGTGAATTTGGCTCTACAACTGTCTTTGGCAACAGGTTAACATACCAGGCTCAACTTTATTCTTTTCACTTGTTTTTTTTATTTCAAAGAGATTTGTCATGCTTTTTAGGTTTAAATTTTAGATTTACAAATCTTTTTCCTGTCATAAGAACATGGTTAAGGATTTATTTGTTTCCTTAGAATATAATTGCCTCCTGGAGAAATATATTGCATGTCCATGAAGTTTGCAGGAGACAGAAACGTATCTTAACGAAGCTATCTCCACAAATCACAATTCACAAAGAACGTTTTCCACGTCAAATCCTGAAACAATCCGAATTTTCTATCCCATAGGGTTTATGTTCACTTTCTTGTTCACTTTCCTTTTGTTCACTTTAACTGCTCCGTGCACGATAACAATCGTCGGGGTCGGACTGGTGATGAGTTCAATCACTGCTACAGCTGGTTGAAGGGGACCAAATGCATTCGCAAAGGGAAAATATTGCTTGTACAATATTACGATTTGACCCGATGTCAACCAGCTATATCGGGTGATTCAGATTTGGAGGTGGTCGACGGTTGACTGGATCGCCCCTATTGACCTCGATTCCCGGGCGGGTTGGGTGGGGGGCGGAGGTGAGGTAGCACGATCCGATAGCACTTTTTCACTTTTCTGATCCGTGGGCTGGCGCCATTGCCCTGGCAAAAACCGAAGACGATTTGTTTCCGGAGCACTCGAGACATAATTCTGTTTATGTTTATCACCGTAATCACGATGCTGCACCCGAAGCGCCGGAAGCGCTAGCCATAACAATAACCGTAACATTATCGGAGATAAGAAGCAGCCTAGACGAGCGGCCAGAAGGTTGCGTAGCCTGACCGCAGTACGAATCCGCTACGGTCACGCTCGGCGATTCGGGACATCGTTAGAGGCATCGATGCTCGGCGTAGTCGTCCTGCGGAGTCGTAGCAGCTAATTCCGGTCAATCTATCTACGAAAAAGGAGAGCATTGGTTCTGTTCATGTCGGAGGGAAGACAATGATCAGAGGGCTGGGTTCAGGGTGAATGTAGTAAAACAAATAATAAAATATTTTCCCCCGATAATCCAGCATTCTCGGTAACAAGGCATCTTGGCAAAAAAAGCAAAAGAAAAACCAAAAGTTAGCCCATCGAGCCCATGGCCAGCCCTCGAGATTTGCTTCTGGACATAATTTTATTACTGAGGTAGTATTGTTTTACGGTGCGCTCTCCGCCGGAACTCGGATCTTTTCCAATCGACGATAGCGCACGAGGGAAAGCTCGAACCCCCGAAGGATCGGGCTCTCCGGCGATACTAATTGAACTAAACTGCCCGTCACCCCGGAAGCCGACCCCTTGGTGGGACGCGAGACGAAAAGCAAATTATGGATTTTACACCATGTCCTTATATCCTTGTTAGCCCCAGTGGTACGAGCATACGCTCGTTATTTCATTACACTCTATAATCCTCGCCAAGTGCGCCATCCGGTGCTGGCGTGTTATTTCGATTTTTTCGGATGGAAGTTTTGACGTCACACTTTCTCTTTATTTTGGGTGAGCTCTGGCATTTTCCTGGATTTTTTCTCTGCCACCTCCTACCGATGGTTGCATTATTTACACCGTCCGATGAGTGTGATGGGAAATTTAATTTTTAATTAATTTTCCCGTCCGGTCCCCGAACCCCGAGGATAGTTGTGGTAAGCGTCCCCACCTCCTCATCAGATGTGACTGCGACGGTAATGCAGCCAATTTTCCAAAATTGCCCTACCGAAACCAATCAACGCACCGTGTAATTAGCCGAGCGACCGTGCACCGGACATGCGGTCGCTTTTTTTTTTGGCACTCTTGTCGCAGCGTGATGGTTGATCCTTCGACACGTTGCGGGTTCGGGTGGCGTTATTTTGTTTTAGATTTAAGCTTTTAGTTTGTAAAACCACTTCCTGCCGGTGACGTTTTGCACGCCACGGGTTAGTGTTTGTATACGGGATTGTTTTTCATTGTGCTTTGAAATATTTAATCCGCTTATCAACGGCTTTAAGTTCGTGTACGGAAAATATTTAATTTTGAAAAGGTATTAGGAGTATTAGCTAAAACCACCAAGTGACATTTAGTTTACGGATTCATTTCGTTTCAAAATTTACCACTTTCGATTTATTTATAATTGTACCGAAACCATACTTCGTTTGTCTTATTACTGATAAACAATGGATTAAAATTTCAGATTAGAATTTATAAATTTTAGTAAGCTTTTACAATTATTTTGCTAAATAATTAAATTAAATGCTATAAAATAGAAAGAATTTCTACTGCACTTGATATTATGATATTTGTACAGCAAACTATCTAGATATAGAAAACGCTTAAGGATATTGTTGCAGCGTATTAGTGGATGGAAAATATGATAATGATGATGATTTAGTAAATGAAATATTTTTTCTGGAATGTTTCCTAGCACAAGACTTAATAATTTGTTAATAGAATATCACCATAAAACAAAGGGATTGTATGTTACTGAAGAGCAACTAATAAAGTAATCATTGAAAAACAGGTATATTTCGTCACTAGAACCTCGCTGTGTTGTGAAAAGAAATCTTTATTTGAACGCATTTCAATTAAAAACTCAAGTGCGGCATTTCATGCCAACCATAGTACGAATTCGTTTCCCTCCAGATAATCTACTTTCTTCGAGCTGATGAAAACTCTCGAGAAAGTTGCTGAAAGTTGGCAAACAGTTGGCTGAGGGTGCATTTGCAATCCCCACCACACATCCTCCTGTTCAACCCTTCCCCTGTAGTGCGCATTCACTCCAATGCGAAACCCATATAATTATAGCAATTGCACTCCAATCCCGGGAACGTTCGACCCGGTGAAGCAATCAGCCCGGCGAACGATTACGATTAGATTCCAATTGGACACTTGACTCCCGACAGTCAGCTAGGCGGTCGTCCCCTTCCCTTCCCGGCGGGCACGTACACCCGAGAGCGTCTCATTTGAGATGTTTTATCGATGCTCGGAACGATTCCGGGGCCAAAGTGCCTCCATAAAACCGACAAACAACCTCCACACCGCTCGGGGAACCTTCCGAGGGTTGAAAAAGGATGTGGATGGAGAAAAAACCGTTTCAATTACAGCTTCGAACGAGAGCTTTGAGGAAAAGCGAGGATGGGGACTCGAGGGACCGAGCTCGAGATAGTTCAATCCCATCCTGGCGGGTTCAATCGGGGACGATTTTAAATGCTTCCTAATGGTGTTTGTTTATAGAGCGAGGTTTACTTTTATGCAACTCTCCCACCGAGTAATGGGAAATCAATTTGAACAATCAACCAACAAAGTGATCTATATTTGGATCGAACATGAAGCTGATTTTGAGAAGAGTCAAATACTCATTTTATGCTGAATTTTCATAAAATATGTTTCCATGTGTTGCGTAAAATGTTTACTGAATATAGTTGTTGAGTTTGATATCATTTTCGTGCTGTGATGCTTATATGTACTGTTCGAACTCGAACATACCTTAGGCTCAAAATGGTTTCATCGAGTAAATCACCGTTTGTATTAACTATCAAAGGATTTGTTGGATTTGGAATTCGTTTCAATGAACTATCAATAAGTTCTTTGTAGAAGCAGACAGTAGACAAAATACTGCAACTAGCGGATCAACTTTCTGCTACACAAAATGTTCAACCAACGTCAGCATCCCGGGGATTAAGCTGGTCGAAGCCAAACATCCCCGCGAACACGAAGGGTTTTTCCTGATTCATGCGCTAATTATGCCGTTGCACCATCTCCCAGCGGCGTAATCCATATCATTGCCACTGGCAGGTTCTACTTTCCATGTCCTTTTCCCATTACCTAGAGATCGGAAGCGTTCTCTTGCGTGTTGCGAACCACGGCAGAAAGCATCACTGCTAGCAATTTAAGCACAATTATCCATTCGGGTTTTTTTAACGCTAATGGTTGAACGGCTAGAGGAACGGGGGCGGCCAGCGTTCGGGTCAGTAAAATTCGCTGTCGGTCAGCGCTTTTCCGAGCGGCGCGGGCAGCCAGACACGTAGCTATCAGCTCCCTCTCCAGTTTCGGCTGATTAATTCCACCGGCAAAAAAAGGGGAGACGTCTTGATTTTCGCCGGAACGCGGAACGGAACGCGGCGATACTGTAACATGACACGGCGGGAAGGTTAATGAGATAGTCGGAAGATGAGCTCATTAGTGGTGGAACTGTTTCACCGATGGCGCCAGAAGGGGACTGAATGGGGTCTTTTCCTTTTTCGTGCTTTGTCGACACTTTTGGGGAAACCGACGCGAGTGGTCATTACCTCGGTGGTGCCTTGTTTCGCGAGCTTCCGGATAATGAAAATGGCGGGGCAAAAATAGCGCACAATTTCTTTCGCAAACTAGTTCCTAGTTCCGTCGTTGCCGCCGCCTTCAACCCCAGCTGCCATGTTTTCCCTATTTTCCGTTACCACTTGCGTACGTCAACAGTACGTTGTGCCAACGAATAACTGCTGGCCGGTGCAGCCCGACCCGAAACAGGGTCACCGAAGCAGCGCGTCGCGTTTTCGCGTTGCATCATCAACAAAGCGTGTGTAAACAATTCCACCGATGTGTGGAAGAAAAAGCCTGACCCGGTTCTTACCGGCCGGCCGGATTGGATCGACACTTTCGGTATAAATGTTGCCGGCCGTCGGTTGGGAGGATCAGTACAGTTTATCCAAAGCCTACACGATGAAGTTCCTAGTCGCGATCGCAGTCTGCAGCCTGGCCGGAGTCTGTCTGGCCGACAGCTACGGCAAGCCAGCGTACCCGGCCGCCCCGGTGGCGCACGCCTATGCCGCACACGCCCCGCACGTCAAGTGTGGCTCCCAGCTGCTGGTCGGTTGCGCCCCGAGCGTTGCCCACGTACCGTGCCATCCGGCGCACGGTGGTGGCCACCACGAGTACCACCACGCTCCGGCCCCGGCGTACCACCACGCTCCGGCCCCCGCCTACCATCATGCGCCGCCCAAGAAGGAGTACGGACACGCGCCGGCCCCGGCCTACCATCATGCCCCGGCCGCCCACGGATACGAGGCCCCGAAGAAGGAGTACGGACACGCTGCTCCGGCCGCCCACGGATACGAGGCCCCGAAGAAGGAATACGGACACGCCGCGCACGGTGGATACGAGGCCCCGAAGAAGGAGCATGGCCATGCCGCCCCGGCTGCCCACGGATACGGTGGCGGATACGGCAAGCGCTCGAGCGACTTCGAGGCGGAGATGGAGGATTAGACGGTCGCGGGGAGTGTTGATCCCGATTTGAGAGATTTCATACAAATAAACCCGTGGTGCCGGATAGGACCACCATAAACCAAATAATTGCCAAATTGTTTTCAATTAGATGATGCGGATTTAAGAAAGAAAAAAAAAAGATGGCACCCATTTTCAGAAAAGATATTGAAATTGTATGTTTTAAATAAATCAAAAACAAGTTTAAAAAATGAATATGTTTTGAGATTTTTCAACTTTTCTTAATAGACAGTAATTGAATGAAATTGAAAACTAAAATTGGTTATTTTAATTTTTGAATGTTGCCAACCAACCTATTTCTTAACAAAGATTTCCTACAGCATTGTTTTCCCTAAGATACTTGCATTGGTTCCGATACATCGTTGTTGAACAATTTAGATGAAATTATCGAAACAAGTCACAAAAAGACAATGGTATTTTTTGGCAACTCGACAACGATAAACAACTTTTGTATTGATTCACCGATCCGTTTGAAAATAAACACTAAAGATCGAAGGATTAAACAACTGGAACGGAATTTATTTTTACTTCGCGATTGAACATTGAAAACAAACAACTTCTTGGGCTGGCAAATTAAGCACACAACAGCATTCAAAAGTAACTAAAACAATCTTCTGTTGGCTCGTGGCATTTTGTTGTTTGTTTTTGCCCAACGCAAACGGCTCGACGCGCCAATCATGACCGTGGGGTGAAAGTTTCCCCCAGTAGGGTGGGAAAAATCGGCGCGCTGAAAAAGTGGAAAACCACCAGACTCTGGCCTTCGCCTAAGTGGCAGGAGATTGTTGAAATTATCAAATTATCTTTAGTGCCGTTTGCTGCTTTTGAAAAACAATAAACAGCGCGCGTTGCTCATAACTGGTAATAAAATTCAATTGTCTTGCAGCATTTCGCCCGAAGGGGGTGGAATTTGTGGGTGGAAAATCAACCTCCACGAGAGGATCGGGTGGGAATCTTACGCGAGTGTCGTGGTTGAAGGCGCCATGCTAATGTACGAATTTTGTTAAACGCATAATCTCTGGTTATTATCATTCCTGTTTTTTTCCTTTTCCGTAGGGCCCACCCCACCCCAAGCAATACTCATCCCTTGTATCGTTAGGTGGCTTGTTTTCGATTGAAAATCCTTCCCGGAACCAACGCCGAACCATTCGCAGGGTTTTTAAAGGAGCGCTTAAGATAGGCGAAGGTAATGTTATAGCTTGTTGGTAGGATTCTTGAATGTCTTGAATCGAAAGTACTCCTCGGTAAGTTTGGTCGGTAAGGTGGAGGAACTGCGTTAAAGAACTCTGTACCCAAGGAAAACGTTCCTTGGGGACACATTCGTGCCGAAAGTGGGCCGAACACTTGCCGACACCGGAGATCGTATTTTAAGGGAGTAACTGCTCCATTTGGAAATTTTTCCATCCCACTCCAGCGACGAGCGTTGAATATTAGGTGGAAAAACATAATTGAAAAATCGCTGGAATCCGTTGGTAATTCCACGACTCTGCTTTACGCCCAGGAAACGAAGGGAAAAAACGTTTACAAGACGCGTTGCTTAACAGGAAACAACCCTTGCAGGCCTAACCCAAAGAAGGGATTTAAAAATTACCTTTAATGAAGTAACTGGTAAGGGGGGTTGAGTTTATCAGTTTTAATTTATGCTCATTGCATTATTAACAAGGAGTTTAAAGCAGTTGTAGGCTTTAATGAAGTTGAAAGTATTTCTTCGAGTCGAGGTGAGTTTATTAGAAAATTTACTAAAGCGTATAATAAATGTTGTGACGCAACAATTAAGTAATGCATTACAGTTATTAGTTCAAAATCTTTCTGTTAGTCAAAGTTGTTGTTCTCTTTGTTATCCTTGGACAATCTTTACCGTATCATCCATCTGGTGCCGCTTCATTCAACCATTTTCAACATACCATCTGCGAACCGGGGCCTGTTTGTGAAGCCTCTTGAACATTGCATCATTTATCGGCACTCTCACTCGAGATTAATTTTCATTCCCATCCAACGTGAGAGTGCTTCAGCCACCATCGGTTGACGGAGCGATGGCCATCGACTGCCCCAAACCGACGCAAAAGTGCATCCTCACGAGAGTGAAGGCAAACCGGTGGAGTGTCCGGTGGGGAAGGGATTATAAATGCATTTTAACTAAATTGTAAATGATCCCGGGCCAGGTTTTCAGCCTTCGTTGCGGTGCGGATATCATGAACGAGCCCGGGGAAAAAACATCCCGCTGGGATGACGGAATGCATCGGGGAAGAGAGTGGAGATACAAAATAAACACAGTTTAACTGTGTGAACAACTGACGGCAACCGATGACATGCGAGTTCCACTTCCGGAGCCAAGCAGGGGCATACACACATACACACAATGGCAGGGGCAGCTACCGTTGATTGTGCAAATAACGGCCACTCGCGTTCGGAAATGGTGTATTGTCCGTACTGCATTTCATTACATTATGCACCTCGCAGGTTGCCGTGATGTCCCCGCTTGCTGTGATGTTCCGTTTCACCCGCCAAATCATTCGTTTGACGTTTTGATGTCATTGTGCGGATGGGTGGAAACTCGAGCCGGAACATTATTTGGTTACGTTCGTAAAATAGTTTCACTGTTAGCAATACCCATTGGAACAGGTCCTCTTCGTTCCAGTTACCATCGGGTTTCCACTGCGACGTGTTTGCTTTTTTTTTTGTTTGCTACCCATCTATCGCAGGCTCAGCACCGTCGGTCAGCTGATATGGCATTCCGTTTCGAGTTTGGACCTCAAGCAAACACGATTTAAATTTGCAACGCACCAACCAGCGGTAAATGGACATTGTATTTGTGCAAGCTTACAGGTCTGGTCCGAGCGGCAGTCGGCATTTCAACCCCGGATGTAGACCGATGGCCGACGAATTGCATAGCAGGGGAAAATGGACCTTCTGGTGGTGGTTTTCTAGCTCGAACGAGTTTTGCCCTTTGATCGGCGAAACCATCCGGTCAAAGGCATACGGGATTTGCGGTACATTGAGTGGTGTTTCATTCAACCAATTCTTTGATTAACTTTGTTTCTAGAGCACGCTTTGAAGTTATCTGATTTTGAAATAAGAAGTAAAAGTCAATAAATGAATGAATCATTGTCAATTTAATGACAACTGAATTGAAATGATGATTTTAAGGCTATGCTTACATAAAGTATAAAAATACGATATGTTTGGGTTTTTTAAATGGAATAAAGATACATCAAAAATTAAAATTGAACAATAATTTGCTTTGCTCAAAGATAACATTGCAATCTGCGTGAACAGTATTTTACTTAAGTAAAAGTGACGATTTTTTATAACAATAAAATTAAAATTTTTAAATAAAGCAACTCATGCTTCTCCTGAAAACGATTTGATCTTCTTGCTGATCTCATAGGAAGATGCTCAACAACTTTAGATAGAAAACCATTCTATATCTCCAATTTCTATTAATTTATTAATGATGTTTGTTTGAAGCATGTTATACAATGAAAAAATATGGTATTGCTAAAAACTGTATTTCGGAGCATATCGCCTTTTGCGACTCTTTCTAGTTTTAACTAGCAGGTTTTTGATGCCCGTTAAGTGTTTCCCTTTTTTCCCCCAATAATTTCAGTATGTTTTTCTTTCTTCTCATCCCCTCCCCACCAAATCATAAAGGAAACAGAAAATTTGTTTAAAATTGGATTGTTTAATAATTTTAACTACTTAAAAGCTAAGCTTCGAATTGAACACATCTTCCGCTGGTATCACTCTAATACTTGGCCGGAGCCGGTGCGTGGTAAGCCGGGGCCGGGGCGTGGTGGGCCGGTGCGTGGTATGCCGGTGCCGGAGCGTGGTGGGCCGGAGCGTGGTAAGCCGGGGCCGGTGCGTGGTGAGCCGGTGCGTGGTAAGCTGGGGCCGGGGCGTGGTGGGCCGGAGCGGCATGATGGTAACCGCCGCCCTCATGTCCGTGGGCAGGGACGCAGGGCACGTGCGCAACGTTCGGGTGGCAGCTGAAGAGCAGGTTGGCGCCGCAAGGGACGTGTCCACCGTGGTGACCGCCGTGGTGGGCCGCTGGCTTGCCGTAGCCCTTCATGGGGTAGTCGGCCTGGGAGGAACCGAACGCCAACAGGACGGTAGCTGCTACGAGGACGAACTTCATCGTGAGAGTTGGATGCGGACGGTGAACGTAGTGCGTAGATGAACTGATTAGCGCTGCTGGCGATGTACTGATGAGTATCCGCTGAGTTGATCGACAATTTATAAGAGCCAACAATCGGTTCTCGTTTTGGGCGTAAAGTCGAAGTTATCAGCAAATTTTCAATTCAACCGATGTTGACCGATTTTCGTTTACCAAAATCGAACAGGTTATCAATCGTAACTTGCAGGGTTGAAAAAAGCAACGCTTTGCAGCTTTTTTACATAACCCGAATGGAATTTTATTTGCTTCAAATCGGTGGCATTTTTTTTTGTCAAGTGGTAAGTTAACAAAACTATGTCCAACAGAGTTTGGTAACATTTGTACATACAAAATTATCTGATGCAACATTAGTTATATTTTTTAATATTACACCCATTATCAAGGATGAACACCAAGTAATATTTTTTTGATATTATTGATTTTTTAATTTCTTTACTGAAAAATTATGGTAATGAATGAAGATAACAATAGGTATGGGGTTATACGAAATAAAACTCATCATCTGTCTATTGATAAAAGTAAAAACAAACTTAACAACAAATATTTAGTCAAATTAATGTTTGTAAATGATAGGATTATTACCATTTTTGTTGATCTTGTTGGTTATTATTTACAACCCACAATTATTTACATCCGCCAAAATACCCAGTTTCATAAATAAACCACAATGAATATATGTATTTTTCGCTACGTTAATGTTTGATTTTTGATAAAAATAATGGCAGCGAAATTCTCAGAATAAATAGTTATTTAAGGATTGTTAGACTATTTGTCGTATGGATAGTTTGTTCTGAACGTCGATTTTACCTGAACCATGCTATCATTACGAAAGGTCACTACTCGAAAATTTTCGAAGATGTATGTTTTGTAAATATGTAATTTGTAAATAAATTTGTCAATTTATTGGTGTTTGAAGAACCCTTTTTTTATTTACTCTAGATAACAATAGATGATATCATTGCTAATAAACTTTCATATGTCTGTGGCTGTGGCCCCGACTTTACTGCATTAGTTATAAAGTTTAACATACGAAAACATTTTTTTAAATAAATTAGAACCTTTTTCCTTCTCTGAGTTTTATAAATCGTATACCTTATCGACACTCGCGATGCTAGCATGAATGAGGGTTAGTCAATGAAAATGAAATGATCCCCATTCAATGACTCCATGAATGAAAATCGTTGTGGTTTTTTGACAAACTATGGAGCAAAATAAACTACACACATCTTTATAGTTTTCTTTAGGGATTTTTGCAATATTCAAAGTTATGTCAAAATTTTTAGATAAACAATTATTTTTCGATAAAGGCACTTCCGTTCATTTCTTAAATGCAAGAAAGTCGTGAAACTTTTCTAAATGTTGTGCATTGAAACGACTGCATCGAACTTTGCCGAAAATTTGTCCCTACGTTTCCATCTCCCTTCTATCTTCCACCAGCATACCTCCTTCCAGCCGAATACCTCTTTCCAGCCAACCTGCGAGTCAACCTGCGAGCCAACTTTTCCGCAACTCAGCTGTCCACGGCCTTTGGCTGGCCGAAAAGTAAGTCAACCTGTTTTTCTTATGGTGTCGATTGGTGTCGTCACAGAAGTAGCAAAAAATCAAGAATGTCATCACAAACAAACGGCCAACCATTTCCTGCTTACGAGTTCACATTTTCCTCGGCCGATAAACAAAGTGCCGCTGTTCAATAAACTGCCCAACCGCGGAAAGTGTTCCCCAAAAAAAAAAAACTGCTGACCCGGACACACATAAACATGCACACACCTATGTGGAGGAAAACCCGCGAATCGCGGGTAACGGAGTTGAGCCGGAGGACTATAAATACTGACCGCCGGCAACCGATCAGTATCAGTCACCGTTTGTTCTCACCCTTCAAACACAGCGCATTAGCCAGTGTAGCTTTTCCAAGTTCCTCTTCAAGTTCGGAAGAAAACCCACCAACACCTTCAGCAAAATGAACTCCATCGTTGCCGCAGTCATCCTTGCCGTCGCCGTCGTCGGAGCCCTGGCCGACTACCCAGCACCCAAGTACGAGGCCCCGAAGGCGTACGGACACGCCGCCCCGGCCCACCACGGCTACGCCGCCCCCGCTCCCCACCACGGTGGATACGCTCACCACTCCGCCCCGGTCGTCCACGCCTACGCCGCCAAGGCTCCCCATGTGAAGTGCGGCGCTAACCTGCTGGTCGGCTGCGCTCCCAACGTTGCCCACGTGCCCTGCGTGCCCGCCCACGGTGGCCACGGAGGATACGGTCACGCCGCCCCTGCTGCCCACCACGGTGGATACGGACACCACGCCCCGGCCGCCCACCACGGATACCGCTCGTTCTCCGAGGGAGAGCAGGCGTCCGCCTTCGACCTGGAGGAATAAGCGCAGCCCGCCGCACCCCCCCACACACACACACACTCACTGGACGGGACCCGAGGGCGCACCATGGGAGCCACACCTTCCGAGGGAGCCGGCGCGGGTCTCGGGCTAGCATCTCTGACCTCAGATGTCCACCGCAACGCCCAGCGTCGGAGGACATCACCGCGATGGATCAACGCATTCTGCTGATGTTTCAACCGCACACTGTTTAGTACGCTACACGATTTGAAGGGAAATAAAATTCATTACAATTACAAAACAAAACTCCTCTGCTCTCTTTTCACTTGGTGGGGGATTCAAGGGTGGGAAAACATGGAAAGAACATGGAAAGAAACATGAACTGTGGCGAATTGGAACAGACGATCTTCAAACAGATTTACTATGGTAAAGCTGAAAATGAATCTAATTCTTTTCACATTTACTCAACTTTAATTGAAAAATGCAATTTTCTAATTTTGTTTCACTTCTAAAAAAAGGTAAAGATGTGAACAAACAGTAAAAATAAATTTCCACCATTCAACCGTTGGTCATATTTGAACAGCGTGATGTATTTTCGCATCACTCTTTGCCCATCTCATTGGAATGTCGTTTCAATAAACCATTTAATTTGTCTGTAATTTTCTTTTTTTTGATCTAGTTTTCAAAGTTTTTCTTCAAACAGAAAAAACAAGTTTCAAGTAGAATGCACCCATGCCTTTGCAGAAAAAAAGGTGCTGACAAAACGGAAGCCCACCGATCGACAGCTGGTGGGTAGCAATTTAATTAAAATTAAATGTTTGCTTTTGATCGTGATCATCACCATCGTATCGATCGACACATAGAGCTGCTTTTTGCTTACTTATTTGATTCGGTGTTCCGTGCCACGAGCCGACATGCTCGTGCAGCGTACAGCGATGCCCATCGCCGCTTGGTACAGGTTTAATGGAAAAAGTTTTCAAAATTGTACGTAAAAGATGGATGGTGAACGAACGGGAGGGCACATGGAGCGCAAACTTTAGCGAATGTGCCATGTGGGAGTTTCGAACCGTACGGAGGTGGTTCTAATCCGTGCAGACGGATGGACAAAGTTTCGGTCGTTTGCTTACAAATTCTGCTGCATAAAATATGACATGGCGTACACGGTGCAGTTGCCGCACTTGAGGAAACCCCGGGAATCCAAGATACGAGCGGAATCGATTGAACCCCGTCGGATGGATGTGTCGTGCGGTGGAAAACTGTCCAAAACTAAACCCATCCATTTTCGATGATTGGTTGTGCGATTTAAAAGGGATGGGAGGAAAATGAGGAAAAGTGGCTCAAATCAGTGCATACCCACATAAAGTTTTCCGGCTTGAAAACTCGACGTTATGCGATGAAGTAGACACGTTTGATATTTTCTCATGAAACACATATTTCACATTGGAAGGTTTAACCATCGTGAATAATTTTCTAAGGTTCGTTGAAGTTCATCGAAACAATTATGATAAGTATATTTTTTGCGTAATGGTTCATTAAATGTCATGCCATGGTTTTACTTCATTACAACGCATTCCACAACAGCATTTCCTTTTGAAACAATAAAACCCAGCAAATCCACTTCCAATCATTACTTATTCAATTTTCCGTGATGCGCTCCGCTCGTCCGAACAATGGGCGGGCTTACACCGGAAAAATAAATCAGCGTCCATCATGGCTATGACATCGCCGGGCTGACAACCCGATCCTCGCTCTGTGGACCTCGGGAAATAATTCATTTTGAAAAACAAATTTATTTAAGCGCTACGCGAGAAAAAAGGATTTAAACGGACAGGAATGAAAGAGCCCTGCCGGAAGCCGTGGAAAACCAACAAACGACCCCCTCCCCCCACCCTCTCCCGGGGGGTTGGGTACACTTTAGAATAAAACGGGCAGAACCACAATCAACCGAGCAGCATCCTTGAGGCACAATAAGCAGTGTGTTTATTTTATGCTGAGAGCTTTCTTTTCTTCATTCATGGTATTTATTTTCCTCCTTCTTCTTTCGCTTTGGCGTCGCATCGTTGCCGGGGAAATTCCCCAACGCACAGGAGTCCGAATGAGTGAGGATTTTCCCTTCGGATACGGAATTCATAGTTCGAGCGTGCCGGAGCCTTACCATTCTTACTTGTTTCCGGCGGAGCGTTTACTTTTCTCAAGGACTGCAGATTAAACAGTCTGCTCCAGTTTCTTGAGGCGTTTGTTTTTCTTCACTTCAATCGTAACCGTTCCTTTGCCGGGGCCGAAGCCCGGCGCTCATTGCAGATGAAATGAAGAAAGATCCACCCATCCAAGGGCCAGTTATTTATCCAGTAAAAGCCCCCCGCACCGGGATGATTTGTGGTAGGGAAATAATTTAAATTTATTAAACTCACTCGCTTGCGTAATGCACTCGTCCCATCGATGTGATCTTCCAGGTCTGGCAGGTGATCTGGCCCCGGTGCCCGCATCAGTCCGCCGGCAGCATCAACCGGGAAATGTCCTGTGAACGAAAGCAAACAATCGCAATGCATGAGCGGGCGTATCATGGAAGAATAATAACGACGGGCGCACGCCACAGGATGGCGGTTTACGGGAAGCTCGCCCGTGAAACGTGCCAGCTGGGTCAATTTACGATTCAATTTATGTTACGGTAGAAAATATATTTCATTAATTAGCAAACGGTGGGCAGCCGGCAGCATGTTTGCCGAATGAATAAAAAATGGCGAATTATAAAAAGCACACATAAATTGGCTCAAACGAGGTGTATTTATGGGTGGGAAAGGCGGCGTTTCCCGCCCGCTTCCGGAACCGACACGGAGCGGTCTTGAAAGATGCATAAGAAATATCCAATTATCATACGGACGTGTACGGACGGGAGTGCCGGGGTGTTCTTTTCGTCCTTAATATGTGCGTTTGTTTTTCTACGGAAGCCCCAAACCATTCTACAGGTGGAAGCGCACTTTCTTAGAATCTTGATCCGAACGGTCGCCGCGTTTGAGTTGGGTCGGTTCGCTTTCGCACTGGTTTCCCTTCGCTTCGTCTTTCTGTGGCAATTTTCTTCCCCACTGGGAGACTGGAAAATTATTTAGTCATGTTTCGTTCTGGACGTTAACGTTGCTTAAAGTTGCTCGCTTTTTCTCGTCTGCCTTCTTGTCGTTTCATTTGTCGCTCGGTGCGTTTCATTCCGTTCTAGAGAGATTCCGCTCACGTAATGATATGAAAATTATGATAAACTCTGCGTGAATATTATAAGCAGCAGCGATCATTAAATTCGCATTCGAGGGTTCGTTTTATGTTTTTCTTCGCTTGCTCCACCGAACGGGAAGCTTAAGCCCGATGGGAGGAAAAAGCAAGTCAAAGTTGTGTCCTGTTAATATTGTGGAATACTAATGAAGAGCTTCTTCATTTCGTGTAGAAAGAAAAAGCTTACATGACATCCAAATCCATGCACAAGTTTTTGACTATAAGATAATGGTAAAAAGTCAATAAAGGGATAGTTTTTATGTTATATAATTTTTGTGTTGTAAGACTTAAAAAAACTGTGTCTTTATTCTACATGATTTAGGAAACTGAAGTGACTTCCTTTTCGAAACATCTTTAGTACACATTTTGGAATGGATTTAAAAAATCCCTATAAGTGATGACTAAGCTTGTTCAACTTAATATATGTTCGATTTGATTTTGGTGTTACCATCTATGAATTATTCACGTTCTTGTTTCGCTGCTAACGCGTGTACAGACGTACAGTCACGTAGAAGCATATGTTTTCGAAGCAAACGCCGAATGTCACCAACATTCGATGCATGATGTGGTGCTGCCTTCGAACTGATAAGATGACGCATCACTAACGGATCGATAAGATTATACCATTGCACAAGAAATCACTCCGGCTTAAAAGACTCGACGATTCGTCGTGAACCGTCTCGTTATATGTGTTTGCATTTTTTCCTTCTCCAGTTGTTCGTCGTTCCCCAATTCTAAGGCACTGTCGTGCTTAGTACTTCCAGCTTTTCTTCGAAAGAACGTATGATCCCTTTCACCTGCCGAGCAGTGCCCGTGCCCGTGGGCGATGTAACACCATCCACTCTTTTAAGGGTAAGGAAAATCTGAACGTTCGCCTGAAGTCAAATTATCTCACCACCGAGGGTTTTTTTTCTGGCCCCAACCCACGGTCCGGGAAAAAGGAAAAAAGGGGGCCTTCATGATCCTCGCAAATCATGTTTATTCAGCATCTTTCCAACCCCGGTGCCTGTTTATGATGGCGGTTTATGATGGCGGTGCTGGCAGCAGATTACCGAAATCGAAACTTCTTCGCACACGACGGAATTTTTTGATCCACCCTTGTGGAAAAGATGGCAGGAAGGACGCAGAGAAAAAACTGTAAAGAAAAAGGATAGGCGCAAAAGAACACGTGAAAAGAAACGGACCCACCGTCCGGGGGGAGGGTTTCCAATTTCTTCCCCGATACCATCGATATTGTGCACGAAAGGAAACAAAATTATCTTCCGATTCGGTGACTTTCGGTTTCGACATTTTTCTCGCCAGCCCCCGTTTTCAATCGCCTGCATACATCATCCCTAATGCCGTCCGCATCAGCAAGACACGCACACACACACACACACACACACACACACACACACACCAGGCCGGGGGTTTATCCGTTTGCCGGAGATTATACGGACCCGAGCCCGGGAAGGGATGAGACTGCGTCACAGTGAGAATGGATGGGCAAGGAGGAAAGGAACTAAACCCGGATATATCCTCCCCGAAAACGCGCCAGATTTGAACACACGCGCCAAATGAGCTGATATTTATGCATGCGCACACGCATGTACCAGAACATACACACACACACACACCCGGCGGCGATGGGCTGATACTCGGGCGTAACCATATTTTTATGAATTGTATTTACATATTTTACTCCCGCATGAACCCGGCAGCAACAGCGGTACCCGGGCGTTAGTGGCAGTTCCTTCCAAGAAAAAACCCACCCCCAGCCCCACCCACGCGCGTTGGGCGCAAAAGCGCGTCGAAATTTGATACAACACTTGCCAAACCGTGCGGTTCAGATTCGGGGAAAACCGTGAGATGCTGCGAGCGTTTGGCCATAAAGTTTACGAGTTTTTGGGTCAGAAATGGTGCGTTTTTTTCACTTTCTTGCACAACAGCAACAAAACTGGAGCCCTGTTTCTTACGCGGGCTTTCGCATCGGTGCTTCGGTTGTGTTCAGCAAATGTTGTTGATGTCTTCGAGCCATCTTACGAATTGTCGGTGGCTGGTGTCCTCTTTGTCCTCGAAAGGAACCTCTTTGGGTTGGAGTGGGGCATTCAAGGAGGGAAAAAAAGAAAAAAAGTATCTCACAGCCACTTCGCTGGCGCTATGGATGGTGCGGAAAAACTATGCAGTGGCACTATTTTCGCACCACACCAGCACACGACGATGGACAGTTTTATGCCCACATTTTTTTTCCTCCCGCAGTGGAGCGAAAGAGAGTGTTAGCGAGTGCGCGCCGGCTGCAACTTATGTTCCTTTATGTGAGGCTTTTTGTTGTTGTAGCGCGAGAAAGAACAGGGAAATCTACGCGAAAGGATTTTCACATTCAGGAAAAAAAGTGTTGGTGAGGATGGAAAAATAGTTTGAATATCTGACGCCATTCCGTTTGGTCGTCACGGTGGTGGGTTTTGGTAGAAGAGTTAGCGGAAGGCGATTCAGAAGTTCTGATACTTTAGTCTTCCACTTTTCCGGGACATAGCCCGTAGAATAGTGTAGGAAACACATAAATATAAAAAAGAAAAAAAAATAGCTAAGGCGAAACAAGTGGAAATTTTAGTATCCTTTGCGTCCCCCTCCCATTGTGGTTCCAGGGGTTTTTTTTTGAGTGAAAGTGTCAGGAGAAACGGTACCGTAATAAGGCGACCATTTGACTACTTTCCACGGCTATTAAATTGCTCTTTACCGATCGCTTACAACGCTCGTTTCGCTGTCAGATTCAATTTTCAACGGGCTTTCAGAGGGGGTTTCCGTCGTGAGCCCTTTTGCGGGGGAGACGGCAGGCATAAACCAGCCGAACGACACATTACACGAATAAAACACCAGCCCCTTGTATGTGTGTCCATGTGGGAAAACGAGGGTGGAAGGATGAGGGCACGTGAGGGGTAAGCAAACAGACCGACTGACTGACGGATGCGTGCATGGAAAAGCAGGATATGAAAACTCCCGGCACACAGTGCCCTTTGCCTTTCGCATCCCGTCGCGATGGTGATGTATGTGCATCGAGCATGACGACGACGACGACGACGACGCCGTCGACGCCAGCTACGATGTCGTAAAACTAACACCAATAAAAATTCAATCAAATTTCGATGGGTTTTCGATCGTCTCGAATGATTTCATTCGAACCGGTGCGATACATGTGGAAACGGCACGGTTGTGAAGCTATTCGCCTCCGCAGTTTTCCCGCTGTCTCGTTAGTCTGCCACAAAACAACACACACACACGTGGGGAACATCTTGCTTGCTTTCACTCGGTTGAAAATACAGCGAGAATCTGCTACGAAAATGTTGGAAGGAAAAGTGGGAAAAATAGACACACCAAACGATGGATCACTTTTACCATCCAACCCTAAAGATGCCCATTATGTGCTGGGTTGAGTGGACGCTCTAGCCAAATAGCATTTTCACGTTTCGCCATGAAATTTACATCTGCATCTAGTGGAAATAAGATGGGACGTAAAGCAGTGCGAAAATCCGAACTGGTATTAAAAAAGGCGGTTAAAGCATACCAATAAACCAAAAATTGTTGTTTAAAAACCACATTTTAAAAAGAATAACCTGCTAAACTTTGCTAATATCCATTAATCGTTTCACATTGTCTGCGCAATGCATACGTTAGAAGAATATAAAATAAATGGTATTTCATAATTTTGTTTTGTTTTAACAAATATTTTTCCAATAGAATGAATGTTTTCATCATTGACAAATAATGGAAGAAAAAGACTTGATTCGATTTCAATTTTAAATTGTAAAAACAAATTCTGCCTAACATGGGGTGAGTGGTTTGTCTGCGTTTTCGCTTATTTCCTGCATCATTTATATTCCAAATCGATCAATTTGCCTTTTTTGATGCGCAGAATTAATGAGATTTTGGATTGGAAATAATTTAAACGGAAAAATGTGTGTTTACAGCATCCTCTTCTGTGCGATTGATCGAAATATATTTCAATCGAGCTTGGTTGGAAAAGGTACACAGCATAGATTTGACTTTCCCTCAACATGTCTAGCATTGAAAGAAGGAGCAGAGGAGTGGGTAAAAAGTACTGTAAAGCACATCGGGATAAATTAGTCTCATTTTCAGACCGGCCGGCGTTAAACCGGAGGCCTTTGGCGCTTCTTCCCGGCGTTGGCGTATTGGGGACCATATCAGTGAGCATCTTTTCCTACCACTCAATCTCTTATCGTTCCCACCCCCACGCCGATGGGCTAAACTTCTTAAGCGACGGGAACATGTTGGCAGAAATTAATTTCAACCCACTTCACATTTTACTGCTCCCAATATGTTGCGGCGCTCGGTTGATCCGCCCGAAGGTTGGCAAAAGTTGGCCGTCAAATAATTTCGAGTATCGGGAAATTTGATGCGATCGCTCGTCGAATGGCTAGACGAAAGACCCGAGCCCCTGGGGGGAGAAGGAACAGCAGAAGGGCCCAAGGAAACACATATTTCTCAAACGGTGGTAATATTGCTGAGCCCGGGGAAAAACTTTCTCCGACGAATCTGCTCCCGAAGCAAACCGGCTGTGTTGGTGAACCGAATGGCACGGTTCGTGGTCGGTTCGAAAAAGCCTTCGGGGTGCCTTAGGAAAGGCTGGAACACTTAGGGTGAAAACCCGGCGAGAAGGAACGGTTGTTGGGTGCGGCTGACAAATGAGATCCATTGCGAAGTTCGAACGATGCCGCTTGAGTCAAATTGGTTATCATCCGAGTTGTGCCCTGGCAGCCGATCAGCGGCTACACTTCACAGTGGCCCGGCGGAAAACAGTGCCAGCAAACTACCCTCATTAGCTGCTCGGGGCTTCGGACAGCGCTTTCCCGGGGCAAGCAACGAACCCTCGCTGAAGAATTGCCGCCGATTGTTGAGCGATACTATCAAACTAATGGCAACAGCCGTTAACCTCTTGCGTGGGTTGTCTGGAAAAGAGTTTTTCGTCGAAGTTTTCCCCCTCGTCGGATGCCATATGATAGATCTTGTACGAGCGGGCAAACGAGGCAGAAAATTAATAGGCCAACCTGACAATCGAAGACGCAACTGAAAGCCTGTTCCTACAATCGGGCCGCTTCAGCACTTCCGGTTATGGGAAACAATAAAACACGGGCCAATTCGCATCCTGCACAGTTCCGATTACGATCCAATGTTTTTCCGGGACTGAGAAAATGACGAGCGAGAGGAAAAAAAACCTCGACAGTGCTGATGCTTCGGAAAACTCGGCTGCCCGAGATGGTGCCGAGATTTCCCGGGCAAACTTCCGTCAACCCGCTTCACTGATTTTCCGCTTCCGCTTCATGTTTGGCCGGGCCTGTCGGCAGGGTCCCAATGGGTGACCCAAATTTTGTGATAAATAATAAGCGAAAAGTTTTCCCCGCCCTCGCACGGATTTTCCTCCGCCGCCCATCATTTAATTTCGGACGGTCTGATGCCAATCGCATTTCGCTCCTGGATGGAGGCAAAACTTACATCTATTTTGTTTTGTATTTTGGACGAGCTTTTCCATCGGAAAAAGGCCTTGTCAGGAACAGACATCCGGGAAGCCTGAAAAAAAACCCACACACACACGCAGCAGAAAACTTTTCACTCCCGAATAGAACTTCGCGGGTGTTTTTGTTTGCTTCCTTATTTTCCCGTGTTTTCGTTTCTTTCGTCGACTTTTTCCCTCAATGCTTCATTCATTCGTACCAGAATCGCGCGACAAAAAACCCCAAGACGGTTGTTTGTTTTCTTATCACGAAAATCGATGTCACATTTTTTTTATCCCACCTTCAAGTCGTACGTCGTCTTACAGTGTCTCGAATGTCGTGTGTTTTTTTTTCGAAAGCAGCCTTGAGTGAGACGATGGATAGCGAAATTCTATCTAGACGCCTCGTTTGGCCGCACTCGACGGGAAACGTTGTTTTCGGCTCATGTTTTTCATCACCTCTGGTTTCTGATCATATCGCGAGCTATTTTGTTGTTGCTTCCTCTTGTTTTGCAACGCACCAAACCTATCCTCCATTGTGACACCGATTTCACTTGCGGTATAAGCGATGTTTTGAAAAACAGTTTTTACCCATGTGCGTGGTGTATCGTATTTCCGAGGGGCGATAACAACCGTGGTAAAGGAAAATCTAGCAACGAACTACTGCTCACGAACGGTTCCAATTTCATCTGCTTCGTGGATAGAGGCGATGTGCGAAAACAACTTAGCGATGTTAGGATAAGAGAAGAAACAAACACAACACACCGACCAAAGATACGACCAGAAGCGTGTCGCTGGAAATCGGAGTGGGATATAGTTTCAATTGGAAGGCATTAATTTAAAGAAGATAGCGCCTGGGTGGGAGGATTACACAAACCGAGCAGAAGACGACGTTGTGAACGAGGAATTGGATACGTTTTGTTTTTCGCGTGCGGATGTTGAAAATATGAGAAGCTTGTTTGCGCCAGGAGAAAGTTGTTTAACTGATCAAATGAATTTGTTGGTTTTCTTCTTTCGGTTAAGATTTTGGTTGTGGTTAGGTGGGGCGGAAAGTTGAAACCAAGCAATTGATTTCATGGAAGACAGACGATCCATCAGTCGCTCAAGAAAAGTTTCGGCGAAGGCTTGGGACAGAAGCTACAGGATTGATAAATTTGCTGTCAATATTTCATGTATTCTCATTGTGTATTTCAGGTTGTTAGCTGTCAGCAATTATTCGCTTTAAAATAGGAAATAAAAAAACCATATTCATGTCTATCTAACCATTCCTATAAACTCTTTGTGTAAATGAAGCAAAGACTTCAAGTATGAATTTCTTCTAAAGAGTATATAATTCTTTCTCTACGACAAATCTCATTCCAAACCCAAACTTGAGGATCAACATGATTGATAATTGAACTGTTTCAGTCAGTCCAAAGTCGTCAGACAATGCGTCTGATTCGTCCCGAAAAACTTAGGCTTACATTCCAACCCCGGTCAATGGCTTGGAACGTGAAAACTCGAACAAAAACCGTCAATCCGTGCCAATTTGTGTTGCCATTCCATCATCGACAAAAAATCCTCCTACGGCAGCAAAATTTGCGATCGAGCGTTAAACACATTCACCACTTATCGGACAACGCTGGTGTGAGACGGTGTCGAAAGTCATAAATATCGTCGGCGAACCCTTATTTTCGTGCCGCAAATCCGTCCTCCTCAGCGCAAAGTCGATGGTCGGAAAAACATATTGAACATCAGCAGAAGGCGCAAAAAACGAGGGGGGAGGAATATAAAGGATGAGTCCGAAGACAACAGCACGTGCACGAATGTGCACAATGTGTGCCGTGCAGGGAGGAGGGAAAAAAGCGTGAAAAACCAAACCAATCGAACGCTGTCACCAAGTTTTTGTCCCCCGACGATTCGTTGATCCCGCGGTCGAATCGTACGGTCGGTCGTTCGGCCAGAACCGAACTGCTGGGCCTAGGATTCAATTTCCCTTTTTGACGAACCATGTCTTCGCGTGCTAGGCAAGCAGATTTTGGGGCTGCGTTCGGTGCGTAATGCCGGGCAGGTCCGGAACTGGGTGCGTGTGCCTAGCAACAGATTTTTCATCGACAGTTTGGCACAGCGTACCGTTGTCGGTGCGACCGATCGACAGTACATTTCGGTTTGGAGCCACACTTGATAGGCTATAAATACTCCATCCGAGCGTCGGAAGAACTGCAATCGCAACGGAATTCGTACGCCGCAGGTGAATCGCATCAAAACCACCGGAAGTACCACGAACAAGATGCAGTCGGTCGTCGTAGCAGCTTTCGTGCTTCTGTGCGTGGCCGTTCTCGGCAGCATGGGCCAGTACGGAGGGTACGCACCGAAGCCGGTCTCCTATCAGCATCATGTCCAACGGACATCAGCGTATGCGTACGGAAAGCAAGAAGGTGGCCACGCGCCGTGTGGTGCACTTATGCTGTACGACTGTTCGTCCGACGTGGTACAGGTTCCGTGCGGTTTGGGACACCACCACCAAGGAGGAGGAGGAGGCCATCAGTATGGGGCGTATGACCATGGATGGAAATGAACGCGCAGACTGCGAGCCGTTGCTGGGGAGTTAGTGATTTGTGATAATAAATGGAGCCTCTCTTTAGAGCAATCTGCCCAAAAACCCAAAATAGCGAAGTGGAGTTTTCTCTGGCAAATAGTCCGAAAAGGAAAGTCCCAATATGGGTCGATCGTATTATCCAACGCGTGGCAGAGCGATAGCATAGCACTCGATGTCGATGCCGATGCTGCACGTTTTACCGCTTTTCCACGGCGTTTTCAGGCAGCTCTCGCCAACTAAAAATCAGAAAGCATCCGTTGGCATTCAAGTACGCAACGATTTTCTCCCGGATGAGTCTCGTCCTCGCGTACGATGCCAGTCCATTATCGGGGAAAAAAAGAGCTACCGATCGAATTATGAGCCATGTTCGTCCGGCCGACGGCGGTTTCGAGCAATCAATATGCGGCAGTAATTAATTCGGCGTCAATGTTTGGCGACAGTTTGCGAGCATACGGTGGATCCTGCGAAAGGATGCGCACTCGGAGGGTCGAGTCAAAAAACTGTCGGGAAAATAAGGAGGAACGGAAGGAAAAACACTACCCACGTTCCCGGAGATAGTCACACACACAACACACACTCCGAAACCCCGATGAATAATGCATAAAAAGGAGATGACAACCGGTCGGTAATGGGATATTGTCACTGATTTCATAATTAGTTCCCCGGATGCGTATCGGTGCATTTCCACCCCTCTTTTCCAGTCGTGTCGTCTTTTTCCAGCAACTTTTCTTTTTTACTCTTTGCAATCGATGAAATTGCGGGAAAACGAAAAATATTACCGAATGGAGGTTTGGGGTAAATAAATTTCGGATATAAATAAATATCATTATTGTTGGTCGGATGGTTTCTTTTTATCTTTAAATTTGATTCTTGGTGGAGGAGGTAATGTAGAAGGGAAACGAAATTTAATGGTGAATTGAACGATAATAATTATTGTGCAATCAGTTCGACGAACTCATTTCCAGTCATTTAACATATTACACTGAGACATTTACAAGTTGCCCGCAATAGATTATGCAATTAAAAGCAATTCTTTCAAACAGATAGTCTTATGCGAAAGTAATAAAATTAGATCAAAGAGAAATAACATTTGAATAATACAATTCAACCTATAAAACATTCAAGAAATCAATCAAGTAAACATAAAATGCAATCAGTTTCCCCTTAACAACACCCCGTTAAATGGCCGTCATACGGGGCGCTTGCTCGCGCCGAATTAAATGGCCAATAAACGTGACGTGGGTCAAGTTTTTCCTTCCCGTCAGCAATATCAACGACCGGATTGTGATGCTAACGACCCGTAGCGGCCAGACAAAAAAACAAAACAAGGGAAATTTAAAGCAGCCAGTCCAATCAAAGGTACAAAACAAAAACAAATGGGCAACACAAACAACGGTGCGCATGAGGCCGATGTTGGAAAGAGTGGCAACAAATTTGCAAGTGCCAATCTGTGCGCTAGCGTCAGCATTTCCGGCGTTAGTCGACGCAAACCTTCTTCCCTGTGCCGGTCATCGATGGTGTCAACATTGGCCCGCATTGGCAGTAAACAAGTTTATGCTGACATTTATTTTTTAACGAGTTCATATTGCACAGAGCCCTGGACGGTGCTGTTTCTTCCTGCCTTTGAGTTGTGTTCCCTTCTTTTCCACCTGCTCCCTGGTGTCTATTTTGTTTCCTGGGTTAGGTTTACGCAAAGACCAGCTGTTCGGCGGTCGAAGTCCAAGCGGCGTTTCTGGCAAATGACAGCTTTAAACATTGTTGAGAGTGCCGGTTTAATGGACCTACTTTACGAGTGAATTGTTTGGGCAGTGTTTGCTTCATTGCAATCGAAAAATTATTCAAGATGTCTCCTACAGTTTGTGTGATACAGGATTAACTAAAAATAAAATTAAAAAAATTAGAGTATGTTATTTCCTAAATACTTCGTTTATTGTTCTTTTCTTTTAGAGATGTTTGGAACAAAAACTCCCAACTCCCGAAAGACATGCCAGGATAAAGCTGTACCAATGAAGCGCCATAAAAAAAAAGTCCCTGCAATAAATTCCTCCATGTAAGAAGATGCAAAACGAAGGAAGCATAAACCGCGGAAACGTTCACGGGATCGGCGCACTCGGGTAAGATTAAAATATCGCCTTCGTAATGGATTTGTCTTGTTTCATGCTGTCGGGGGGATAAACGTTGGTGTTGAATTATGCACACACATCCAGTGAACGTTTTCACCCTCGAAAAAAATGGTCAAATATTACCATCTCGCAGGGACTAGCCACATTCAGGCTTGGTTAAAAATTTCCTCGACACGATGGACCAACACTTGTTCCATAAACCAACAGATAATTTTATTTTTTCGTTGCAATGTGTGTCAGAGAAAATGGTGTGGTGCAAATCTGCGCTGGTCAACGACACCACAACAAGCAAAAGCAACATGTTTGCTTGCCGAGACATCCACCCAGGGCCAAGGGAGAGAGCTTTGCACTGTCCGGATGTAGACCGTGCAGTCATTGTTAACTGTCCTCCGACCAGCTGCTAACAGGCGCTAAGAAAGCAAAAGTCGAGCCAGCGACAACGAAACCAGCGCCATTTGATGGAACATCCCACAGCATAAACCATAACCGCCCCGGGCCAACCTCTTTTTCCCACGAAACCCACCCACCGAGCATTTGTTTGTCGTCAACATTAGCCCGCTGCCTGGTGTTTGCTGAAGAGGGCTGCCGTTCGGTGCGGCAAGGGCAAAAGCAAAAAAAAAAGAAAGTCCATTCGCACTCACCGAACCGTGCGAGATTAGTTTCAATTAGTTTAATGAGTAGGTAAATATGCATGAGCGTTTCATCAAAACCCGCCCGCTGCAGCTGCAGAACGAACGGAAGAAAACACAAGAACCGGGTCTGGTATGTGTGTTTGTGTCCCTCCGTGGCTGTTTGTTCAATATGTTTGCCCGGAAAAAGGGATGCGTGGCTTTCGGCGTTTCGCAACCACCCACCCACCGCGCTCCACTTTTCGCAATTCGCATTCCTCTGTTTATTGCCAATGGTAATTTATGCCAGTGATAATTGAAGTGCATAAATTAAGTGTATTATTCTTCGCAGGAAGCCGGGGTCTGTCCTCGGTTTGTGTGGCAGTTCATCTCCCGGATGTCATCATCAACATCCGGGTGCCGCGAATTGTGAGACAGTCGGAGCGGGGCTGGAGTGACATGCCAGATTCGTTCCCAGCGGGAAATAAGACTCGATGTCGTGTTTCTGTGACGGGGAGGTTAGCGTTGATTCATGTGACACAAGCATGTATGAATAAGGAACGTGACTGGTGCGTTCAAGAGAAAATGTTCCCTTTGGTGGGTGGAGTGTGTCATGCTGACTTTAATTTCTACATCATGACGTGCACTGCTATTCATTGCCCCTTCAGCATGTTATTTGGATTAAATATTATCTCTTTTGGAGTCTGCCAATTAGAGTTCCATCAAATTGCAACAGAACCACATTGCTGATTGAAAATTTCTACAATGTTACATTTCATAAATATTAGCAAAAAGATCGTTATACTAAATACTGGGCATGGGATACATATTTAAAACATAACTTAATAAATGCTAGAAGGTTGAGAGTTCTTTTTCATTATTTAACTGAACCTCGCAAAATTAAAGTTGAATCTTACAAAACCTTCTTTATTAAGAATATCAGCCATCGGTAAAGACATGATCAAAATAATGCGTTACAAATACATGAAGTAATTAATCATAACAAGCAAAAATGTGAGTAAGTGGAAGTACAGTTTTGAATCTATCTTTTTTCGCTTTTCTATAACTTATTCTGATTGAGCTGTATTTTCAAATATCATTATCAGTGTATCTACTTCTCTGCTCTAAGTTTCACTAAAAAAGTGCCATCAAAAACTAGTCGTCCATCAAACTAATCAATTATTAAAAATTAAATTAACATCAGCATCGACATTCATCCTACCTTGGTTGCTATAAACCTTCCCTCTCTATCGGTGAGCTATGGACCAGTTTTTTCCCATTTTAATGAAATCTCGTCCCATCCCTTTTTTGCCGACAGGATAAAGACAGCTTGACTGGATCGTTCGATGCATAATTTGTGCAATTTGTACAAAATTGGTTGCTCGAGGTGTGGGGCCAACCAATCCCGAACTACCGTAAGATTGATCCAAACTGGTCCTTCTCCCCCTTTTCCACCGATCGATAGTAGACGGTCTTTAGCGTAAGATTGCTTCGCTAGCCGTTCCGGATACGGATGGGACGAACTAGAAACGTGCCGGAAGTGCCAAGAATGGTGTAAAATGTGGGAAAGTTTTTAAGTACCACCTCTAACGGCTCGCTCGCAAGGCCAATCCCGGACGATTTTGCACTTTCGTGATTTCGTTGTAACGACCCTGTATCAAGGATCATCCAAAATGTATGGCTGACCACATTCTCTACCCATCCATCTATCCATTGTCTAATGCCCCTTAAAAGTACCGCTTCGGTTGGATCACTTCGCCGTAACCTTTTGCGTCCCTTCCCGCCCTTTGAATCCAACCGCCCATTCGGGTGCAAAGAAAGAAATTGGGATTTGAAACACCAACACCACGGTCGGCTGAGACGATGCAATGATACACTGCTACCGAAGCGGAAGTTCCAAGGGCTGATCCGTTGCCTTCGTCTTCCGTCTTGGGCAAAGGAAAAGTTTGCCTCGGAAGAAGCAGTATTAAAATTTAACAACACACGGCCAGACACTCCGCCCGTCCAGGGGGGGGGGCTTCGTCGCTGTACCGTCCAAAGAAAAGTCATCCTTGCGGTAGAGGCACGCTCTCGGCTTCCTTACGGTAGTCTTTCGGTGCCGAAAGGTGATGGGGCGTGCGGCTGATAAGAAGGAATTATGCGCTCTTCATTACCATGAATAATTAATACGGGGAAATGTCTTCCTTCGGCCGCAACCTCTGTGCGACCGAGGTCAGGCGGGGGTAATGTGTGTGGCCCCGTACGAACAAACGACCCCCTTGGGGGGTTGAAGGGAGGGGCAAAGGACCGACCGCTCGACCTAGCACTAATAAGGTTTACCAGTTGCTTTTACGCCCCGATGAGCATATGTCGGAAGAGGTTTTCTTGGCGTGAGAAAAGATCGTGTTTGAAATGTGATAGTTAACGAAGGGTTTGTAGGGGTTTATGGGGTTTCTTTCAAAGGAAAATCAGTAGTTCCTTTTTTTTATAAAGAAACTACTTGTATCCTTTCAACAACATATTTAAATAGGTTGATTTAAATCGACTTAGTATCGAAGTACAATATATCTTAGGAGTTTTTTTTTCTTGAATTCCACGCTACAAATTCCACTCTTTTCAGTTATTTTAACGAGTTTCTTTCGGTCGCACAAAACAGCAACCAAAGGGATTTGCAAAATATTTGACAAAACATAAGAAAACACAGACGGTGCTTTCTTCAACAACCGTCTCGAACAAGAAACGGCAAAACTCACCAGTCAGTAGTGGAATTCTTCTAAAAAAAAAAAACAACAACAAAAGCAAGTCCCAAATAAAATCCCAACAATTTTAATTTCCATCGACAAGCGGAACCACTGCAGAGCAGCCGCTGGGCAGCGAAGTGAAAAGCTGTGCAGCACTTTTCGGCCAAAGACATTCCAACGTTATTTTTGTCGAAAGCCGAAGCTTATTTCGCCATCGTTTTATGGCATTCGAGTATTGTGCTCGAGCGCCCAGTCCAAGTGCTGCAGTGTGTGGCGGAAAGTTTGTGGAGCAGCTGGAGCAAGTCACAGTCGTGGAACTGCGACTCCTGACGACGTCGGTTCTGGTGCAAAACGAGCACGACATGAACGGAAACCAAAAGCGAAAAGGAAAAGCGCGCTAAAGTGGCTGAAGCATTGGCTCTCGGTGAAGTGAAATATCTTGTGCTGAAACATAATACTCAACCCCGGCAGTATTTATTTATTTATGTATTTTGGTATTTTCTTTCAAGCTGTTGGCAGAGAAAAAAGCCCACCGCCTCCACCCCCTCCTCGAACGGGTTGTGTGTGGGTTGGGATTTTATTTTTCGTCTAGCGTGAGTTTTTCGCAAACCGGTACACTTTCGCTCTCGAATTTGTCACCGACGTCGATGGCGTCAATTCGGCCGGCTCTCCTCGATGGCGTAAAACGATTGTTTATTTCACACCCAAAAACGCCCCTCCATCCAACTTCTCACTTCCACTTCACATTATGCTTCCCTTTGCGGCATCGAACATTTTGTTTGAATGTAGCGTATAACTCCGCAGGAAAAGGGATTAGGAATTCGGTGGCAATGTTGTTTTTGGGTGTTGTTTTCGTTGTGAGCAGCGTGTTTCGCAACACAAATTTGATTAAAATTCTTGGGTTCGAAAATCGAACGCGTTAGGTTGCGTTTTTCCCGGCGCACGGTGAAGCATTTGCTCGTGTTATTGAATTCCTTGCGCGAATATTCGACACAATGAATCGTTGCGCCGCCAATGGGTAGATGACCTCGATTTTCCCTTGACAGATGGTTTTAGGAATGTTAAAATAATGTGAATTTATAGAAGTTCATACGAAAGAAGTAATTCAAATATTGTCAACATAAAATGTTATGAAAAATGAAGAAAGTTTTTTAATCAAAGCTTCATAATTTTGGACACGCTAAGCTCAAAAAATACCCAGAACCACCTGAAGTAATTCTGTTTGACTTGAACATAGAGTGAGGTTGCAAATGACTAGCAATTACTCGCTTCCCAGCCTCGGTTCACTCCACTTAACTGGTGCAAAAAGGTTCTAAATTAACGCTTTCACCACAAGTAACGTGTTTCAGCCAGTCAAACTTTAATTATATTTCATGTTTCTCACTGCTTCCAGCTGCCCAACATTACTTTTCACTTTCACACCAGCAAAGTGTGGTGCATGTTACTTTTTCACTCACACACACACATAGTTGACCGTCGGTAAAAAGTTTTCCCATCCACGCCGGGGCTTGTGTCAGGGTGAAAAATACAATTTTCTTCGATTGGTTGAGTAAACTTTTCCTCACTACTCCCTAATCGTCTCCTCTCGTTCAACGACTTCTTTCGCGCGACGATGTTAATGAACCAGAATGAGTTGCTGGCCGTGGTAGGAAAAGTGCATATTGCACCATGCAGCTGGACCTTTCGCTGGCTGATTTGGAGGGTGTTGCATCTGCAGAGGCGGGGCTCAAGTTGACCAGTCTGTTGTTCGCTACTTTCTCTCATAACTTTTTCCGCTTTCCTCCCCATCGGTTGTCGTTGGCACGATCTTTGTTTTCACTTCCGTGGGAACCACCGTCTCGTGGAGTGTTCTTGGTGCAGCGAAAGGGTTTCGCTTGCAGGCAAATGGTTGCAACCGATGGGACGGCTGGTAGGGTGGAAAATCACTTTTCAATTAAAAAAGTTTTTTATTAGTTTTTATTTGCACAAGTTGTTTTCGCTTTCCGCTCGGGGCCTTTCTGGGCACGTTGCCATGGTTCGCGCTTCCGGTGCCACTAAGAACCGGCCCGAAGGAGAATCGGCGTGGAACTGAAGTCAACAAAAAGCTACCATTAAAGCTGTAGCCCTTTGCTTGTCGGTATGCACTTGTGTAAGTTATTGGAAACACATGGCCCCACCCTGTGGCAACCCGATGGAGGCGCCTGGTACGCGGTTCCGGAGGGCGCTAGAAATGGGAAAACTTTCTTCACTTTATCCATTCTGACACGCACGCCGGCCACTCCCTTCCTCATTGCACATTCTCGTTCGTTTATTGCGTTCCTCTTTCCGAGGGAGCATTTTTTTCCATCCTTTTTTTAAATATTTGCGAACGAGGGCGATTACATTGTGAGTGATGGCAGATTGCAGTTTGCATGGCCGGGATCGGCCTCGTGGGATGGTTGCAAATTTTTCCCGAACGCATCCAATCATCGAGCGAACTCCGAGTGGAACATGCTGCGGTCGATGGTTGCCTCCTTGTTGCAACAATGCGCCGCTAGGTTGATGATTATAGGAAACTCATTTTGCAACGAATCCCCACGGTGGAACAACAATGTTTTTCCGGCATATGAACCTTTTTCTATATTCGCAGTGACGCTACAAGGCTGGGAAAAATAATTGCCTCTTGCTTCCGTCTGAATGGTATGATGGATTTTTATTTGCCTCTTATTTGCCTATGATGGTGAACTCCTAGTGGATTGTGGGATTTATTCGACTTTAATGGCGGGATGATATTGTGGATATTTAAAGCCATGAAATGGATTATTTTGATACACTGTCATGAAAGAAAATCAGTGTAATTAAACCATGGACAAACATTGGCGATATAATTTAACGTCATCAACTGATCAATTGGCAATTCGATAATTTTGTACATGGATTAGTCCAATGAATTGTTATATTCAATTATTTAAAACTGGTTACAATAACTTCGCTGGTTCCATATTATTATTTCCTACCAAATGCAATAAATGCTGCGTAGGTAAAGGTAGACATGCAGAAAATGGCTACCATGACAATTATTTATCCCCCAAGAGTTTTTTACTTATTGCAACGCTTTCCTTTACTGGATGAATATGATGACGATTCCACCCCAGATCATCTGAGTGATGATAAACGATATCATCAGCGACGAATTTTCAACAGCTCTACTAATCGGTTGGGTTTGATCGTTTCTGGTATTAAGAAGGAAAACACTTCAGGATGAAAAGATGGATGACTTTTGAGCTGTCAACGCGCGTCTGGCAATGACATATGAAGAAACCCCGGGGGTGACAAGTAAATATGATAACAGTACGGGATGGAAAGAGGCTGAACAAAATAATTGTCAATTACTTGCAGGCCTTAGAAGAAGGTAAAATGACTTGAGAAGGTAAAATGTGGACGTCGAGGGATAGAGAAAAAAAATCTGCTAATAATGCATAAAAGATAATTTTAAAAATTCGTAGAAATATTGTCCAAAACATTTTTCAGTAAATTTTGTACAGATCAATTCGTTATTTATTTTTTGTCTGAAGGAAGAAAATGTGGAAAAATATAAAATCAGAAACATAAGCAAAATAAAGAGCCAGCAGAAAGTTGTCTTCATAAGGTACAGAAAATGCGAAGCAAAATTGCCATGTAATATTATCACCCTCATTATTAGCACATTCCGCTTCACAAACTTGCCGCTCGAGGGAAAACTATCCTCCTTAGCGGTATTTTTCTTTTCCGCTTTCTGTTGTTTGCAGAACAGTGAGCTGTGTTGTCTGGTGTCCCATAAAGTCGGGTAGTAAATGTGTCTCTTTATTCACGAGCACTCTCTGGGACACACGCCACCGAATGCAACCCAGTTGCGGATGGGCATTTTTGTATGCAGTGGGACGCTCGTTGGCAGTGGCACTAAGATAAGCTCATTTCCACCGAAGCGACCCAGACTGGACAGTGCTCCCGAGTGGAAACTGTGGTGGCGGTTTGATGATGCCACACTAACCCAACTAGCTGCGGTTAACAAGTACCGAACGGCAGAAATACTACAAACGAGTACGAACCCGATGCTGATGGACCCACACAACGGATGAACCACTTGCAGGGAGACGACGTTCCTCGGCGTGGGGTGTAAAAAATACACCTTGGGGATACACTTCTGGTTGGGGAGAAGCAACAAAAAAATGAAAAGACCGTGCAAAAGTGGTCGAGATAAATTATTTACAGCACTGCGGTTACCGAGCGAAACAGTCGGATGCTTCGTTGTGTCGTTTTGGGGAGAAAAACCCCACGCGAGGTGTGGGACTTGAGTAGGCGGGAGGGACGAGACTCGCATCCCGCATTCTGGTATCTTCCAGGTAAAACTAGGGAAGTGCCAAAGAAACCTTTTTTTCCTCTGCAACAGCAACTCCACTTCACTCCAAGACTCGGCCGGAAATGGCGCTTGGGAAATAAAACCGGTAGTGATAGCAACACGGAAGCAGAGAGAGAATAAAATTTGTTGTAAATTACCTTTAATGCGTTCAATGTATGGCGGCTTAATGGCGGGAAGCGCAATGGAGTGGACCATCCGCCCATCCGTGGGGAGCGCACGGGAAGCGTGGGTAATGTATGGCCAACGAGGCTTGCAAAACCTTCGCCAACCAGGCCTGGGAACTCCAGGGCACTAATTTATGGGCCTTCCCCCCGGGGGGAAGAAGTTCGCGCTGGGAAAGAAGACAAGGAGGTTTTAGCACCGACTAACGATCGGGCAAAAGAAACGGTTCTCGGTGTTTCTCTCGCAGGGATTCGTTTGGCCACGGAAGTCTTTTATATTCTCCTCCGGCGTAGCTTTTGACTGAACCCGGTGATTCACGTTTTTGTTCAGCCTCAGTATCTGCGAACGCTGGCTGGAGATTGTGAAGTTGTAAATTTGATTTAAAAAGCGGAATTAAAGGTTTTTATTATGATCTACGATTTGAGTTAAGCGGGAGTTTCTTTGGCGAGGGCAAGCCAAATTTATTGCGTCTCAAGCATATGGGAAGGAACATTGCTCTTAAGAAAAAAGGATTTTTGATGATAAAGTTTGTCAAGTGTCCTAAGAACTGGTAGTAATAAATAATTTAAGGTTCCTTTCTTTGTTGTCCCCTTCCTCCAAATTCTAGCTAATTCGAGGATAACTTAATGTAAAACATAAAATATCTGCTGTTTGATTCATTTGCTGTAGTTTTCAAATTCAATAAGTTATAGTTAAAATCACGAGTTTGTTTGGTTTATTTATCGCTTTAAAATATATATAGATATACCCACTTAAGTCTTTTGTTATTCTGGTTTTATTTTATGTGGGCACATATCATTTCCGCTCCTTTGCGGACGCAAACAGAAGAGAAACGTGAACCGTCGCCTAAGGGTGTCGGAAATTAGTTTAAACATGAAACAATTACCCTCCGATTGCGCAGCCAAGTGGAAGGCGTCAGCATGCTCGTCTCATCGGCACACTGGTGGCTTTCTTCCTGCTGAACGTTGCATACTAATGCACTTTTCGTCTCAAGACGCTCCGGGTCTTTCGTTCGCCATCTCTTTCCACAAGTCTCCTTCAACTTTCTCTCTCTTTCTCCGTTCCGGCAGACAGATTGCCGTGGAGTGGCTCTAATCGGAATCAGTGTCATAGATCTGATCTAATCACTGCCGGCGTCAGCAGGAGCAAGTGGGTTTGCTGAAGGTCCACGTTCGCACAACTCCCACGAGCAGCCCGGGCTCGACGTCACGTCGTGTTGGACATTGCAAAATTAAACACCGGTGATGCAGATGTGAGTAAAGGGATGAACGAACGGACGAATGTTCGACTAAAACAAGCATCTGCTGCTCTGGTTGAAGCTATGAAACCAGCAAGCAGTGGGAACGGTGGTACGAATACCCATAACCCTAGGACGGATGCACTCGAACAGGTGCACCACATCGACAGCACCGGAACGCTCCATCGGAAAAGAACGGATCGCACAATGCTAATAGCGTCTAAAACAACACTATGCTTCGGCAGGTCGACGATGGGAAAGGCGGGTCGTGCTGGTGGAAGGTTCGAGAAGAAATTTAATTTGATTTGTTATCCTTTCAGGGTGCTCCAGGTGCTGCCGCAGGGTACCGTAACGTCGAACCGAATCACCGCCGCCCGGTGATTGAGTTCCCGTTCCCGACCGACGGATGGCTTCTAGTACGAAGGAACGCTCTTCTTCGGGCTACTAACCATTATCCGTGAGTGCGTTGGGAAAGTGAATTCGTGGTACGGAGGGGGGGAGGAAGGGGGCTGAACATCAGCATAGACAGGTGGTGCAATTTGTGGATTATAATGAGACAAGCGAATCTCGCTCCGAACGCAGAAGGCCCACGTCGTCGACGTCGCTCAAGTACTTTCCGTTGATGATCGTTGAAGTTGGTCTGTCGATAGGGATCGACATCCCTACACACTCGAGCTGTCAAGATAGGGCGTATCTATTTCCACACACACACATACACAGTCCTTCGTTGGTGCAGGATGGAAAGGATGGGAAAACACAAATCCCACACCTAACAATGAAAAGAGCAACCGAGCCCTCGAACGACGGTAAAATGTTGTTTGAAGAGCGTAGCAGCAAAATGAGCGATTCGAACGTGCGTTTCGCTCGTGTCTACAAAAGGGCTTCATTCCATACCCCCCCCCCCCCCCCTTGCTTCCTCCACCAACCGAGGCTGACAAGTATCGCTACACAATATCCTGCTACTCGGCACTCGAGCCGCCTCGGGTTGGAGCCTTCGGACTAAGCTCGAGGGCAAACCACTCGAAGGTTTTGGGATAACACAACTCGCACCCCACTCATTTCCCTCACTCGTCCCGCTATTCGCTCGAATGGGTGAACAATTGAATTTCATAATAAAACAATTGAATTAACGAAACAAAACACGCACCCACACACACACACATGAAGGTGCCATCTGGTGGATCTGGCCACAAACGGGGGGAACGGAGACGGGTGGGGTGACAACACTTGACACGGGGGGGATGTGTGTGTGTGTGTGTGTGTGTGACTGTGCTGTGGGTAAGTGCGGCCGTTGACTTTGATACCATCGCAAGAGAGCTGGGGGGAGAACACACTTGCTACAAACTTGAGGAGCTATGATAGAACAACAGCCCGTGGGTCCTGTGAAGACAACCCCCGGTGTGTGTGTGTGTGAGTGTGTTATCCTTCCATGTTGAAGAAGCACCGAGTAGTGTTACGTACGAGACGTGAAACTATACACCACAAATGTGCCCCGGGAAAGATTAAGACCTACACCCAGCACAGCTGACAGGTCCTGAGTCAAGAACGACAGCGAAGTAGAGGAAAGAAAAGCGATGAAAACATCCTCCGACACTGAAGCCTCGGTGGCGCAACATTTGTCTTGAAATTTGAATATTTTTTACCCCTTTCCCTCCAACGAAGGGTTGGGAGAAAGGGGGAGCTCACATCAACCCAGAAATACTAACGTTGGATATATGGCACACAGTGGGGCTTTTTCCCGGGCGTGGAAGTTTCGTGTTTATCTTTCACCGAAACACACCGATAAAGTCAGCTGGTGGGACACTGTCAGGCAACTTTACTCGTTTGTCTGCGCTATTCACCCAACCTGGCGAACACGGCACGAACCGATAGCCCCAAACTAGCTCGAGGCAGTTTTCCGTTTAAGCTACCGTTTGCAAATCCGATTGTGGCAGCTCGTGTCACGGATAAGTATGAAAGAAAAATAGAAGCAAACGCTCGGAAGATAGAGCACCCTCCTTTCCCGTGGCAGGAGTTCCCAGAATGGAGCTTGTAGCTCATTTTTCAGCACGTCTTCCGGCGGAGTCCTTCGGGAGTGAACGCTAGCTCATCCTCCTACCAAGGGAAGAGGAAGTCCCTGGAAAGGCATGCATATTTATTAGTTTTATTTTATTTCCTTCGCGCTACGTGTCCCGCCATCGTCCTGCGGATGAGTCTTGCAGGAGTCACTTGGTGTTTGCGCGTCGGGAAAGACGAATTTTCCTTCGGAAGGCACTGCCGCAAAAGATGCGAAAGAAAAGCGATTATCGCACCACAAGACAATCAATGGTCTTGTGAGAAGCGAAGAAAAGAAAAGAAAAAACGGATCGTTCCCTTAAACTTAGACTTCGGCCTGGGATTTCCCCAGGGATCGCCTCCTGGCTCGGTGTGGTGTATGGGAAAAACTTTTTTGGCCTTCGCATCCACGCTCCACTGACCCCGTCGGTACGATTCAACCGAATCTACGAACCGGGCCACCTTTATGCTCGCCCCGCGGAAAAGTGTCCCGGGTGAGAAATGAATAATCAAGACGACAGATTCGGCTGAAAGCTGAAGTGTAAATATTTGCACGTTGCGGCACAACGAAGCGAAGGCCGTCCGTGATAGACTCCAGCGGGCACCGAGAGGTGGAGTGTTACCGGTCGGTTCCAGCCAGGAATTTCACAGTGGAAACTAGGTGAAATAAATCACAACCATAAATTTTGTAGGAAAATTCCGTGGCCCAGTGGGGGCGGAATGAAATGGAAGCACGATATGGGGAGTGTTAAAGTGCAATCTATTACGCTTTCCCGACACACTATAACGTGACGAGAAAGGTCTTCAGATCTTTCCGCTGTGCCACGATAAAGTTTAAAGAGGCTTTGAATGATCATAAAAGATTTTATGGCGATTCGTGTTTGGATTTGTTTTATGTTTAAAAGACTCACATAAATCACTAGAAAAATATTTAAAATGCTATATTGGATATGATTAAGTTCCATCATTGGCTAAGATCAGGTGAAAAATCATGACACCAACGACCGGAAAACAAAGATCTCATGAATACTACTAAATTTAAATTGTATTACTTATTGTTTCTTACATTCAACCAAAAATCAAACGTATTTGAAAATACCAAAAGTATGAAAAGCATTTTTATTACATGAATGCCATTGAGGCCAAATGAAACATTCTGACTTCCATAATAGCACCGTCTGACTGAAGTGGAACTTGTTTTAAACATGGACGACTCCCAATGGTACATTTTTATACCAAAACAAATAAGAACATCAGTTGATGCATTAATCGGTTCAACTAGTGGATGCAATTTGTTTCCAATTAGTGATACGGTAGCTCTCAGATTGTTAATCTACAAGAGCAACATTTCGCAATCCATATTAAACGTGAAAATCAATATGTAAACCCTTTTCTGTCAAAGAATGCAATCATGTTCCAATTAGTGCTGGTGCAGGATCTAGATTGTGTAAGAACTTTATGGGAGTAAAATGAATTGCAAACATCCATTTTGAAACGTAGTTTCTAAGATTGTGTACCGTATAAACTTAGAAAAGTAGACCAGACCCATTCCAGGTTTTTTACGTTCGAATTTTGTCCTACCTTTCCGTGGCGTCATCTTTTCTGCATTAGGGACGCCAACACCGTCAGCCTGTGAAGAAAGTGAAAACGTAAACATGTTAGTGCTGCAGTACCATATTTGAACGTTGAAATTTAAGGCAAACTTTTTGAACATGCCCCCGAAACTCTTTCACGCCTCAAATTGAGCACATCGGGCGAAACTACCGTACGTTAGGAAAAAGTACGCTGACTCCCTCGACAACTTCTTCGTACGGACAATGCACTGTGAACTCTTGCATGACGATGGAATACACCCGGGACCCGTCGTGTTTCTCTACTCGCAGTGGAGTTCAATTTCCCCCTGCGGGAAGAAAATGTGCCTTGCAAAGTAAGTTAAGTGCCATTCGCTTCACTTTTTGCGCTTATGAACAACTTATGCACGGCTCAATTTGACAGCCATGTTGAGTTCTTGCTAGTTTTCGTTACGTAGTCAGCTTAAGTCGATTCCACAGTTCCATCGTCGAAACATGGGCTGCATGTGCTGCCACTGTTCACAAGCGGAAATGCAGGAAAATAGAGAGACATTTTGCCTAAATGTAAGAGGCCACCTGTGCCTTTGCAATAAAAAGAGGGGAAAAACAAAAACACTGCACATTGTTTGGAAAGTATTTGAAGTTAGGAAACAATATTCTTCATTAAAAAAAAACAGTCGAATTAGATGGTTTTGATGAAAAACTTTAAAACACCCTAAGTGCGGATTGCGGTTCCGTCGATTTTACAACCCAAATCGACACGCCATGTGGTGTGCAGGAGCAAAAGTTATAATGATGCAATTTAATGCACACCATGCCACTACTTTCAATGTATTTTCTAACTCGTGGAAACTCGAAACCGAAAATAGAGGGATGAGTTTTGAAGGTTTTTTCCTCCATTACTTGCACTTTTCTGATTAAGTTTCTAGTTTGAAAACTAAACATTAAAGTTGATACAAAATGGAATCGCTTGAAAGGGAATCGATTTGAAAAGGTTAAAGAAATTCATGCTGCTAAAACCTGAGCTTACACTTAGTTGTAAAACGGTATTAAGCAAGAGAAAGAAGTAGTAAAAAAATGAAAGTTTTTGTATCTTAAAAATACGTGTTTTTTGAGACGCAACTTAAAATCCGAATAATGCATGAAAAGAAAAACTAACAAAAACAAATAAACGTTAGTTTCAAACTACAACCCAGCAACGTCTGGTGGTTTTATGAATTCGTTTGTTCTTTTCTCAACATCAAAACTTCAAACAAACATTCGTTACGACCAGAAAACAGTGGAACGTAAGGGTCGAAGTTAAAGTATCCACTCATGAAAACCAACACTCGTTCCGTAAAATAAACTTGACGGTGAGCGTTGTTGTTCGGGTTTCTTGCTTCCAAACATTCTTTCTGCCAGCTGCTGCCCTGGTGTGCAAAATGTGAAAATGTTTTGCCCCTCTTGTTTTATTCATAGCCTCCTACTCGTCGCCAAGTATAGTTTGATGAAGTTAAACCGTGTTTAGTGCAACGTTAAAAAAAAAGCGCAAATATGCAACCTAATATCGGGAAGCTGTCTCGTTAAACTTTCACCCCCAAATCGTTTTCTCTCCCACTTCCAACGCGAAAGCGGAAGAGCGAAGGTGGAGTCATAAAATAGTTTTACACTACATTGGCATCCGTAATGCACCGGTGCTAACAACGTCAGGTGGCGTCGTTGTGCGATGAGTTGTGTGTTTTTCCGCTGCCACGTGGCAGGAAGTGAGGGAAGAAAAATGTCTGTCTGCACGACGACGATGACGACATGAAGAATGTTTACGGTGAAGTATTGCTCTTTGTGTGCTCGGGTGGGTTTTCTTGCAACAACAGAACAATGGCTCGTTTTAAATTGGAATGCAATATTACATCGCGTCCTCCAATGGTTTTGAGTGCTATAAAACAACGGTGAAAAGTGGTTGGAAGTTAGTTTTCCACCTGGAATGAGCAAACAAGCTACATCCTTCACATGCTACGAAAACATTTCCTTTGTTTCGTTCAGTTATACCTAGCTGGCTTTATGAAAACAACTTTTGAAACGTTTGCTACTGAAAACTGTTTTCAATTCGTAATGGTTTAAAGAGTGAAATAAAAATAATTTGAAATGTCCTCAACGGCATGTGTTCCGATTTTGTATACGAAATTTCCAATTCCATCCGTTGACGGAGTATGTCCGGGAGCCATATTGCGTTGGCAATAAACGCATTCAACGTGGAAAAAGCCTTCTCTGCAGCCGTTTAGCATTGCGACATATGGAATGGGTTATGCGATTTCGGATGGTGGTTTTTGCCACCCTCCATGGAAGCATAAAACGATCGGTATTGAATGAATTTTCTCGCATCGTGTTATGTTTTTTCAACACACTCACACGCACAACTGATTCGCGATAGCCCTTTCGTATGCGATGCTCATGCGAAGGATCATGCTCTTACAGATCCGCGTGGGAGAACAGATTTAAATCTGGGTTTGCTTGGTTTTTACAGGAGCTGGAAAACTCGACACTTCAACGCAAAAAAAGGGGGAAGGCTGGAAAATGGTTGAATCCTTAAAAAAAAACCCTCCCAAAACATGTTACGAAAAACGAGCTCGGCCTGCGTCAAACTAAGTTTGGGCAATGGCGTCCAAATATCCGGAGGCATGACGAACCCAAGTGGGTGGAGTACGGATGGGGGGGGAGGGGCATGAAATGAAAACAAAAAAAAAACCAACTAAACGAAAGTTAAAACAAAACACTAACACACCAGCGTCCGGATGGACGACCGTAAGAACATTTCACAAGCCGATCAAGTGACTCCATAATCCATTCGGAAAACGCGGATCCAAATGAAGCGGGAAGTGGGTGGATAGAGGGAAGCAAAAAAAAAAAAAGAAAATCAACACCAAACCGTGTTGAAATCAAGCTAACAGGCAACCGACCGAACGGTCCACTTCCGGCGCGGGCAATGGTGGAGGCGCCTGGTGGTGGGTGGCGGGCCTTAAGGGATAAATCCCAAACAAATCTAATTTCACCACCAATAACGTGCCCCGGCCGAGAGGTCGCTTAGGCGCTTTCCGAGAGGGTTTTTGTGGATCCCTTGCCCGAGAAAAAGGGATTGCCCTTTTTGCCTCGCCCGAAGCGACGCGCTACGGTACCCAAATTTGTACCCATTGTCCGCTTTGGTTGGTGTGTATCGTCCCCGGCCGATGTTGCTGTTGTTTTAGGACGAAGGCAACGGGGGGGGAGGAGACGAAACAAAAAGAAAACTCTAGCTCCCCGGCAAATTCACTCCGCTAACGAACTCTCCGGACACGTGTGCGCACGAGAAGGAGTTATGGTGGCAAAAAGGGAGAATGCACCGTTTTCACCGATCGGAAAGGGAGAAATAAAGTTCTTCCGGTCCCAAATTTGAAGGCGTGCGAGGTGAATAAAAATATGAATATTATCCTAATCTCCATAATCTTCCACAAATCGGACGGTCGGGTGCGGACCGTTCGGAGGAGGATGATTATGTTTCACAGCGCAGTGCGGGTGGGTGGCCTGAGAGATAAACCAATGTACCGAAACGGAACACCGGACCGGAGAGGGTTTGCATGGTAGGCGTGAACATTTTTGGGACTGCTTTTGTGACGCATCATAAAGCCCGCGGTAGGTTTTAGTTGGCAACACGCAAACGACTTTCCGATGAGGCGGAACTTTTTCCGCCAGAGTTGGAAACGACTGAAGGGATAATTTTGTACAAGACACAAAACTGACAGCTTGTTGACAGCAGTGACCTTAACGAAGCAAAATAAAAAATCTAACTCATCGAAACATGTTATATTCAAGTGGTCGTAATTTTTGACTTCCATTTTTCTTTTATTTTCAGGTGAGGATGATTCCAATGTTTAACAAAGTAAATGTCAAGATTTTTAATCAAGATCACTTTCCCAACCTTTAGAACAGTTTTTATGTCTGTCATTCCCTAAAACGAATACTACTAACGAAACTCCATAAGATCCAGTCAACGATTTCACTCTTAATCCTTGCATAAGGCTTCCCATTTGTTCATTCCTTTCCCTTAATCCGATTCACATTGATTGCGAGTGATCCTTAACGGAAAAGCTTAAGCGAAATGACTCTTTCGGATTGTGCGGAAAACGAAAACGAGTTGATGCTGGATCGCTCCAATAAACACATACACTAACCTAAATGAAGTCCTCCAGAATGTGCACGCAAACCTTCGTTCTTACTTTTCACCTTGTACTTTCGTAATTGCGTGTATTGCTGCAGCGGTATGACTTTTTATACCGAGGTGTGCACGAACAATCCCTGCATTGTTAGACGCAAAGAAAAGGGAACTTAAATGTACGAAAACAATTTAAAGAACAAACAACCGAGTAGTCTTTTGCTCGGGAGTAGGCTTTCGGTTCCCGTAAGCCGCTTTTGCCGAATAGCGTGCCGCAGTGAAAACCAGGCCCGTTCCACAAAAAAGGGGAACAAATCTTATTTACACACATTTTATTTACGCTTCCGACTACTACAGTTCAGTTGCTTACTTACGTAGATGGAAGTGAAAAGAGTGAGTGAGTGAGTTTCGGAGGAACTGTGGTCCTGTGAAGTATTTTTTTGGGCGTACAGAAAAGGAAAGAATTGGAAGGTGCTTTCAAAAACTGGGAAAATAAAAGAAATCCAAGCCGAAAAACGGTGAACAGGCAAAGGAAGCACATACAATAACGTTCCCCAGCAGTAAGGAGGCCTTCTAAAGAGCAGTCTAAAGAGCGAACAATAGGCCTGAATGGACTTGCAGGCAATGTAGGTAGGGTGGAAGGTTGGCGGCTCCCAAACCCAACCGTCCCGAGACAAACACCTCAACGTTTAGTACAATGCCGGAAATGTGCGCACAGGAGTCGGAGAAAAGCGTACCACATTCGAGTTACTAAATAAACGCCTCGGAAAAAAGAAAAGGCTTTGAGATGGAAGAAGACCCGGTAGGGCTCCGCCTGCCCTTTCTCTTCAGTTGGACAGGATTAAGGCTAAATGAAAATAAAGAATAATGTGACATCCATGCGGGACGGCTTGAGCTGCTCGTTTGCCTTTTGCTCGACGTGGTTTGCCTGTGTGTGAACGTACAACATTTTCCGGTTTCACCAGCCGGGTGTATCTGGGTGGTTTTTTGGGGGCAAACCAGCCTGGCATTTGATGGTGGTCGAGTTGAGCGTGCTCACACAAACACACACCATATAACCGCCAGCGATAAAGCCACCGTTAAGCCGCTTTTCTCGAAACGCGTTCGTTCTCATCTCAATTTCGATCACTCGAACGTTTATCCCTTATCAATTTCCTTGAAGGATTTAGTCAAACGCCTCGGCGCTCCCGTGGCTCCCTGGAATCCCGGAGGTTGTCGTAACCTTCCCAGTGCTTCGCCGCAGTCTCGGATTTTTTTCCCCCCCCCCCCATCCTTTTTTGCGCAAAGCAAAAACAGGAAATGTGTACGTAAGACGCTGATCCCAAGTTCTTCCATTTTGGCTCGAAGTCGGTCGTGAGCACTTATGTCACCTAGCGCTGCTGGTGGTCCTGATGCAGGGACGGTTCCCCGACCGACGGACAGGAAGTTGTTAAGCAGTGGCATACCAGCCTCCAACCCCTGCCTTCCACTCGGCTTCGGTTGACTTACCGGAAACATGTTGGATAATTGCGTGCCATTCTGGAGTTTACCGGATGTTCCGGGCAGACCGAGCTGGCATCAAAAAGAAATCGAATGGAGACGGGAAGGACGAAGCGTGGGGAGCGGTTGGTGGTCATGCGGTGCAAGGGAGAGCAAATCTATCGTAATAGGTTTTTCGACATTGCAGGTGTTTTCTGCACGCCGTGTGTTTGTTCACCGTTTCTTGTAAGTGACAAGCATTCACACAACTCACCTCCTAACGAACCTGACAAGAAAAATATTCACCAGACTCAGCAGGCGAAGGATCCGACCCCTTGCCGGGTTGGAAGGAAAATGTGCCGTAAAGGTCTTTGTGGTCTCTCGGCTTGACGAAGGATACACGTGTCTGCCGGCTTCGTATTCGTCGGCTGACTTTTGCTTGCTCCGTGCGCTGGCCGTGCGATACTCGACATTATGATGTAACGAGATGTCGGGTAGTCGATTTACAATAATTGTGTGCTCTCGGGTGTCCACCGCAGCCCTCTGAACCCTGAGTTCGACTGTCAAGGTTGTCAAGGCGATCCGATGCGATGGGTTTGTACAGGTATGACCGCAAGAGTTATAACTTCGACTGAACCGAAAGCTTCATAACAGGAAAAGTTCTACTTTGTAGAAGTTTATCGTTTATGTTTCGTTACATTTATAACCCAGAATAATTTTGAAGGCATTTGTAATCATAGGATGCCATGAATCACCCTAAAATAATTTGAAAAATGCTACTTCAATGAATATCGTGATTTTAAGAGCAACTCAAAAGACAAGAACACCTTAAAACTTAAATTGAAAAATTGGACTTGTGTGTGTTTTAGAAAACTTGTCGCCGTTTGATTTTTTTTCAGTGGTCGTGTAAGTCCTCTCAACACTTTTTCCACGTGATTACATTTTCACCGAATCGCTATCGAAATCACTGTCGACACTCGGCAAAAAAAGGTCTGCTGAGTAATATTCCGCTGAAGCAAAGAAAGATTGGATAGAAATACTGTGACAGAAGATAAAGGGAGCGAGTGAGAAAGCAAAATAAGGTAGCCGAAAAAAAAACGTAAATCATCAGCCCAACCCTTGGAAGCACCGAGACCGCTCGGAGGGTTTGGCGACCTAATATATTGCACACCATTCATCACTTGACAATTTAATCCCCCGGGATTAGGCGTGCCGTTGGATTTGGCTTGAAAAAATAAAGCCCTCAACCGAAGAAAAAACAAATAGCGAAACCTGCAGCAATGTTGAATTGAAGAACCCGAAGGATGAAAGGTAGGATTCGACTTAAATTCAGCAGAAAAAAGAAATGTGACTCGATAATATCGGCAGTTTGTCACCGGTGCTGATTTCGGACTTAGATTGCAATGTCTAAAAGGACGCTTTTTAGAGAAAATCGTATTTTGATATATTGGGTTTCTTGAGACGTTTTTATAAAATTCCTTTCGTGAAACTATTTACAGCACAAAACTCAATGAATCATAAACGAGAGGAACGACGTTGCTTCAAGGCTTTCCATATAAATTGTCTCATATTCAACCCACTTTGTTCCTGGATGACAGATTAGCTGCAGACTTCTCGTCTTACGCGCTGTGCCAGATTTTTCTTGGCCTTGGCTTTCCAGACTCATTGCTAGGGAAAAACTAGCGACAGTGACACTCGCTGGTGCGTCCCTCGGTCGACTATCCCATCGTTCCAGGACCAAGACCAAGATTGTGCGACGAGAAAACAATTTCTCGCTCACCATCACGCTTTCTACCGCCAGAAGCTGCACCGAAATCCATAAATCATCGCACTCGTTCACGTCCGAGTGTGTGGACGGGGCGTATCCTTTACCCGGGCGCAGCACAACGGACGTGCCGGGATGAAAAGTCATCCTAAAGGATGGAGAAATTATGGCTGAAAATAAAACCGACGTGGCGGATGTGGCTCATGACTTTTTCCCCTGTCATATCATGTCGCAGCGCAGGGGGAAACCTCCACGTCGGAAGAACGCATGAGGGAAGCATGGCAACCCGCAATTGGAGTTAACCCGCCACGACGAAAAATGGCTCTCACAACGGTTGCGGGTTCCGAGCGGGAACTTACATTCGAACCGACCGAGCTGTTCGTTGCGCTGCGAAACCAAACGGAACGACCACGTGGTTTCGTGGAAGGGAAAATGATAAAGACACTAGCGTTTCCAACTGTCACACGTACCGATAATACGTATGCACACGTTGGCTTGGCTTGGTTGAAACTGTATGGTTAAAAGAAAGCAAAAGACGCAAAAGAAGGGTGTAAGGATGTCCTCGATGGTGGGAGTAGAGAAAATAAATCTTTCGTTCGCTCTGCTTCTAGCCTTTTGACCAAGTGATGTATTTTCTGCTGCTGCTATTTTCCTATCTCTAACTTATGGTTTACTGTGGTTTGGTGAAAAATTACTTAGTGTTGGAAAATTAAACCAAATAGAAAATTCACAATAAAAAGAAGTAGATAAGACTTCATTGTACTCCACTGTGATTTCAAAATAAGTGTTAGCGGAACAAAAAAAACATAAAACTAGCAGGAAACAACAACAAAACATTAGAAAAACTCCTATAAGAAACAGACAAGAAGTTTCGAACAATTGTTTGGCATACCAAAATAACCAATTGAATGGGAAATATTAGGAAAAAAACAAAAACCAGCAAATATCCGCCCCGTGGGAATGATCGTGAAATAATCAGCGATAAAAAAACAACATACGGAAAAGCAGAAGGCAACCATCGGCTTTGTCCTTTTTTTCACCGCACATTGTCCTTCCTATGTATTGTGCAATTTCTTGCACATATTCTAGGTTCAGCATGAAACGAAACTTTCCGCTTTCCACAACCCAAGTTCTCCGTTCTCCCTGCAAGGGATTTCCATCCGATCCCCAGAGGAACGACCACCGCACCAATAATGTGTTGTGGTTTTTGTGGCAACCGTTACGAATGCTCGAATGCGAATGGTGAAGAAGTGAAACGGATGGACAGTTGGAGCAAAACCTCAACCGAAACAGCACAATACAACTCTAACACTGTCAGGAGGCCATGTTCGTAGGGGTGGAGGAAATATTGTATCAAAGATATAAATCAACACGGACCGGCGGCAAATCCTCCCTCTTTGCGGTTCGGAAGGATTCCGGCAGGGCACCGCTCTTCCGCCTTGCAAAAGTTTCACCCGGTTTCGGCTTCACCGGGATCAATCGATCGATCGATCGGGTCGGCTGACGTGAACGTGAAGCTAATGACCGCATCCCCGAAACCGAAAATCCGACGGAATGCGAGTAACGAGTTTGGTATTGTTTTTCTGCCTCCCCGTCTTGGTAGGTGATAACGTTAACCAGATTTATCTACTGTCGGCCTTTTGCTTGGGAGTTGGAGGATTTCTTTGTATTGGTTTTGTGTGTGTGTGTGATGCCCAGTGCTTTCCCGAAGCTACTTTGGCATTCCATCTTGGAATTCTCTTACTTCGATTGGTTACGCAAGAATGTTTTCTGCGCAAATTGACAGGAGAACTCGGGAAGTAGGAAGTTGGACACCATACGCTGCTGTTGTTGTTTTGCTGTTGTCGAATCTGATGGAAGAAGATTTGCTGTCGATTGCCGATTTGCGCAACAAAATAGGCTAAATTGGGCGTCGGGAGCTCGGTTTGCCCGCTTCCATTGGCGATCCAATCAACCGAGTCGATAGATCATGATAAACCACACATTTACGGCCTGTTTACGCATGTTTCTGCAATTCATTTGGATCAATCTTAGATTGGGCTCTTTTGTTTCTGCATGTTTTGTTCGCATCTTAATGACAAACTAAATTAATAACAATTGTGAGGGATGTTGTTTCGCCATTATTTTGTTCCATTATCTCGAGAAAATAATTAAAATAAAACATGAAGTGCGGTTTTGGATTAAATCAGGGTGGATCGTAGATATTTTCAAGCATATTTTCAAAAAACCATTAGGTACCAGGCGCCTCCACCAAAAGTTGGAAAAAAGAATAATAAAAAATATTTATTGGTTTGTTCTGCTCCACTAAGCCCACTAAAGTTTTTTGAAATCCTATTTACCATGTGAAAACCTGTCTAGAAAAATATCTTACAGATGGTATAACTCTATAAAATTTTATAAGTAAAGTTTTTAATGCAATCACAATTGATATCGCAACGTAATTTCTTATCAATCACCATAAACTGCGCCGAGAATGATGTTTCTTGCAATCAGTTCCAGTTTGCAACGATTTTTAGGCCCCAATTATTTTCAACATGGCCCAAATCGTGCTGCCCATCGATTTGGTTTTAAATAAGTCGTCAATCCTAGCTCTCCACAGAATAGGTTTATCCCGTATCAGGCGACCGTAAACTTCAAACTAAAATATACACATTTATATATCCCTCGTCGGCCAAACTCCGGCACTAACTTACGCTCGAGATTAGGATGGGATACAGCCCTATCTGCTGTAGTAGGTCTGCTAATGCTGCGGCCCCGAGATGCTCTAATCTGTCAATAAACCCTTCGTCCGAAAAGTTTTGATGGGATTTGGAAGCCCGTCGGATGATAGTGAAACTTTTCCTAGCGAACGTTTGTGATAGAGAGTTGTTCGGCCTGCTACATTGTGCTGCTCGGTTGGCACTTCGCCTTCCTTTCGCTAAGCATTTACCCACTTTCTAGCGGTATATGAAGGAGAGGGGACTGCAAATAGAAATCAAGGGAAGACGATTTCCTATAAGACAAATTTTAACGACGGCCCTGGGATAAGATAGTTTGTTTGCAGAAATTGTCGTCCCCAGCGTGGGCGGAATAGAGCCATTAAATTGGGACTCCCATCTCATCGGCACGGTTCGGCTCGAGTTGCACGCCCTTGGGCTGTTGTTCCGGCCGATCGGGGTTCAATTTTGCGAAGGACCGAGTCGAGTGAAAAAGTAAACTTCCTCCCAATGCTTTGCTCCGGTGAGTCAAGTCGTTTGTTTGTGCCTTTCTGCCGATTGACTTCGGCAAAGCGACCTAGATAAATGGAGCTGATTTATTTCGGAGAACCGCGTTGCGTTGCGTTGGAGGCCTTCCGTGAAACTGTTTGCTGAAGCAACACGAACGCGCTGCTTGTGTGCTTAAAACTTACGCTACCGAAAATTTCCCTACCAGAGGGATGGCCGGATTCCGAAGTGAACCTTCCCCGACCATGCAGCAAGGGCAACAAAACAGGCATGAATTATAAGCCAGGACGTGAGTACCACCGTCGTGGCTGGCGTCGTGGCGTTGAATCGCGAAATAATCCGGACCGGCAAAAACTTGACCAAACCGAACCCGGATCGTCTGCGGTCACGAGCTCAAACGTTTGGAAGAAGATGTTTTTCCTCGTTCGCAAAACAAGAAAGAAAAAAAAAACGCTTCCCTACCGGTTTCCCGCAACGAAACTGCGGCCAGGAAACAATCGTACTTTTGAATCGAGATCTTTATTATTATTGCAGTTCCCTGGAGGAAGGAAAACTTGCCACCAAGCGGGTGGGGAAGAAAAAAAGACAACCGACCGACAAAGCAATGAAAGCTACTAACAAACCAAATGGCTGCGCATAGCGCGGTCTTCCGCCGCGCCCCGTAACAGGGACCCCGGAAACCGTTCGCCACGAACGGGTGGAAGAGAAATGCCTTTGCCATAATTGTCAGTGGCTCCATTGCGTTGCGCTTCGGTCGTTCTCCGAGGACATCATTCGACGTCACCGGGCTAAAACCCGTCGATGGCTGCCAGCGGTCTCCACGGGACGGGAGGTTTTGGCAAGGCAAGAAAAGGCCACGCATTCCGACGGTCGCAACAAAATGGTGCTTGAAGTGAAGCTGGCCTGCCTTCCCCGCCCGGGCTTCGGTTCGGCCAGATCGGTTCGGTCGACTATGTTTACTCACACGCATCAACGGATTTCGGTTCGTTTAATTGCTTTGGGATTTTTCTTGCCGTACCCGTCCGCAGGGCAACCCTTTTCCGTTCCGTTTGGTGACCGTGTTGTGTGCGTGGAAATCCTACTGGGTGGAAAATTTTCGCCCAGTCACGATCGCCCCATCGCATCGAGGGGTTTTTCTGGTCTTTGTTTTGTTTGCCGTTTCAGTTCGAAATGGATTCGTGCAGCCGTGGAAAATCGGGGATTCTCGCAACGGGAAGTCACCGCCATCAGCATCATCATCAAAGTGGCGCTTGGAAGGGTTCGCTCTAGCGGGTGGTCGGGAAAATATGTTCGTATTTGCCAGCAATGCCATGATGGTGTGGTTGCAATCAGAAAATTGAAGCTGTATTTCTTTCCACACGAGTGCCTCGGCAAATGCCATCGACATCGGGCTGGGGAGATTTGTGAAGCCACATTCCGACCGGTAGGAATCGGTAGTGGACGAAACGGGCGACAGGAGTTTCGGGTTGGCGTTTTATAGTGAACCACAAAGCCTTTAAAAATAGTTATGTACTGCAGCCGTTTGTAGTTAAAGTTGTCAAAAGTTGATAGTATGTGAAACTTTAACAAATAAACACGTTATAAACAAATTAAGAAGCAGTTCATGTGAATCGATTTTGTATAAATTATGTAACTAGGCTTCATCAGGAAGCGTATAAACGCAAGTTTTAATCGATATAATTTTTTTACAATCAATTTCCTAATATTGAAAGGTGAAATGATTTTAAAGATACACGTGATGTTTGATTCGTGTAAGTTTACTGAGCCATATTGAAGCCAAGTACTTTTTCAACCAACCCGCGGTTACCCCGCAGTAATTTAGATTGTTCTGATTTGCCTCCTGTTGATGGCCTGTTAAAAGCAAACCCGCCTCGTAATAGATGCCCATTAATAGAGTCATCAAAATCGGTCCTTTAATTTTTCCTCTACTTTTGATTTTCCAATAAAAAAATCTAATTTAATGGATTTACTTTCCGTTCTATCCGTTCATCGTGCCCGACGCTTAATGCTACCCGGTGCAACAGTAATACCACCTTTCGATGTTTTTTTTAGTATGCGGCCATTTGTTTTTCACGACCTCTGAAACGCGGGAGCCTAACATATTCTTTTTTTTTTAACGACTGAGCTATTTGTATCCCGTACCAGTTTTACGACTTTCTAAACCCCGCGTGCAAGCGGAAACCCTCATTCAGGGGGCGTGAGAAGCATTAGTCTTTCATTGGAAATGGATTCCATGCTTTCCTTTCCGGGGCGCGAAGGTAGTAGCCCTGGACGGAAAGTAATCATCTCAATCGACGACACGCATTCTGGTCTGCTAATATTTCCCATTTCGCTAGAAACCGGTCGTACGGTTTGTGGGCCTGCGTTTTTCCTTGCCATTTTCCCATTTCATTTACAGCGAACGTTTTACAGCAGGCCCACTTTTCCGCCCGGGAAAGGGCGTAACGGATTGGTTTACGGTCGTGGTGCCTAATTTATCCCCCGGATCGGATCGGGGCGGGAGTGACCCAGGTTGGCCGGAAATTTACGGTCATTAATTATGCACGGGATAATTTATCAAACAACGATACAATAAAAGCCCGTCAGGCAATTTAGCGGCAAACTCTTGGCTCGGAAATAAAAGCACTCCACGATGGAGGTGGAGTCCGTCACTCTAGGTTCGTGGGAGGAAAAGCCGCTCGCTACGGTTTGCAATCGTGGACCTTCAAGAGGCCATCTTTTTTTTACCTCATCGTTGAGCTATCCATTTCAGCGCCACCATTCGTTAGCTTCCGGTTTGGAGAAAAAGCTGCCCTCGGTATGGTTTATTTCAAACCAGCTAGGTTGACTTATTGCCTTTCGGTTTCAAAAAGCATTGAAACATTAGCTCGTATCGATTGCTTTCACCGGGTCCATATCAATCCTCACCTAAACACCCACACACAAACACATACCACCACCACAAAACGGAAACTGAACTCACTCAAATCAAACGCTTCTTTCCAGCGATGTTTGGCATTTGCTCTTTGATGTGCGTTGACGTTCAATCAGGCGGAATGACAGAACCTTCGCCGGAAAAACCTCGTTCCATCGTCGTTCAGTCAGTCAGAAATCAACAGCAGCTCCCTTTTCTGAGATCTTCACCAGCGACTGGTATTTAATTTTGGCGAGGTACTTGTGCAGGCCGTTTTTGGAGAAAACGAGCAAAGCACTCGCAAGAAGATTAAACGACAAAGCTCGAGCGCTTGCGTTACAAAGGTGTTGTCCCTGGCAACGATGAGTTTCGGCGTATGCTGTGATGGGAAAGCTATTTTAAATTTACCTTAATTAAAATGTCTGCTACGAAATGAGGCGCTCCTGGAAAGACACGTGAAGAGAGGAAATTTATTTATTTTAGTTCGTTTTTACTAGGACTTGTTAATTATGCTTTACATTTCGGTATTACTTAGTGCTGTATGATTTGTGATTCGTGAAGTTTTCAAGTAAATTTGTAGTTTTTTCATAATTTCATAAGAACTTTCAGTACTCTGTAAAGGGTCTCTTTGAAGCAGGCAAAGTCGCGTGAACATTTTGTTAGGAAGTTACTTAAGTTACCCGCACTTCACTCAACTTCAAACTCCGCTTTCGAAGTGGATTTTGTTTGGGGTTTGTCTTTTCAGTCGTTCCCTAGTGCTCTTACTTGTGTTTTTTTTATGAATGTCTTTGCTCAATTTGCCTGCCATTCTGCCGCTTCCAGTTTTGCCTCTCGAACTTGCCGGGTGTTGGGTTTTGTGGGCCGGTTTTGACAAGTTTGTTCATTTAATTATAATAGTGGAAAGTCCGGCGTCGGTAAACCGAAAGCAAGACAGTCAAAAAGCAGAAGCTTCACTTGACGAGGGTCTGTCTGTTCGGAATTTGTATTCAGGAACTTTCCAGCGGGCAACCCTTTACGGTGGAGCTACTGCCTCCGCAAAGAAGCTGCTCCGGTCTAAAGAAGGGACAACTTTTCCTGGGGATGAACTCTAGTTTTCCTCCCCACTACTACTACCCTACCGGCCCCAAGGCCGTTCGCTTCCATTTGCAAAACCGACCACTTGTCGATCCCTCCGAAAGCGAAAAGATAGAGCAAGCGGACGCGCATCGTGCCAAAGTGTTAAGTCATCACAAAGTTTAGCGCCTTCTGGACTTTTGCGTTGCCCCAACAAAAAGGCTCCGAAGAGGGAGGGACTGTGACGAGGGACCGTGTCGAACTTTTCCGCACCGAAAATATACGCCCAAATAATCGACCACCAGCCTCACCCGAAGGTGGTCTGGTGGAAATCTTGTGCCATGGGGCAGGAAACAGGCTCACAACAGCACCACAACTCTAGCGGAGCGGCCTTATAACGAACTGATGATGAAATAAAATCACGAATTCTGGCGTGAAACGTGACTGTGATTCATAATCGCTGATGTGCCTGCTGGGTGGGACCTGCAGTCGTCGACGAGTTTTTCCGACCTAATTCCGCCCCTCCAGGGGCGGCGAGCCATTTTCCTCGGGCGGCACCAAAAAGCGGGACAAAGAAGTAGGTGCCAGGGGTTGACTGATTGACGATGAGCTATTCTCACTCGTCGTATTTCTTCCAGTTCCCGTGCGTGTTGTTCTTTCGTTTGCTTGCGGTCGACAAGATATGAATAATTCCGTCAACCCGGCCCGGGGGCAATCAGCGCCCGGGGACGGAGGCAGCGGGCGAGAATGTGTGAAAAAGGATGACAGGGTGATGATCGCGATAAGTTAGGCATTAGACGTGGACGTCACGGTGAGTGACATTTTATCCTGGGGACCGGAACAAATCCACCAAACGGCTCCCAAGTGGTGGGACAAATTTTGGTTTCGCTGAAAAGTGTATTATTTACACCGAAACTTAACCCTAGAAGTGTCTTGAAAAAAGGGGTGGAAAAGGATCTTTTATTCTGCATTTGTGTTCTTGTTGGGGAAGAGCTTCTATCGATCGTTTTTTGCTAAAGGTCGTTCTTATGTCGGGGGAGGATACACAAAGAAGATTCGGCCAATTTGTCTGTGATTCAGGTTGATTAACTGCCTTTGTGTTGCCCACAAGTTGCCAAAGAAAAGTAAGTAACGAAATAAATCTTAATAATAAAACAGAGAATGAGGACAATGATGAAATATCGAGGAAATCAATAAGTGCGTTTAACTCATTCTGTGAAACAACCATTCAAGTTGAAACTATTGATATTGATAAAGCTAATTAGAACCGAAGAAAAATTACAAAACCCGCTAAATCAATGTTCCATTTTATACAAAACCATACGTTGTAACAAGAATTTTATGTAAAATCAATTCCTTATAAAACTTTTCCTTTTTTTGATGTCCCCTCTTGGGGCAGAAAATGTCACGTTTAGAATGTGGTTTTAACTGAATTAATTAAACAAAAACCCTTCGTAAATAAGCAACGCTGCTGCGTTCCCACGCAGAGTGAAGTAAACTGAACTTTGTCAAAGCAGGGCTAAGCAAGTGGTTAAAGCATGCTTCAAGCGAGACGCTTGGAAAACTCCTTCCGCAGTGGCCTTTTTTAAGCGCATAACCCTAAGCTTTATGTTTCAACGAGGTTCCTTGTTCCCGACCGACCCAAACCCCCCCGGCTTTGGTCTGTCTCCGGCCCGCTTTCAGGCGCGCGCTTCGAGGCCTGCCCGTTTTATTGGACCATAAATCAAAAAGAAAGGAAATTATTTACGGCAGTTTAGCGTAAAAGGACCGCCTTTGCGCCCGGCTGCCTGGTGAGTTTTTCTTGCCCCGTACACTGCGCGATTTGCTTTGCCAATTTGCCATTCATAAAAGTTTACTTCCAAAAACATTCGCCTGAAGGAGATTGTTCACGCTTCCGGGGAGTTACAGCCTCGGAATTGAATCGGTCTGGTTCCCTCCTCTTCAGTCGCTACGCAACGGCGGCCGGGTCCGGGTGGGGTGGAAAACTGGAGCTGAAGGCCACTAATTTCATTGTTTGTGCCCAGCATCGTACTCCCCGGGCTCCCGAGCGGTCGAGGCAAGGTAAGCCCCACGAGGGATTGACCTTTTATGCCGTGTTATTACACGGGCTGAGATAGGATTACACACAAAAGGAACCCAAACCGTAAGCCCTTACCCGGTGGCGAATCTTTCCGGGGACGTTAAAACCAGAATCGGGCCTTCGGTTCGGCGTTCCTCGCCACTTTCTCCACTGGACTGCCCTTTTTCCGGAACCAGTGTGTGTTTGTGCTGCGCGTATGTGTATTTTATTTCTGCCGTTACTGGCCCGTTTGCGTCCATGGGTTTCAAGAATACCAGTTTCCGACGGCGTACCGAAACCGGGAGGCAAAATAATCACTATTTATCTTAATTTAATTAAATTAAAAGCCCTCCGTAGGCCGTAGCTTCTGCGGTGCCGGACTTTCGGGATTCGCCCGGATTGGCTCGAGCGGCCATGGAAGGATTAATCTTTGCCGTTCTTACCACACTTCTACCGGGTTAACTGTCGCTTTTACTTTCCTTTCTTTGCCATGGCCCATTCCCCGGTCCGAGGTGAGCTGGGTGATGGAACCCCGACCACAAGAAGGCGGAAATCGAGCAAGGTTTTTAATTATGGGAATGCTGCCCGGAAAAACATCAAACGGCCCGGTGTACGGAGCGTAGCCGTTGGACGTTGCTGCCTTTCCATCTCCAGGAAAAAAGCCGCTCATCCAGTAGATAAACCCTGAAATTAAAAATCAAACCACACAGTTGTTGGAAGGGGTTTTCCCCGGACGTAATGGAGTGAAGCTTTGATGGGTATTTTGTGCCAATCCGTCGTGATTGAAAGGAGAGTGGATTGGCCGCCCATCAGCGCTTTTGTGCGAGAGTGTTTCCCAGGGTGGAAAATGGTTCGATTGGACGTTTTATAAAGCCAACCATTTTACTGATTTGATGTGGTTTAGTGCTGTATTTCATAATTAATTTTAATGGGGGTGAAATTCTTTGGGTTACTTCATTAATCATTGAAAGGCAATTTTTATCAAATGATTCTAAACTGAAGCAGTTTACATCATTTATGTGATTTAATAAGAATTAAGGTCTGAACAATTTGATCCTGATATTATTGTTTGATTTAAGTTGGTTTGACGAAATACTGTTCATACTAGCAAATAAAATTTTAGATAAAAGTTGACAACGATAGTTTAGTTCAAAAAGTCTGTGGAATGATTCATAGAGAAAAAAAAACTAAAAATCTTGACATTTTTCATGAATCAAGTTACTATAATGAACTCCTTATTATAATGAAAATCTTGATTAAAACTTAAATGTGTTTACATTAATAAATGACACTGCGCGCACAATACAGAAACTGTCTAAGGTATTAACTAAATTTAAATGATACATCTTTGCCAAAAACTGGTGATAACATGAAGAAAATTTGCACTTAAAACAATTGGGTCATTAGAAAATTGTTTCTTCGTGAACCCTTACCACGGGAACGGCTCGTAAGTAACTTTACCTATTAATTGAATCGTAAAGAAACAGCTGTTGGGTGTTTTAAGACTCTTTCCAAAAACCACTAGCATCCACTCATCGTTCATGAGTAAGCGTCTAAAGTCCCATCCTACTTGTCCTTGTGTTTTCCCGAGAACAGTGTAAAACCATCGACTTCGAAGTACTTCATGAAGATGAGGAGTACCATTTTCGTGGGAGATGTGGAAGAAAGCCGAAAAGCGCTACGAGCGCGAAAGAGAAGCCCAAGGAAAACGCGGCAGAACATCTTAGCCCGAAACTTTGCGCTCCACCGCACGGCACTTCTCGATGGTTTTCAAAGTATCCCACCAGCAATGTTATTCAATGAAAAACTCGTTAATGTTATTAAAATATTAAACACAAGTGGTGCGCCTTGCTGGAAGGGGGCGCAGGATGATGGGAGAATTAGGAACGGAAGGCGGAAAACCACCATCACCATCAGGCAGGGAATTTTCCGCCCGCAAAAACCCCTCCCAGATATGGATGGGCGTGTGGTTACGGGAAAGTTTTTGATTCATTACGAATTCTGCAACCGGCCGCAGCCGATTCATAAAACAAATTTTCCAGAATCGGGGGAAAACCCCCCGAGCGGCTTCCGGAGGGGATGAATTTTTTCTTCTCTCAACATGTAACACCTCACCATCGGCCAAAACTTTGCACTCAGGTGACCAGTTTGTGGTCCCGACGGTGGCCGGGGGAGGCGCCTTGAATGGGATGCAAGATAAGGTGTGATCGACTTCCGGTCCAGCGTGGAGCTTGACGGGAAGGCCGTTTGCTGCATGTTGCCGTTATACGATCGTCTCTGGCCACAAATCATTCTTCCTCATCAGCTCAAACCACGACGAAACCCGGGACGTCCGATGGCGTGGGGGAAAATATGTAATTTTGATAATTGTATTTTACGAGGTAATTTATATTCATAACTCTTAAATGATGGAAGAAAACTTGCGCCGTACTTATGGGAGCACACAAACCACGATGGAAGCAAACCCAACCAAGCTCCGCAACGGTGACCGCCCCGAAGCACGTTGCGATAAACTCCGCCAAAAGCACACGTTAAAGATTTTGCCCGGTGGAAAAACTTTGCCGTTCACTTCGTGGAGCAGGAGTCCCCGAATGGTGCGCCGGCTCACGTTTACGAGGACACAAAAACTTGTCGCAACAGTCGTAAAGCACGCTAAGTTAATGCTGCCAATCTTTGTCTCGCTGGAAGATTCCTCTTCTGTTTTTCATTTTTATCCACTTTTACCTCTATCTATCACACTTTGGCCCGCGTTACGGGCAGCTTATTGAGCCATAGTTTCACCGTTTCGGGATGGTTTAAAAACGTGGCTAATCAGCCTGTAACAAGCCGTAGGAAGATAAAACTCGCAATGGTCTATTTCACGCCCATCCACTTGGGTGAGATGCTTTATGTTTCGTTCGAAGCGCGGAAGGCTTGTAAAATTTTATCACATCGCGTACACAACCACTTGAAGCATCATTTATGTTGTTGAGAAGAGTGAACACTTGTCTAAATTCGTTTGAAAATTATGACGCTCACCGTGGTATGACATTTAAAGCGATAAATAGAACTGCTCTTTGTGGAATTGTTTTGTTTAGAATTGGTTGATTTTCTCTGTAAAATTGTGTACCAACTCCATCCGAAAGAGTTGAATCATTTATGATTAAAATATAAATATAAGAGAAGCCATTTAAAAATAAAATCACTACTAAACAAGTAGATTTTTCCGTGAACGCTTGTAAAGAAGTCTATCATTAGAATTTACTTTCAATAGTTGTTACACATTTTTTTTAAATAAGGTTGTTTAGCTTTACTATGCATCTTTTGGAAAAATTTTAAATTTTAAATTTAATTTAAAACATGAACTAACGACCAAACCGACGCATCAAAATGACGAATTTCTAAGACTTCAAGCGACAGCTGTCCAATTCGATTTCTGATGCCGGAGAATTATTTATCTAATTTCAGAATAAATTGGAACATTTTTCCATCGTATGCGGGGTCACACGAAACGAACGAACGTTCTTATTATACTGCGACCACCGAAATTATGGAAAACAGCCCGAGCAGGTGGTTTCGGATACACAATTGCCCTCGTCCGATGGGTTTCGCATAAATCTGTCCGACGAATTTCCCGAACATTTTCCCGGTCGCATAAAGGACTGCTGGGTTGCTGGGCAAGTTCTTTGCTGATATGACTTTTTATGTGACCTTTGCCCGGTGACAGATGATGCTGTCGAGGATCGTCCGAAATCCTACCAGACCATACCGTCGGGTTGCAGAATCCTTTTCTCAGACATTCCTTTAACCTGTGCAACCTCCTCCTCATGGAGGGCAGCTTCAGGAAAAGAGTGCCGTTGAAGGGATATATCGTTCTGCAATGCGCAGCGTTCCGGCGCTTTTCGGAAGCATTGGAAGAAAAATAAAGTGCAAACAAAAATAAGAGATCGAAAGATGAGTCCGTCTGACCGGGAAGTCCGAGCAGTCGACCGAACTCTCGCTTTGGTGACTCCTGTCTCTATCGTCATCATCTGTCGAGAGCTTCGGTTAAATTATGCATAGAATCCCCGTCTCGGTCCCGTCTTAGGGCGAACGTTTGGACTTTCTTTCCCCAGTCTCCCAGCGTGCCGAAACCTTCATTCATCGCAAACTCTCCGAGTCCGGATGGTGCAAGCGACCGATCGGCTCGGATGCAATGGTACAAAAGTTCACATTACCATATGACAAACGCTGTTGAACTGTGTTGCACCGGCTTGGTAGAAAAGCTTTCCCAACTGCAGGGAAATTTGCTCCGTAGGACGGTTGATGGTTATTTATTTACCCGACGTTTCATCCGGGCCCGAACCGAGCACGGATCGTCGGAAAAGTGAAAGAAATTCGAATAACCTTTTTCGCCTGCGGGAATGGGTTTCATTCGAGGGATGACAACATTGCGCAAACCATCGGTGGTCCGGAGTGGGGGAATGAAATTGAGAAATCTAGCGGAACCGGATAGAAATAACATCAATTGCATGCCAGTACACATGTAGGCAAAGAACGAACCATGGTACGGTTTGCTATTGAAGCAAGAATTCAACTTGCATCGCAAAATTTAACAAATCTTAAAGTAGCGAAGCATTTCAACGTGTCAATAACACCATTTGTTGGAGTATTCGTGATGTTTTTTTTTAAATCATTCTCTTATAACTCTGGTGAAATGGGTAATAATTTTTACTATAAAAGAAAAAAAATCATTCGCAAATTAATAAAAACGCAATGCTTTACCAATTATAATGTTTATACCAAATATTTAAATCAGAAATTCGAAAATGTTAAAGATAGATATTTTCACTCTACATTCAACTTTAATATAAGTGACGTTATTTTTCCACCATAAACCATGTGAGGCAAGCAGCGATTGATATCCGACACTAGAAAACTGATGATTTTTCCATTCCCATTTCTCTCGCCTTCCGATGCAGAACCGAAAAAACAACGAGGGAAAAGCATCCCACCCAATCGATGAAAAATAATCTTTTCCTTCTTTCTGCGCTCGCCATAGGAACATAAGCCTGCTGTTGAGAGTTGATAGGATTAAGAGGAATGGTGGTGAAATCGTGTGTCTTAATTTGAATTCTCATGTTTTCCAACGAACTACCGCAACCGATTGCACTTCGCATAACTCGGCTGGCCAAATGCAGTCCGCCGGGAACGGCATCCAAACAACGCGCCGGCGAAAGGATGCTGAACCGCGAAAAGCATACCACCGAGATGCAGCCGATGGCAAACAAACATTCGGCATACGCCACATATGATGATGCATCGACTGCAATCGAATCACAAATGCAGGTGGAAACTCCGATAATCCGATCGGCATTGATTCGATGCCGTGCTTATCTACGCCGGTGACAGGCGTTGATGATGATGATGATGATGATGATGAGCTGCGGGTTTAGGCATCGATGTGCTAGATTTGCTGATGGATTATTGATCCAACGGAAAAGCCAGGCGGATGAGAAGTCGGGAAAATGCTTACCGCTAGTTGCACGAGGAATTATTTGTTCCGACGGGAGGCGTAGGAGCAGGACTGTTTCGTCTGAAAAAGGCAGATAATGGAAACACCATTAGACGAGTGCGTTAGAAACAGGGACGAGTAATTTATCGCATTGGAGTGTTTGATTTTTCGATGATACTCAAATCTTCATTTGCGCCGCAAAAGCGTTTCAATAACGATGAACCGATGAAGCCTTTAATTAAATCGTGTTCTGCGAAAGGAGCGTTTGATACTAATTAGTGAAGACGGATAAAGATGTCGTTTAATTAATTTCTGATCTTGACACAACACATCTGTACAGTTCAGTGTATTTTAGTGATTTCATATCGAAAAAGAACAGTACACAAATAATCAAAACGGTTTCACATGAATAACATAACCTTTGGTTTAATTTGATTCTCGACAAAATCAACAACTTCATTTTCCCACACAAATGAAAGCCGTTGCAGTGATTGCAAAAGAAAATTGAATTTCCCCCTCTGACTGATTGCACTTTCACAGCACGGCAAACCCGCTTCCCATCGTTTGCGGTAAGCCACAGAAACGGGTAATGTATTCATTCCTGGAATGTGCTACGATTCGAAATGTCTTGCAAAGACAACCCTCTCCCGCATGAAAACATCTCCCCACCCCCCCAGGTAAACGTCATCCCGGTGGCCTCATTTCCTGTTTCATTACATGTTGCATCAGCATCAGCATAAGTATCGAAACGGGACCGGTTTTGTTTCTTTTTCCCGCTTGCAATGAAAGGAAAACTGAGCTAGTTTTCATTCACCGAGCATGTTCCATTATGCAACGGTTTGTGGTGTATGGAAAGGCAAATGAAATGGGGGGAATGATGCGAAAATCTCAATCCCGTACCAAACCTAACTCGTTCTTTTTCCTTTTGCCATGACAATGTTTGTTCATTGGGAGGTGCTGTCCTCGGTCTGGGGTGGTGGAAAAAGTAGGTTTAGCAATTTCTTTCAACACCTGTTTGAAAATTACCGTACAAAACATTCCCGTCCCATACCTGTACGTATGTCCCCGATCCTTTCAACCAGCTTTTGGCGTGGGGAATGGAATGCTCAATGCAACATCTCCGCGATCATACTACCAACCCTTGGGTAGGTAATATTCTAGCACACTTTTCCTAGTATTTTTCTCTTCTTCCTGTGGAACATATCGCCCGTTGAATTAACTTGGAAAAGAAAATTTTCTTCCGATGCTAATGGTGGATAAACTGACACGAGGGGACTTTCGGTATAAGTTGGACGACACTTTCTCCCTCAATGAGAGCATCTGAACCATCAGGAGAACCTGCGACTTCTCTCCCGTCAGTTGGTACTACATGTAGTTGCTTCTTTTTGTTGGAGGAAGGCAAGAATGCTCCACATTTGAATGGGTTTTCCGAGCTGCGATGTGTTATTTTCCGTCGTTGAAGAAAGCCGGAGGTTGTTGCTGGTTAAATGTAGGTCTGGTTTCTCGTTACGTAACGAACCGCATGGGAAGATATTCTTGGGCTTCTATTCATTTTACTTACTCTCTCATCAACGACAAACTTCCCAACTTGCGGGACATAATGTTGGCAGATTGTTGGAGGCGTCTTGCTGATCGCAAACTCACCGAAAGGAAACCCTTACAATGGCGGCTGGAATGCAGCAGCTTGTTAGACGAAAAAAGACACGGAAAACTAGAGCACACAAAAAACCATCAACAGCAGCAGCAGCAGCATCAGGTTAAACTTTCATTCGCCACCGACCGGGGGCTTCTCCGCAATCTGCCCATTGAGGCTTTCGAGCAAACTTCGTCAAGCTGCAGATCAGGATGTGCTCTTTTCTTTTATTACTTTTCCCACCCTGGAAGTTATTTGTCCACCTTTTCTCGTTAAGTAAGTAGGCCAGGAAAGATCATAGCATATGTGAAAGTGAAAAGTAGTTACCGGCGTCGTAACCATTGGATACCAGCCGTACGAAACTCGGTGCAGGGTGTGGTAAAGGAAAAATCTCGTCGGAATATATGTATTGGGACTAGTGTTAAGTCGTAAGGCGCAGCAAGAAGGAAGCGAGCCGGGAATAGAAACTCAAATAGAAACTTTTTCCACCCTCATGCGCCCCGCATACGAGGGATTTGGTTGCTGTCACTTTTCCATAAGCTATTCATGCCACCCCATCCAAGCAGCTTTTCATCCCGAGCCGGTTGCTGAAGTGCAAGCTTTTTTCCAGCCGATTATCCTTTTCCCGGGCTTTTCCATATTGGCAGCGAAAGGGGTTTGGCCAGCTGTTGCCATGGAGGCCGTACATAGGGGGTCTTTTCAGCGCGACAGAATCTTTCAATTTTCATCACACTACCCCGCGCCGATGGACCCCACTTTTCCGGCCTTTTCTCCCTTCGGGCGGGCAGTGAGTATATGGTTTCTTTTGACTTTTGCTTGCACCACTCGGAGGTTTGGATTTTTTCCACCTTTTTCACCTCTTTTGCTCCCTTCAGGGGACATCCACCCGGTGGCAAAACACACTCACACACACACATGCTTTACTGGATGCTCAGTCGTTCGATGAGGCTCTATTCTGTGTCTCTGGTGGCTTGTCTGTTTTTTCGTTTGTCAGTTAGGTGATGTAAAAAATATCCTTTTCATGCTCCATTTCTATCCACTCTAGTAGCGCGCCGTGTTCAGCCTTGGCCTGATATTTGTAAGGGCTTTTACCAACCACTCTCCCTCCCCCCCCTCGTTGGAATCACTTTTCCTACCATTGTATAGGTTCTCCTTTACACACAACTTGCCCACCCAAGTTCGTTGATTGCACGCTAGTGTCCTTTATGCTGGCTTACGGTTCGCTCCGTCCTAACGGACTCCTCCGACGTTCAGTCGACTGATGATGTAGTTGAGTTGTAGTACATTCCACTGAATAATGTTCCCATTTATGGGCGTGCATGCATGCCCGTGTGCATCTGTGAAACGTGTTGTGGAAACGAGGCTAACCGTAGCCGTAGCTAGCCACCGTCGTGCCATTCAAAAAGCACCCGAGCACGTCATTAATATAAATCAGTGCTTATCCGGTCCGCTGGAAATGGGACATATCTTTTCACTCCCGGCAGCCGGACAATACCGTACACAATCGGGCGGTGCGATACCGTCAAGGATGGGATAATGTGCCAAATGATGCTCGACGTATTGTCGAAACGGGCCGGGGGGAAATGCGATGTTCGCAAGCACAATGGCCCGACGAATGGCCCGGGTAGCCCATCACTCTGATGTTTAATTGTGGATCAGGAGAACGAACGTCAATAGAGCAGCAATTGTGTACGGGTACGGCAAAAGGCGTTCCAAGGGTGCTTAGTTACAGCATATGTTGTTATACCATTGAATGTGCAATGTAACCATTACTCTTAGACGATTGCTTTAACTTTATTTTGCTTCCGTCTAGGGAAACCTTTCTTCTGAGAGTAAATATTTAACAAAACTAATATAAGAGTTCTCAATAAATCCTCGGTTATTTTGACAGAAAATACAATTTTAAACTAAAAGTCCCAAGGCTTCAAAAATATAAACACTTTGCGTGTACAACTGTTGAACTGCTTTGAACTGATTGATCTACGATGAAAAAGTCAAAAAGATATTTCAAACTATCATACAGCTCTGCAAATCACTTATAATATTTAGTAGATTTAAAGAAATTAAAGAAAAGTCGAAGAAGTGGAAGCATTTGATATGGCAGCACAATTTAATAAATTTATACCAAAACCCTTTCCCAATTCGATTACTTGAAGTTCTATATTTCTTATTCTCAAATCTAGGACATGATTTGAAATAATCATAGTGTAATAACTTAAAAGACGAGTAGTAAAATAGGTAAAGTAAAAACATTTAAAGTTTAATTTCCTGCCGAACCGAATTTAAATCTTCCTCGTTCTTTTTGTCACCTTTTGCTTATTACCTGTCTCGTAACAGTAAAAAAAGAAATTTATCGTTGTGAATTAAATTTTATCGCACCTTCCACGTCGTGCATTTAACTTTAAAGTTTAATTTCAAACCTTCAACCTTACCTCCCGGAGGGCAAGTACTCAGCGTGTAAGAGGTCTGGAAAAATGCTATTAGTTTACCTTTTTTCTCCTTATGGTTCTCCCTGTCCAATGTTGCACAAAAATTTCCTGCCCATAGATTGGCCTTTTCACATTTGTAAAAGTGGAATGTGGGCAATTGGGGAGGGAGGGTGGTATGAAAAACACACGGGCACCATGTGGGGCCCTCTTTAGCGTGCTGATACGACTGTGCTCAAGGTGAATCCTTGAAACCACTTCAAAATGAGAAATTCCCCCCTGTGGCACCAACCGGATGGTGGTGGTGAGGCCACAGTTGAATTTTTTCACATTTTTCCTCTCCATCCTTTAAACTTTCCAGCGCTTTTGCTACGCCTTCTAAATAACCAACCGCCCCGAGGAATCCCGAGGAGTTGGAAACGACGGAGATAGGAGGCCGATAGCAGGAAGAAGGTTTTTACCTTCCCTCTAACCATTGCCGACCACACCTTCATCATCGTCATCATCATCGCTAGCCGACGTGTATGTACGGATGTGTGTGTGTGTGTCTGTGAGAGATTCTGTATGTTCACCGAAGAATCATAAACATTTCTCTTTTTATCGCGTCGAGATTCCACCCGCAGGCGAAAACATTCCTACCGACTGCGGGCCGAAAACGTAACAAAGGGCCGCCCAGGGATGGGCTGGCAAGTGGCGTCGGCAGGGACGGTCGGCCGGAAAACCGTTTCCCTTAATTGTTAACTGCCCCGAGGAGGCGCAGGTCGTCCTCCACCGGAACCGAGAAATAGAAAATGAAGCAAATGGTTGAGACGGTTTCGCGCAGTAACGCGCATTTTGAGGGAATGACGGTGGAGGGAAAAGATTGGGTTGAGGTTTTCGGGGGAGGTTGACGGACGGGAAACGTGAACAAGGTGAGAGCAACCATTGGGAATGAAAAATACATTTCCGTCCGCCGGTAGGGAGGCAAATTGCTGCGGAAGAAGCGCGAAAGGAGTGGCACTTTCCAACACGAGCTGGCAAGGGAAAACGGTAGAAAATGACGATGAAAACCTCTGCCCGGAAAACCGTACCAGAGGCTGGACAGCTTTTTCATTTCGTTCTATTTTCGAGGCTGTGTAAGTTTAAAAAAGAGCTATTACTTTCGTTTCCATTACCTGGGGACTAAAATTACTACAAATGACGCAAAAATTAAAGGAACTATGTGATAGAAATAAGGCCAACAAAAAGAGTTATGAATTTAAGCAAAGTCGTCTGTAGCAGTTTAAGGTACGTTCCAAACGGACAAAAACATTATGATAGTCAAAGGTGTAATCTTAATCCATAAAAAAACTGTACTCGGCATGCGAACATAGTTCCAAATTGCCGAAAAAAAGCAAACGGTCTAACAAACAAAACCTTTTTGCACTCTAAACGGAAAAGAACCGACTTCATTAGGTAATCCCAGTTGGATTGAGGAACCAACCCACTGTTGAGAACGAACAAATGTGGAATGGAATGCAAGATCGTCAAAAAAGCTCCAGCATTGTTTTTTTGTTTTTCAGTGCATGAAGTTTCCTTTATTCCCGGTAAATTGTTGCAAAACTATCCTTCATCGCTAATGAACGACCAAAAAGAAACGATGAACAGCAGTAAAGTTTTGCTGGTGGAGTAAAATGACTCTGTACTTCTAGCGCACGGTGTTCAGAGGTTCAAGCAGGACCAAGCATATTTTACAAACAAAAACTACTGCATTCCTTTGTGTTTACAATGTTAACAAGAGGTAAATCGCTGACATGTTTAACTTAAAGAAAGAATATAAACAGAAACAGGACGAAGATCATATTTGGAATAAAAACAGGACATGGAATAAAAAGAAGACAGGACCTACAAAAACATATTTTATGTGTTACATGGAAATAAAACCGTTTTGTTACTGTTAAAACTATTTACTTCCAAATTACCTCATTACCTGGAACAAGAATATCAAGAGTCTAATTTGTACCTTTTGTGACAAAACTACTGTAAATAAAAGCCCGTGTCTTGTCCAACGACTAGTGTTTCCGTTGAATCGAGTTTAAAACACAAGTTAATTCGGACACGATTACGACTGATGTCCCCCATTAACAACACCTAAGTGCCATTGTGCCGCACGGAATAGCATTAACTGGATGGGGGAAAACTTACCCCATTCCCTCGGGGGGAGCCCATTACATTAACGTACCTTTCGCTTTCGCTTAACTAATTGCTGTCAAATTATAGCTTTCAGGAATCATTTTTTTAAGTGTCACAAAAACTACGCCTCCGAGTACGAGGCTAAACGCTCTCCGGGTTAAACATTACAACTTTTCACCGCAGGGAAAACCCAAACCGGGTGGCCCGGTAAAAAAAAGCAAAAAAAAGGATAGCTGAGATTTTCAGGCGGCAAAGAAGGCTGCATCAAGATCGCCGTTTCATTAAGCGAGAATTTCTAACATGGGTCACTTCGCCCCGGAGAAAAAGGTAACCCCGAGGCTGCTGGGCTACATCTTTAATTAACAGAACCACCGGTGCGTTTAAGAAGCGCGCGGTGATCCATTTCCCACCCCCAGTGAGACCGAAAGCCCAAGATATCCCTTGCGATGATGAAAGCGATAATGGATGCCAAAAGAAGAAGCGGGCGCGCGTTGGAGGAGGAAAAAAAACCCAACTACACAAAGAGGATTCCTTGGGAACAATTCGCTGTCCCCTCACCTCCTGCCGCCCCCCCCGGGGGAATTGTTGGATGGTTAAATGATAAGGCGAAAAAGTAACGCTCCGCCGTGAATTGGCAGAACAAGCTGGTCCATTTTTCGCGCATCCGGTGTCTTACAAAGGTGGACGTATTTTTTTATTATTTGGCTGAAGGGAGGGCACACAAAAAACTAACTCGCGTTTAATGTCGGCTAAAGGTCAGGCTTCGGTAAGTTCTTTTTTCCGAGGCGCTCCATAATGGATGCCTGTGACACGGAGTCTCACCATATCCGTGCCCAAAGAACGAACAGTGTCGCAGGAGGTTTTTTTCTTAAGCAGCTTCCATGCTTTTTCCCCCAGACTCACCAGAGCACAGTGCAATTTTTCATTACGCCTTTGGGGAAAAGGATGGTTTTCATCTATGTAAATGGAAATAAAGAAAAACTGGCAGCCCTTGGGGATTTTTTGTGCTAGCTCACTGGATGGTGGATATCTTCATTCGAGAGTCTACCATCATTGCCATTGCCATTGCTTGCGATGAGATCTGGTGCTTTTTCATCTACTTTTTCGCCAGCTTCGCTCTCCCTCCGGATGATTCTTAAATATTCATAACGATGAAAACGAAGTGACACCGCTAAGGGTTGTCTCGGTAGTAAACAACCCTACCGGTATCCGGAAAAGACGCAGTGGCGATGGAATTTTTTTTTTCACCATTTTTCCTTCATCGTATGTCTTGTTTTTTCTTTGTTGGCTCTACGGTTTTATCCACCTCACGTCGTACCGGCTCGCACGGGTTAATAGGTCCATCTCGGTCCCTCGAAAGCCACTCGACAATCGTCCGCATAATGAGCGGGTGTCGTTATCAGTCATTCGACCCGGCAGGAGACAAACACGCCGGACAGTCCGGAAAAAGGAAATGCTTTCTAAAAAGAGCAATTGGACGGTGAGATCTTTACCACTCTGATCCGCCCCGTTGCCACCCACGAATGGGTCGGACAAGAAACATGGTGCGCAATCATTAACCCTCCCCACGGGAAGGTGAATGTTTACTTTTTGCTCCCCTTGTAGTCGATAGCGTTTTTTTCCGGTGGACAATGGCAATGGCAGATAGTTGTAAAAAAATATATAATGGACTACGATGGAAAAGGGTTACAACAAACAAAGTGGCGCTGATTGCGCGGGGGAAAAGGTGAACAAATTCACAAACACTTGAGCGTTGAGTATCCTTTATGTTGATTTGCAGGTGAAAAGTGTTTGCGATGGCGTTTCCTCTCTTCTTGACAAAAGGGTTTCCTCTTGGGAAAAAGTGCTCTTTTTGAGATCCTAAAACTGTATCACTGTTGAATGCTGCTTTCAAGCAAATAGAAAAAAAGAATGATAGAAAATATAATATCTGTTGTTTGAAAATGTTTTCCTGGTTTGTTAACATTCCGTATTTTACCAAAAGAAATCATAGCACTTCTTTTAAAAATAGTTGTTTGAACAAAACTACCATATGCTTTTGGAAACTTCTGCTTTGCTGAAATGTGAATGGATGGATCATTTCTCCTCTCTGAGTGATAAATTATGTCTCGTTCAACCTTCATCAGAAAACGATCAAACCGAATGAAAATCGAATCCATTTCAATCTAGCAAAAGCAGACCTCTTGGACGTTTTTGTTATTGATCTCCGCGGGTTTGACAACCAATTGGAAAGAATAATACGCGGGGATCTTCGTTTGTCAAGTAAGTCAAAAATATTACGAAGCAATCGGAGCGAATTGATTATTCACTGCGGACAACTGGCCCGGATGACAGGTTTTTCCTCATCGTGTCTCAAAAGCCTTTGCCTGCCAAAGGGATCATCCTTGGATGGGACGGGAGCAAAAACAATCAGTACATTATGATGAAGCGTTCTCGTGCTCAATAAATCAATCTCGACGTTCAACCATTCAAAAAGGGACCACTCGGGTGTCCTTTTTTTCCCCGATGTCCATTTGTTTTCTTCTCCCGCTCTAGTCCTTGGAGGCTGCTTTCTCCGTCCGTGCGTTCCGTCCACCCGCTCACTATCGATATCATTTTTCATCCCGAGCTCAACAACACAATCATATTTGGCCCGAATCGGAGAACGGCAGCAACGGTGGGAGGAAATATTTGCCGAAGCATCCTGACCGGAACCTTCGCCTCCCAACCGGGGCAAATGGGGCGACACAAACAACTCACTGACCAGCGGCACCAGCAGCGCAGGCGACCGTTGCCTGTCCATTAAAATTATTGCCGAAGGAAATAAATGAATTCCGTTCCGGTTTTCAGATTGCTGATGTGCCACGTCTGCCCCATTCATATGTGCTTCCAACGGAACGGGAAGAGGAGGTGGTGAAGAACAACGCAGGAAAAAAACACACACACAAACGAACCTGATTCAAAATCACCGCCGAACCTTTTCTTTCGCTTTTCTATTATCGCTCCCTTTGAAGGCCCATTTCCCCGGTGCCTGGTGCGAGCCAAGGCGGAGAATGAAAAATCCAAAGGAGTACATAAATTTGTTAAGATACTGGCATCCTCCCCTTTTTGGTTCGGTGCTTCGAAAATTGATGATTGAAGATGGGACCCAAGCGGATGGAAAGGGAGAAAAGAAAAAAAAAACAAGGAAAACAATTGGAAAGAAAAACGATATCAAAAGAATGGATACGAGATAAAACAGCAACGATAAAAAAATATGAATAAAAAGAATAATCAAAGGTCTTCCGTACCTTTGCAAATCAAATTCTCTCTTAGCCGAGTGGAATTTTAATATTGTTTGTGCTATTTTGGTGATTTAAAAAACACATATATCTGTTTGAAAAATCGGGAAAAAATTACCATTGCTTAGCATTAAAGCATGTGAATCGCTTTAGATCTAGAGAGTCGCTTAATAAACAATTAAATATACGCTTCAAATGAATAACTATAGAAACTTAAATGAAATAAAACGGTACCACGTGGCGTTGATTGTCCAAAGTATTTCATTATTTTATTTATAAACTGAATAACGTGCTATACCAAGTATTATTCAGCTATTCATTGCTATTTTTTCTACACTTCTATTCACATTTGAAACGAATGAAGAACGACACAACATCAACTGCGGCACCCAATCAACATTTGCAATGAGCAAAAATCTCATTTGACGCTCTATTCGATTACTGGCCATCGGGTGCAACTGTCATCACCAACTGACTCAATCATTTACTTCCGCTCGGAGCACACGGGAAAACAATTCCGTGTGTATGATTGTGTATCATCCTGATGCCATCCCGCCCCGTTGGCGCTCGTCAATGGAACGTCGCGCACCCGAAGGTGACGATAATCCAATTGACAGGTGCTAGCACGGTGGAATGGAAACGATGAAGGCCCCCAAGACGAGCGTGTCGGGAAAATTGCATATTTACCTTCGCTGGCTCGTGCCACAATATAGCGGCGGCATCCTTTCCCAGAACCAATCAAACCGAAGCATGCCCGGTGACCCAATTTCGTCTGGTTGCCGTGACGACGGAAAAGGCAACGGAAGGTGATTCTGTTCGTCTCGGACACCCTTCGCCACGATCGTAACGATACAGCAAAACGCTGTTCGGGGAGGGAAAAAATCTCGTAAATTTGACGCCCGGGAAAGGGGAAGGGGGAGGAATTTAGGAAACCAGATAACCGGCGAAGGTTCGCAGGACCACACGATCTCTCGCCCGTAGTCCCTGCGTAGCCCTGGGAAGCATCATAAATAATCAATTGTTTATCCTCCGGGTGTAACAAATTACCCAGATCATATTCCATTACGCTCACATTTGTAGCGTGGCATGGCTGCCGGGCACCGTAAACAGCGACGTAGAAGGGACGCTCGTTTCTTTGACGTAGGCTCTCTGCGCGTAACAAGATGAAAAAAAGGGACCGGTCTTAAAGGGCCAAACGTTTACGGTCGAATAATGTACAGTGGTGAGTAAAAATAAAATAAACTTTATGTGGAGGGCAATCAAGAAGTTTACGATTTTTTGTTTGGTTCGCTGTTAAGGAAGATAACCATATTTGGTAGTTTTAATTTTAAAGAAGTTTAGTTTAATATATCTTAAAAAAAAAAATTAAAATGACTTAAGGAAAACGTTCCCAAAGTCATGGCAACAACTGTGTTAAAGTTAACCTCGTCTAAAATATCTTTAAACCATGAAGATGATTATCAGAAAAAAATCGTGATTCTGGCAGAAGTAAAATAAAGCATGTCGGGCATCCATCACTTTTTTTTTTTCTTAATGCAACTGCCACGAATCATAAAACATTCCAGGACCACGCCTGGCGGCATCAACGCTTCAGCGAGCGCTGCTTTGGAGGCAAAAAGCGCGCACGCTGCTAAACAAGATTTCCACCAACACGAGACTCCCCGGAGCCTATTTTGTTGAACGCACGAACCTTCGAACGGTCCTGTGACTAAAAGCCTATTTTTCTTCGTCAATAATAAATGGTCGGTTGCGGCGTTTCCGGTGTCGGTGTCGCTTTCGCCGGACGCTCACGCTGGTGCGTCACCGTTGCGTTGACAAGTGTTGCATGGGACGCACACACGCACAAATACACACACAAACACGACTAAAGGTTGGTACTAACCACAGCACACCCATCCGAGCACCACATCCGGTCCGGCGCACGTACGGGAGTGGGAAAGTTGTCCGGACGGTTTCGATGGAGGCGCCTGGTCGCTTAGCTCAACTCCAACCATCGAACCGCACCAGTTCCGCAGACCGATGAATGATCGTCAGCGGCGTCGGTCACGGTGCAAATGGGTCGCACTTTAACGGAACATTACGGAAACCGAGTCGAAAGTGATGCTCCTCGTGGAGTGATCCTTGTTCGAAAAGTTGGAGGGGGGTATAGGGTGTCGTCGGTCCTCGAACCATTGTGTCCCGGTCAATGGCTCTCTAACAATGTACGGTACACATACACACACACCTACACAGGAACCACGTACTCACCCTTCGCGTTTGTTCACTTTCTATTAGGTCTACGCTTTTGCTGACGAGCTTTTATGAGCGACGACTTTTGTGGCATTCAATTCGAAGATCCTTTGTTGGTAAGTGGCATTGCCCGGGCCCCCGGGAATGTCCTGCTGTGTAGCTCAAAAGGCGAAAAACAGCTGTACGGTACACGTAGTACAACCGTGTGCGAACTGGTCGAATTAGTTCCGTACGAAACGGAAAACCTCGTGTCCGAAAAGTGCTTTATAGGATTGTCGCGCACACACGAGGGGGCAAAGGCATGAATGTGAACTCAACACACACACGTTCATCCCCCATTTTCCCTCGTACCGTACGTTCCAAAATTCGTTCCTAATTGAGAACTGGCTTAGGAAGTGAACCGTAAAACAGGTTCAGCGCAACTTTCGCTCACCGGGCGCCATCCCGAAACTCCAGGGAGCGGTCGAGAAATAGGTCACCTCCATTCCACCGCTATGCACTTTGAAGCCGAAAGGCTGGCATGCTTTCGGTGCGGCACTTTCACAGGCGGGTGACACTTTGTCCTCCCGTTTTCCACTGTTTGCGCATGTAACCGAACACATCGGACCACGCATTGGTCCGCAAAATAAAACCGGGAAAAATACCGTGATGTGAACGAAAGCGTCACGCATCACTGGAACTGGACAGGATTAAAACGGCCACCGCCAGCTGGAAACGTGTTGCGTTGAAGGCGTTGGTCCATCGCGATTGACGAGTGAAGCGTGAATAGCGAAGCTTTTCCATTGTTTTACTGTATTTTTTTTCCCTTGACTGCAGTTCACTGATTCACATAATTGGCTGTGCGAGAGAATGTTATAAATAATTTGTTTGCTTTTCGTATAACGCATGGCATCGGATTATTTATTGTGAACATGTACCGTTTGATTAAATCTATAGTTTACCGTTCAAATAGCGTGACAATGGAATTAAATGAAGTGTTGCACATTTTCGTTGAACTTATCGATTATCATCTTATAAGCAATTAAACTTTTAATTTGAACTGCATGAATATTGGCTTATGTTTTAAATTAGCTTTAGTGCATCGTTAATGACTACGGTGGGATGTATACGGTTCCTAAATAAATGTTAAAATAAAAAACAATCACCCATTCAAGCTGGTTAAAGAGAATCAGTATGAATGATTATATGATAAAAAGCGCCAAAATATATCCATTCCGTTTTCGCTCAACAAATACATTTTTCAAGTTAGTCAAGTTTCAAGATAGTTTTAGCTTCACTAAGTTTCATTGGTCTAACATTGCGCAAAGAGTTTAAACAGATGAAAAATAAGAAAAGACTTACCTGGCCTTCATTTTTGTGACGATATTCACTTGCCACTGCTGCAGATGACGTCATGCCTATTTCCTCCTATTTCGCACACTAAAACTGTGTCGCTTCTGACAACGGATCTACGGAGAACCTGCTGTTGAAGGTTTCATTTTCCAATCGTCCTCGAACCGTTGTCGTTGGCATCTTCTGGAATGCAGTTAGTGTTCAGGAAGCTACACGTTGGCAGTGACGATTTTTGCCACGAACCCGAAAGCCACTCATGCAGGTGGTAAATTTTTCGGTGACGCCTTCTGATGTCGTTTGACGAGCTTTTTTGTCCCGCATTCCTCTACTGTTCGCTAACTTTTCTTCTACACGTCGTTGTACCATAATATCGTAGTGGGTTGTGTGGAGTTTTTGCTGCTCGGTTGGTCGTGGTGCAAAATGGCACAGACTTTTCATTTTCATGTTTGCAAAACCCCACTCAAATGCGTCACAAAAATGACCCTTCATTTTTTCAACGAAGAAAGCAAACGATAATCAAGTGGCAACCGGTTCGGAACGGGCCACTTTCTCAACCCAACTTCGTTTCCAGCGTTTGCATCCGATGTTCGAAAGTGGGCTATTATTAATTCTCAATGTCTCGCCGTTCGCTAGCCCTCCGCGCTGGGGCCGGTCTTCTTTGCGTCGGATGACTGATCATGGTCAGGTGAGAAGGCCATTTTGCCAACCGATGACGCAGACGCCCGCGAGCGTGAAAAACCGGAAGGAAGAGCACCCGCAGGAGCGATAGAGAGAGTGAGAGAGGGAGAGCGAGCGCAATGTAAAAAGTGGCCAACGGTCAATCCCGACGCGGCTTGTCGCGGATGAGTGGGGGGTGGGTGAGGGAGGGCGACTTTTAAAAATAGCGGCCATTTCGGCGGCTTTCGCTGAGTCGGCATTTTGGATTGGCGGTGAGTAGTGGCTAAAATTAGTTTATGTTTCATGTTTAGCGTGGCCGAAAATAACCGATGGTGCTTGTGGATGTTGGCAAACTGGTTTGGTTTTGGCTTTCCCCTTCTTGTGCCTGCTCACCTCAACGCGTTATTTACTGTTGTTTGCTTGCCCTGGTGCCGGACACTCTTCGCACTCCTAACCTTGACGCATGATTTTTGAGGGAGGGTTTTGATGGTTTATTATTTTCAAGGTGCCTGTTTCTAATTTTCATATCGGCGATCGGAAGGTTCTTTGAAATTTTCAAGCAAACGGAATATTATTTGACGCACAACAGAAAACTGCAAAAAAGATTTATGAGATTGTTCAATGCTAACTTCTATCACTCGAGTAAAAAGAGTTTCACTGACACGACCACTACGATCCGTAATGCGTTTCCACAACCGAGTTGCATGACGACACGACTACTTTGTGGTTAGTAAATGTCTTTCCTACCTTCATTGGAATGTTACATAGATTTACAAGACCATTCAGTACCTCGCGAACACTTCACAGCACACTTTCTAATCACCGGTTTAGGTTTGGGACTGAATTTGTCTTTTTAAACAGCACGTTTCTACGACTGCCTTGCCTTTTACCGAAAGGAATACTGCTGCCAGCTGCGAAACGGGACAACTGGCCCCAGGTAGGCCGCGGAAACTCGTCGTGGATACGGATTCACGGCATGGACGGCATGGCCGACGCTGAAATGCACGCACCGAACTCCCGCTCGTGACTGGTTACTGGAAAAATTTCACTTCACGACCACACCTCCCGAAACGCTTCGGCTTTGACTGAGCTTTGCGGAGACTGACTGGGTGGTGTGAGGGGTGGTTTCGGTTGTGCGGGGTTGTTTTTTTTTCTTTTTATCTTCCCGAGATAGTTCGCTTCACTCCTCGCTTACACGAGCCCAGATTCCGTTTTCCCGAACGAGGGATACCATTGGAAACTGATGGAAGGATGGGACGACCAGCGCGCCGAAGATGGTCCCCTTTTCCACGGGGGAGGTGAAAGCCTTGCCTAGCCTAGAAACGGGCTTGCTGCCTTGGGAACCCCGGCAAGCAGCTGCAGAAGCAACCGTCAGCAGCAGCAGCAGCAGCAGCAGCAACACCGCTCCCGTCGGTAAACGAACTGGGACTAAGCCCAGAAATTTAGAGCAAATCATGGCACCGAGCACATCTCGGCTGCTCGCTGGACGACGCCAAGGCGACGAGGACCGGATTCCATCGCGTGCGCACGTTACTGTACAGGGCTCGCCAGCGCGCTGCCAGTGTGTGCATGTAATTGTAGGTGTGAGTGTGACACGAACAGGGTGTTCCGACGGCGGACCGGGTACGACGTTGGGGCCGAAGCGTCTGCCTTGGGAGCGGCTGTCGGTTGCTCGTGCTCGTCCGGACCAGTTTGCCAAGGATTCGCGGCGACCCCATCCGCCTTGAGGGGGGTTCATTTTCATCCGAGCGTCACGTCATCGACCGACTCGGGATGAACGCGCGATTCGAGTTCGTGCCATCCTCGGGAGGGGAAATTCTGAACGAGCGAGAAAACTACTTTTCGGTGAAAATTGAAAAATAAATTCCTTCAACTGCACCCAAGAAAGATAGAGAAAGAACATCACGAAAAGTTCGATACGTTCTGTCTACTTGTGTGCGTGTGTATGTGCTCACGAGCCGTGCTAACGAATTCACGCCGAGCACGATGACGTGTGTTTGCGAACGATGAGCTAAATTACATCGAAAAAGGACACGTCACCGATACGATAGGGTGAGGGTGGAAATAAAAAGAGATAGACTGCCATCCCCGTGCGCACGCACACCATTGCACTCGCATTTTACTCCTACACCGGCGGCGGTACGAAAAATTACGAATTTCCCACGACCGGACCGGTGTGTGGGAGAAAAATTTGCACCCGGCTGACAAAGTAGGAAGAAGCGAGAGCAAAACCGTTCCGGGTGAGGGAAAAGGATGCACCCATACCAGCGTACCCAAGCAGCTATGTAACTGTCGTGTGTGTAAAGGAATGTCGGGATGTTGTCGGTGGCAGCGTCGCGTCGCTGTAACTTTGTTGCCATGGAGCGGCCCGTTCGGTTCGTTCGTTTCGTTTTTCCGATCCGTCGTTTTTCTCACCCTACTCCTTTTCCTCCTCTGGACGTTAGAGGTGATGATGGTACGTTGTTTTCCATGTTTTAAGCTTTTTTTTCAGTGCATTCCAAGGCGACAAGACGATGGCATCGGGGCAATCTGTGATGCTTCGGGTGAGAAGCCCATGATCGGTGATTTTCTCACGAGCGTGAGAAAATTTTCATGTAGTTTTTGCTGGCTTATGATTAACAGCAAATGGTAAATGTCTGCGCTAGCACTTGGTTTGGGTTACTTTGACGAACATAAAGCTGAATTTGAATGCCAGCAAATTAGATTCAAGTCATCATGATTTAAATGATAGAAAATAATGTATAAAATCTTGAAATTTATCTTAACATGTTTTGGAACTTAGAATTTAATTTCAAACGTTTATAGAGTTAAAATAAATGTGTAATATTGCAATTTTTTGTAAAATCATTGCATTTAAGAACGCGTTTTACGGAAATCGTTTTAAGGACAACTATAATTGAATGAACTCACGCTGTAGAGTTTATTTTGTAGTTGATATTTGTAAAGTATAAGCATAGATTTAATATTATACGACAATTATTGTTCAGTTTGTAATAAAACTAATAAACAAGCGGCCTATTTACTGCACTTCCAGCATCTTGGACAATATTACTGCCCCTTCTCAGCTTCGACAATTGTCAGCATAAAATCTGCCATACACCAGCACGCGCAGGGATTCCAGACTCTGTAATGAATGGACAGTGATATAACACCCTCCGGGGGATTGAACGTGCCCGCAATCACCCGAACGGAAGCCGATGGAGGCGAAGGCGGCTCCAGTCAAAGAAATTGTTTCGTAAGCGCAAAGACATCCGAAGAATCCCGAGCCGTTTGAAGATTTTTGATTAGTTGACATATTTTTTATTCACAACCTCTCGACGACATCTTGCTGTTGTCTCCCCCGTTTCGTAGGAGAACGCTGGACAGCGAGCCGTACTTTGCACATGATTCCCAGTTTACGACCAATAAACGCTTCTCACAGCGAGTAGTCGAACCCGGGGTCTTTCTGCATTGGCAACGAACCTTAGCAGGGCGTCAATTGCATCGTAACGTATCATGTATTGAATCTGAAACAGACCACAAAGTGCCCTTCTGCATTACAGCATAGATTCATCTAAGCAAGCTCGAGCCATCGAGTGGACTGTGGTGAGGAGTTTTTGATACGAAGACGATGACAAGATGCCACCCGAGCCGGTCAATTGTTGCACCGCCTTTTCGTTCCCATATTTTTATACGAGGCAAATATCGGTCGATTGTCGTTCGGTGCGGAGAAAAATTACCCAAGTATTGACTTCATAAAACGACCTTATTGGATGGTGGATTCCTTTAGATTGTTGATCTCTAGTTGATAGAGAAGCTTTTGCTTGAACGTAGCTTTCAAATTCAAGAACATGTAAAATATATTATTTTAAAGTTTACGTTGATTTCTTCTTTTTCATATCTCAATATTCGTTATATTAAAATCGAATACTTTATTGATTTACAACTAAAACTCACTACTAACGAATTTTAAAACATACGAATAAATAAACAAATTATTTGAACATTCTCCATCAGTTCAGTTCGTAGTGATTTCCATCAACTTCAACACATTGCGTTCCAAAAGGTCCAATCAATCATCTACATCAGCCACGACACATTCCAAGGAAATGCGTTTTTGCTTTTAAAAAAAATCATCCACTTTTTCCTCAACAAATCCGCACACCATCTGATCAAACGCACAACGCCGATACCATCAACTTCAATACAAGTGCAAACGCGTTTCGTGCCCTCCGACAGTTAAGCACGAGCGGAGAGAGCTAGAAAAGAAAGTGTCACCTCGACGGTGCCACCGGATTGTGCCCTACGCACCCAATGACCGATGAAATTGATGAGCCGTTCCGCACCCTCCCCCTTTTGCCTCCCGCAAGGTTTTATCGCAAAAAGCGGAACCACCTTATTATATTGGCTCGTAAAAAAGCGTGCGCGGCGCGACTGAAATTAATAAACTTTCGTCTCCGGCAGCGAAAGGTTGCGGTTTTTACTGCCAGTAATTACTTGCTGGAGGGGAGTGGGCTAAGAGGGAGGAGGAGTAGCGTTATGACGGGAAGGATAACGGTGCCATTCGCGTCGGGAGGTAATTTGTTCCAGGGCCGGGGATCCCTAGCAGCGTGCGTCTTTATTCTCTTTAATTTGACCGAAGCACATCAATCGTTAGTGATGAAAATTCAAATGAAACTCATCACTCGATTTCACGCGGCCATCTCCTGGATCAACGTTTGCAGGAATGATGAATAATCATTTGCAAAATGAAAGATAAAAGACAGAAGAGGATTAAATATTGCAAAAGTTCGTGGAACCTTAAAAGCAGAACTAAGTGATTATTTTAAGTATACTTTTTTAATTTTGCTCTTTCACTTTGAGATGATTGTTTGTCATTCAGATTTGTTTATCACAATCAGTAAATTTGGAGCCCATGGCTTCTTGATTTCGCTATAACGTCTTTCGCCTATACTCATTTAACACTTAATCTCAATCAATTTCCCTGGTTGTGTCATTCATAAACCCATTTTTAATTACGAAAAAATATACAAAAATCAAAATACTAATGGCAACATCAACTTTAAAGTTTTGTCATACAAGAAAAAGCAGTTATAAATTGTTGTACAAACAAATTTTATTATGAATAAGGAAATAATTTTATTAAATTTGAGAAATCAAGAAGAAAATTAAACGTGATTGCAAACATCCTTTCGTAACATTGTCGTTCACTACTTTTATATGTTCCAAATTGCATTGCGCACGAACAAGCAAACATTGTACGCAAGTAGAAAGAAAAAGTTACTGAAAATACTGAACCCGTCCCTTCCTTGAAGCGAAACGAAACGAGAAAACTAGTAACTCGATATGTGTGCACAAAAGGCGACGCATAATTCACCAAAGTTTCGCCTTTACCGGCCGGCACCAAGGTGTTTGCAGCTGTTGGGCCACCTTCGACAAGCCAAAAATCGGTTCAGCACTTGGGTATGCTAGCTGCAGCACCACTGGACTTTGCCTTCGGGGACACAAAAACCGCCTGCCGAACGTGCGAACCCGAAAATTCGTCCCAGGCACGACCCGGTGGCGGTTCGGTGTGGGATCGAACAATCGATTTTTCGCCGATCGATCCCTCTGGAAGCGAAAAGAGAATGAGGTACCTGGGCCATGTGGGCAAAAGTTTCCCAAGGTAAAGCAATATGGGCAGGGAAAGGAAAACACTCCCGAACGCAGCTGTGTCCTTGTGTAGAAGAAAGGGGCCTTTTTGCCAGATCCAGCAATCGAACGAAGAACAGGATTGATATCGCACCTGAAACCGGAACGGGAATGGAATGGGTACTGCGGGGTAGGGTTTCATGTGCGTGACCAGTGGCCATTACCACCTTTCGGTGTGTTTTTGGTCGATGTGAGTGCTACTGCTTTCCAACTTCCGGCAAAGCAAAGCCTTTTGCGAAAGGAACCGCTGTACACCGTTGCTTGGAATCAGAGACTGGCAAACTCCCAGGTGAATCTTGGGAAACCGAAATGCCCCGACAATGTAAGTTTGACCTCCAGTTTACATCATCCGTAACTCATTGCGCAACCAACCGGAAAAGCGCACGGAGAAAGGGGCAGAAAAAAGTTCGACGCGCAAAAGTTCACCCAAGTGCCAAATGTTCAATCGTTCTAATAACCCATTCGGAACGTGAGATGCATAGTTTTTCCGACTTCGGGCGGAAGTTTCAACCATCTGACGAACGCTTCATGACAAACCGTGCAAGCCCTCTTGCGGGCGCCTTCCGGTTCCACCGCACCAAAACATGACTCTCGCTCCTTCTCGCGAGGGATCAAGCGAACGTGTAAGTATCGGTGAAGCTTTTGCCGAAGGTTCGAATCACACTCCAACGATTTGTGAACGGGAAAGCAAGCTACCGTCCACAACGGCCAGGTCACTGGAGATTACAGCTTATTAATCAACCTCCCCGGGCCCCGGAGTCGGAGCTCGAGCCGAGCTGGGAAAATTAAATAAAGATCTCATCATCGACTTGCGCCGGAACCACACGTAGAAACTCACCTCCGTGTGTGTGTGTTTGGAAAGCGTAGGTGTGCAATCGGCTGCTCCTATTCGAACGAACTCATGACTGAACTTACCACAGGCCATGTGAACTTAGGCGTTTGAGTGGCGCACGTGTGACGCGAGTGGACGGGGGATGATGATGAACGAACGTTTAATTGTATGCCGGTGTCCAAGCGTCATCGACATCGTTGGGACGGTTTCGCCGAAGAAGAGACCCCAACGGAAGTCCACATTCAGAAGACGATATTCCCCTGGCGTGTTGGTGATGTGGGTTTTCCACGATAACGTGGAAATCATTGGACAATTAATGAGGCGTTCAATTACGCTCCGTTCGATCGAGGAGTTGGCGACGGGGGTGAACGGTGCCGGTGGGCTGAGGGGTGCCCGAGCAGGACAGGATGTTCGTGAGACACGTGTTCACATATAGCGAGAGACTCCCGTCCCCGGATGAGGGATATTTATCGAGGGTATCGAGGTGGAAAAGTGAACGAAAATGAAAGATTGAAGCGACGGAAAGAATCAATTAAATTATCCGCCCATCCCCACTTCCGGTTGCGGGAAAAGCACGCGATGGCGAGGATGAGGATGTGGATCAACTCTAGTCGTTGCGAAGTAATTTGTACGAATTGTTGATGCCTCTTTTTTCCTTTTCTAGGCCACCTTCCACGTCACTGCCACCTTCGATCGGTAAGGATCAGCGTGCAAGCATACTCGCTGAAGCTGCGAGTTTCTGGGATCGTTTTCACGGTCAATTTAACATTCGGGGCCATTTCGGAGCGATGGTGCTGTCGGTCGATTGCTGGTCTCGTCCGGTGGACGATGAGTTCTTTGGTGCCTTTTACGACGATTCCCCTTGGATTCCTAGTTTTCTGTTCCCACTTCTGACATCAGCTGAAACCGTAGCCTTTGAGTTATGTTGTTCGTATTTTTATGTCATAGACGGATCAATCATATCACCACCATTCAGAAGAAGCCCTATTTATGATAGCCAGCAGAAGCCGGTCATAGGCTGAGAACTTTGCTTACGGGAACGGACTACCGCATCGAGATCTCCGCAATACCTTCTTAGAGTGGTGGATGTTTTTTGAGTTAATTGCTTATTAGCGATTAGCCCAAAGCGGTGGTGAAAACTACCTAATGATAGACACAGAATAATATATCAACTATGTGCTTTATGATAAATTTCTCTTTGTTGTCTCTGTTCTCATTACTGAGTGATTATATCATGTTTTACTCCTATACTTTTATATACTTCCAAGAGATAATTTTTGTAAATGTAATGTATCAAATTAACTGCAAATTTCCAAATTGGAGATGGAACGCATACTTTTATGTGAGAAATTCGTTTTGAAAGGATATTTCTCTATATTTACTGTACTTTTTTCTTTTTTGTATACCCTTTTGATTATTTAATTTTCATACTGACAAATACTATACTTAATTTTCATACCGACAAATGAAATAAAAACCTAGGGCAGAAAAGAAAAAGGATTATTTCAAGGGCAAACTGAATGTTTCATTAAATGGGTGTTACTAATCTGATAAACATGTATTTGTACTGCGGTGTGAAACATACTTTCGTTTGTTTGTATGTTTCTTCCAATCATGTATTTTTTACCCGTTGTTTTTAATTTGCGGCAAAGAAAGGGCACTGCTTTCAACAAGTGTTAAACTGTGCGTGACATAAATTGCCTCTCGTAACCGATTGTTTGACCGCCTATGTACAGGACCGAGGTGCGTGTTGCGTTGTTACGAGTATAATATAATTTGAATAGAAATTATGCACGCAAAAAGCATTGCGTCACGCAACTGGAAACACTCTCGTGCTTGTTATCGCTGTGTCAATTATGGTGTTACTAGTTTTTTCGATTATCACTTCGACTGCGTGCAACAAATATTTATCGGAAATAACTGTTAATGAGTGAGCATAAACAAATCCTCACTGAATGCGATGGAATTTCAAGAGTTAAGTAGATACGATGATAGGCTTATGCTGTTTTATGCGGTAATAGAGTTGCTCTAATGTGGAATTTATATGTTTTTTACGGTTAAAACTGACTGCTCATTTAAACCGATCCTGTTCCGACCGGTAATGCTAAATCAGGAAAAAGATTCATGTTTTTTATAGACTTATTTTGAACTTTGGCATGTAGATTCGGGTTGTTCGGGTAAATTGGTATTTAAAAAAATTCAGAATAAAAATAAAAAGAAGTCATACTTTTCATTAAATACAGTGTACAAATCATTACTACAAAACATCGTAACATAATAACTATGAAACAAAAGAGAATGATGCAGAATTTTTGCATACATGGTTTATTTTTAAATAGGAATACAAAAATGCTCGTGAATAAACCTATGGTAAAGCTATTGTAGAATCCACAAAAGATGTAGCTAAGCCAATATGGTTCCATGGAGTTTTTTCGCAGTTGTTCAAAGTAATGTTCTCTACTTTTAATTAAAAAGTCATACTTTTAATTGAATACAGCATACAAAACATTACATATAACAACTAGGATACAAAATAGTCATCCAGGAATGATGCATAAATGGTTTATTTTTAATTAGGAATACAAAACCGCTCTTGAAGAAAACCTCTAGAAGAGCTACTCTAGATTACACAAAAGATATAGCTATACCACCAATGTTCCATGGACCTTTTGAAAAGTCGAAAACGTTCATTACATTCTCATTAGCTGTCGTACTGCAAAACCAACGCCATGCTGTTCGCGACATCCTTTGCGAGCAGATTCACAAACACACTCAAACGCTGGCAAGGCAAATTTAATAATCCTGCATCGTTAAACGAGAACACCCGAGATGAATTACAATCTCCAGCTGCTGATTAGAAAACGACCTACTTGCACCACTTAACGTAACAAGTAACGCGTTGGTTTACTTCTGCACATCCAGCATGTGTGGAGCAGAATTGGAAGAAAAAGAAAGGTAAATAATACTTTTGCATTTACCTACTCGTGCGCCGGAGCTACTTAGACAGATAATCTTTTGCGCGTGCACATGCACACAGGTTTGGAGCACCATTCATGTACGGTCGCCTTTTCATATGCCGAAGGACGTAAACAACGTCAAACAACAGACAGACGATGCACACACATCGCACGGATATGAAGGTGGAAAACGTATCACATTTTCACTTTGGCTAACCTTCCCCCCTGTATCACACCTGGCTTGTCCGACGAAACAGGTTGTGCACAGAAAAGCTACCGTGAACTTACCATGCGCAAGCTCAAGTGCGAGACGAGTTACGGATGAATGTTGCCGTTATTACAGAAAATTACAAAAGAGCATACAAAAAGTCATAAATTACGGCAAGTATGTTGTGTTTTGTTTAATTGCAGATATATGTGTGCCATTTCCCGTACCAACATTTCCTTCCACGAGCCCCCGTCGTGCGCATGGCCCCCTCTCCCGAAGCTCCAGCGGGAACGGAAATGTGGTTTTGGTTGAGCTCGCTAGCAGCATTTCCTTTTCATTTCGTTTTGTCTTACGGAAGGATAATGCATACATCCACTCGCTTATTCAAACGGTACGTGCAGTCCACAGCAGCACCATGTTCTTTGGACAGGCATTCGAATTTGTGTGTCCATGGAGACGCCTGGTACGTTTCACGATCATGGAGGCGCCTGGTCGTTCGTGATCGTGGAAACGCCTCGCCGGTCGGTGGTAGCCGGGGACTCCTAATGGAAATGCAATTGCACAGCACGGCATCGGAATCACTTTCCCTACACCCGGCTCCGCCTTCCCGCTGTGTTCGCCACGCCGGGCGCACACCAATGAATGCATGTTGCATTCGGCGAAACAAAAGCTCCACAACCGAGTGCTTAGCACAATGGCGCTGTAATTTTCATCTCGTCGCTGCTTGCGCGGGGACATGCCACCGGGAGTTGTTGGGTGTGGATTTAAATTTGCACCAGCACAGATAAGAAAGCCAAATCTGTGGGGAATGAAGATGATTTACCGATGATGTGTGCCTGTTGCAAGCGGAAAAACACCCCCACCGCACAAGGGAGGCGCATCCACAACACAGATGAGCACATCCGTGGGGAGGTACAGCGTGAGCTAGTGGAAGCTATTATCGAAACAATCAGACCGAAAGCACTCACAGGTTTCGTCGAAAACTCCGGTCAAACAAAAAAAAAGGTATATACGACCCATGCGGTGTTCGGGAAAATTTAATGTCTGCCAGGTTCAGCATCGCGGGCAGGGTGTCATTAACTGTGTGCATCATTACTACGTAATTATGGCACACCCGATTCACTGGAGCCTAATTTTGCCAACGGACAAACCTTCCCGCGGCGCTGCACATCACATTTCATGCCGACGTGTTTATCGATCGTCTTCCCACCGGGGGGCAATTATTGCTGCCCGGGGTCGAACAACCCCTGCCATTCCCTTTTTTCCACTCGTTTTCCCAGGGCAGCTCCCGGTGGTTGTTTCATTACCTCTCCCTTTCCTTGTTCCACCGTCAATGAAATCAAAACGCGCCCGTTCGCCGGCTTGTCAACGACGGTACCGAAGGTCGCGCCTGCGACGTCATGAATTTTGTACTTAACGAGCCATAAAATTTCACCACCGTCGTGGCCTTAAAAAAGTAACCGCTTGGCGGGCAAGAAATTGTTTTATTGACGGCATAAGCAGTCGTAAACGTGGTGCAGATTGTGCATGGGACGCGCGAAATTGTAACAGCGGTGAAAAGTGCAATGCAAATGGGCGGGAAATTGGTACTCACGGCCCATCCAGAGGGGAAGCGGTTTCTCTGGAGGCGAAAGAGAATGAAACGATCTTTTGTGTAGCGAAATCAAGACTGGAAGAAAGCGTCACATAGTTTTATTTGATATATATTCTATATCAAAATGAAAATGAAATTTGTTTTTCGAATAAGTAAATTTTTTGCCAACAAATATGAAATCGGCTCAATGAAATGAGTTTCAAATAAATAAAAACCAAAAACAGGTTTTCAAGACAAACGCTAAGCGAACATTATTTAAACAGAAAATTAAATTAAGTAAATTATTTGATAGTTCAAATCCGTAACCCTTACTAACAGCAACTGTTGTTGTTTACTTATAAATTCAAGATTGACTTTGTAAGAAATATTTGAACTATTTAGAAATATTAAAACACAAATTAGTAAACGTAGTAAGTTCCTATAAACTAACCCAGGATTTGCTTTTCTTCCAAACCTCAAAGCTGTTTACTTCAAACATCTATTTATCTATAAAGCTTTCATTTGATATAAAATATAAACTTTATTATACGCACGTAAAATAAAATCAAATGCTTCAAAAGCGAAAGAAATCCCTTATCATTATCATTGACATAATAAAATATCCATTAAAATAAGGATTATGGCATGCAAAACAGCAAGATAATTGGTTTTCATCATTTTTTAACCCTCGCCGTTAAAGCAACCCTTTCTCACCAAACCCAGATAAGGTACCGGAGGCCACAAATCAGAAAATTAACGAACCCGCCCGTCCTTCGCTGGTCTGCTTTACTTTAATCTCTGCGATAGTGCGCTTATCGATCCACCGACCCGAGCTCGTTCCGGGTCGCGTTTGTGTATTTGGGTGTATGTGTGTGTGTATGTGTGCATTATCCATTTTGCGTCCATCCCGGACTTCTAAATACCGGAGTGATCCTTTTTTCTTTCTTTCCTCTTCATCCCCATGGGACGGTGTCGACCTGCTTTAACCTGCCGCGCGCTTGAAGAAGCGTTTTCGTTCGTCGGCACCGAAACGACCACTTCCGTCAAGCGCTTCACTTGCAAGTATGGCAAGACGGAGGAAAACCTAGCTTGTACGGGGCCAAATGGTAATTTAAAGTTCGCCGCCTGCCTAATAAAACTTGACACATGCCCCGGAGGTTCCCTACCGAGCGCTCTGGTTCGGTATTGCAGGGCCTGCTTCCACTCACTTTGGCAGGGTTTCGTTAGGCTTCGTTTGGCTTGGTGTTTGCTGGGGTTGTATTTTGTCATTTTTCCTTTTCTTTTTTTCTTAAACCAACCATCACTACAACGATTCACTTTCCGTAGCCTTTGTACCGGGTCGGTTGTAATGTTACCAGCCTGCTGTACACAAATTTTCGCACACAGACACACCCCGCAACGCCAGCGGGCATACCCGGTTGTCTGCACCGGGTTAAAACTGTGTTGACCAACTTCCCGATTTTTCCAGCCGGTTGAATATTTTTTAATTTCCGGTACTTCACGAGGGCCGAACATTATCACCGAACACGTCGTTGGGCGGGCGGGAGGGCATGGCCTGCTCGGGGAGGTGTTTCTATCTGGTGTCAGTCGGAGAGAAAAATGGCCAAAACTTTCACTCGCACCGGCACGTTGCATCAGGGACGGTGATGGAGAAAGTTTCGCCGTTCCATTGTAATATGCACGAAAGTACAGAAAAACCCAAACATTCATATGTAGCGGAAACTATTGAGTATGTGAGTGTTTTACAATATAAATCAAATCAAAACCACATGTTTTTCAGATAAAATGGAAAAGATATGTAACGGATGGAAATACTGCGCGAAATTTATAAAGCAAACGTAGAATTTCACTAAAAATGTATGTACATGACTAATTTATTAATTTAGTAAAAAAAATATATGCTTATGTAGAGTGAAAAAACCATGAAATTTAAGTAGAAGTGTTTAAAATTTTGTTGATGAACTTAAATGCGTATACCATCAATTCTAATGCAAATATTTAAATGGAATTGTCAGTATCTCTTAGAGTGCATGTTAAAATAACCAAATCAAACGTTTTAAACATAGCAAAATACTCCAACATAGTTCTTCTGCTTTTATCCCGCAAAAATAGTGTATTCTCGCTGCAACACATTCATGGGAGAGTATGTACTCCCGTTTTACCTGGTGCTCTAATAAAAATTGCCCCACCTTACGCATCTACATACCTTCTAGTTCATGTTTCATGAAAAAAGTTTGCTCCCCATTCACTGCTAAATGGTATTCATTCTCCCGCAAAACCCCACCAAAAAAGCTTAGGGATAAAAAAGGCTACTTTTACCCAAACCAAGCGCTGCGCGGAAACTGCACAGGACACCAAACTTCACGAACATCGCGCGAAGGTAACGGGCAGCCGCGTGTAAGAGCGTTCTCCTTTCCAAAAAAGTGCTAGAAAGGGCGACGTGTGAAGGACGGTCTGAAAACAAGAGAAAGCCATATTTATGGTGAACCGTCCCACTTCGGCTACTCCCGGGATCGGTCGTGAAGATAAGCAAGATTTATGAGGTTATTTTGAATTTTTAATTTCATTCTAACTCCAACTCCCCATAGCTCGGCGTAACTCGGCTTCCTGGTTTGCGAAGACGCCGCCAGTGCTGCCGGTGGCCAGCTTTTAAGTCCGGGGGTGCTTTGCATGGATGCATTAGTCGCCGCTCGAGTGTTCCACTGGCCTCGGGTTTGGCTTTTTCGCATCGGTTTCTGCTCCATTTTCACCTTCGTTCGAGTGCGGAGAATTTTATAGCAGCTCGAGCTAACCGTTTTCGAACGTCCGTTTCAGGTCCGTGCTTGAAACTGTCCGGAAAAGTGAAAGGGCATCGGAAGACCTGCCAGCTGCATCGAAGGCGAGCCCGATAGTCCAACGCCTTGCCCCGTGGCCCGGTATCGGATGGCGTTTTTCGCGCTTGATTGGGACTTGATTCATGGAGTTTATGAATTTAATCGCTCGGACGGACTCCAACTGGTACAGGAGCACAATTTTCCGCTTCCCGCTGGATGCCATGCCACTCCCTCCATAGGATCGACCGGATTCAACCTTAATTCTTTCGATAAACCCACCGTTCCACCACTCATTTGCTTCCTGCGCTTCCAGCGTAAAACAAAATCCAGTAAAACTAGAACAAATCTCGGCCGGGTTCTTCGCATAGACGGAGGAGGCATCCTGGCGTGGATCGTGGTCCATTTCGATAAAGCGAACGGAATGGGTGAGACTTTTAATCGACTTTGAATGTGGTTCACCGTTCCACATCTGCGTGCCACGGCTAAAGGCATGGGTATTTCATTGGACTGAACTTAATTTCCGGGCGCCGGATAGCTTCGCGGTTTATATTTTTCTCTTGGCAAGTCTTTATTCTGTTTGAATCATTTATATGATTGTTTTGCTTTGGGGCCCCTCGTTGCAAACACACTATGATTTAAATGCTTTTCAATAAAATCATCTTCAAACAATCGTGTGTTAAAACACTCCATATTTATATGATAATGGTAATTACATAATGTAGAGAAAATATAATATATGAACAATACAATTTCTTCTTGATTCTCATTACTTCTCTACCTATAAATTTTTGTATTGGTACAGGACGCAACACCTTTTGAGGGTTGTTGTTTTTAATTTATGAGATCGTTACACGATGATTGTAATAATTTAATTTGAAAGATCTAATGATGTTCCTTTTAAATACTTCCAGAAAAAATGTTCTTTTTATAACTTGCCATGCATTTTATTACAACAAATAAATCTTTCTGCAATTTATCAACCTCAATATGGCTTCGATCGAAAGGCATTCGCCGATTTTAACAATTTTTCATCAACAGTCAAGTAACAACTGACGAAAAGCGATGCTGGCAACGTTAGCAATATTGTCGATTCGGTAACGTTCCTGTTAGCGAACACATTTTTCACTTCTCTACCCATCGCACTCGACGGAAAATGAAGAAGCAACATGCACAGGCAAACTTATCTGGCAGCGTTTGGCATCGTAACAATCCAAAAACAGCTGCACCTTAGGCATTGGAGGCCCGACGGGAGCTGGAGGAAGGCCCGGAGGAAAGAATTCCCAGCTAAGGTGAAACGATTTCCACCGTCAAATGGGTATCATCTTTTCTCATGTCGATTCAGCGAAACGCTGCACGTCACTTCAGCAAGCGAGAGCCCGCAGTCGCGGCAGCAGTTTTGAAGCGGCAAAATCACCAAACTTTCCGTAGCTGCTCCCACACCGGGGCGACACCATTACCGACGCGATGCTTCAAGACCGCCATTCTTGTCATCTGGCAAGGGCGATGCACAACGGGGTCGGGAGATGGGAACGTTCCCCGAAGAAAAATACCAGAATCAATTCTAAACGAAGCTCGCATTGGAATACGGAAAACTTTACGTTCCGGGGAACGGGAGACGTACGCGGTGTGCTGAGGTAAGCAGATCCAGAAATGAATGGTGGTGCGATTGAAGGCACGAAAACATGGTGGTTACGGCTTTGGCGTACAGAAAAGGTCATAAAGAATGTCACAAATCTTTCCCACACTATCCGGCAGCGCGGGGATGCTTCGAGATAATCTTTTTATTTTCCTCTGCCGCTACATTTTCCGGAAACTTTTGATTCTGGTTTTTCATCATCAAAGGGAAAAATGATTCCTTCCCTTCTTCTACGCCCTGTACGTACACACTCACATACACACACACAGACGCAGATCACAAAACTTTTGTGGCAACGTTTTTTTTTTTTGCCCACCAACAACTTTTCTCCCTTTTTCAAAATTTCCTCCACCGATCGATTTCGGTGCGGTGAGCGGTAGTTAGTGCGAAAACTGAAAACGATTGCAATAAAATAAAAATTAACCATACTTCGCCGCATGTCACCGCCCTCGGCGTCTCTTCCAAGCTGCGATTCTCGTACGTTTATCGGGGATGCAGGCGAAAGTTTTCCCACCCAAATCGAGGGTGGAGGTGATAAATTTTACCGCTGATAAGGCCCCCCGCCGCCCTGTTCCGCCATCGTTTCGTTGGTTTGAAGCGTTCAAAAATGGTCTATTTTTTCTCCTCTTTGTTTCACACGAGCCAACGCGCCGTTGTTGGTGGATTGCCCGCTGCTACTGTTGATTCGAAATTTGCTGCTGTTTGCGATGATGGGGGCACGGTTCACTGGGGGGGGGAAGGGAGCGGAAGATGTGCCAGTGAAACTTTTCCTTTCGATGCAGTTTTATATATATATATTTTTTTCTTTTTCTCTTGTCCTCGTGAGCTGAGAGATTTTCGCCCGTATGCGAAGGTATTTGATTTAGATTGAATAAATTTTTAAAATACCGACAAACGGCTGGGGAAAAGAATGCCACTGCAAGTAATCGTTTGAAAGGATCGTTTTTCTTTTCATGCACGGGATGCACATTTTTTCTATCTCTAACTGGATTCTTTTTATTAAAATCAAGTGAACTAATGTTTTTTCTTTAGTTAAGAGCTCCGCTTGTCACAGTTGCATCCGTTTATCATTGTAGGCTTTTTTAGTTTAAAAATAAAATGGCAAACTACAAATGAAAAAGAGAAAGGTGTTAGTGTTTTAATTAAAGGAAAGCTTGCTGCTCTTAGGGCAATTTACATTAGTTCATTCTGAACCGGTATGAATTTTTAAAAAGATCATAAACGGCCCATAAGAGAGTGTACCTCTACTTTATTTTGGAGCATGATTTTGGTTGAATGTTTCTGCAGATGAAAAATATACGCATCACCGTCGTCTTCGTCAGCACAAACGTCTGCACACTGGATTGTTTTTTTTTCTTCCTCATCACTTGGCAAACAACTCGATTTTCATGATGTTTCAATTGTACCCACGTTCGTGTGCTTTATTCGTTTGCGTTGCGCTGAAAGAATGGTTGAATACTGGACGTAATTTTTCTTCTCGATAGCGCGAAAGGGCGTGGAAAGAGGATGGGACAATGGCCGGTGGATAAAAGCGGAACAAATTCATCCTCCGCAATTCGTCAGCGTTTATCTGCTCATTACAAATTAATTTCTTCTCGTTCCGCTTTTGCCAACGCCTTGCTACGATTTGGCCCCGTCGTCCGTCCGGCGGGTGGAGTCCCTTCTTAGGCAAACACAATCGACTAAATCGAGTCTGCAGGTTCCCCCTGCTTCTGCTCCACTGCCAACAACTGGCCGAACTTCGTGGCGCTTACTATCTGCGCTAGGCAAAAGGCAGTGAAACGGAACGGGCACCAGCAGAACGAACCAGCAGCAATTACCAATCATTAATATCAATTGAAAATAAATTGTAACATTTGTTGATTTATTCGGCATTCCACGCGCCGACGGGAAAGTGGAACGCGGGACAAACGAAAGCGCTGGCCTAAGCTATCCGCCCGAACAAACGACGACCTCCACGGATCAAGGAATCACAAATCCGACCAACCCGGGATCGAACGTTAGCAGCATGCCTTCACAGAGCGAAGCGTGTACAACATTCCTTGTGCAGTCCGATTGGTGAACCCAAATGGGGAAAAGAGCACTAGAAAAGAGAAATCGTTCCTTTCGATTGCCGACTCTAAACCGACCCGTGGATGAAGATGATGAAAATGATGATGTTCGCCCCTCGGTTCGCCAATTTTCCTCGCCACCGCTGTGAGACGTTCCGTTCGCATTCTTTCCGATTGCACTCGAGGACCGGAATTCGATTGGATCAGATTGGTGATGGTGAAGAACATGACGTTATATCTGCTGGTGAGTTCCTGCCTTGTGTACTCGCTGGATGAGATGGAAACGCAATATGGTTCGATGCTGGTATGCTGCCGGTAAACTGTATGCTTGGTCGGTACACGATGAACAAATGTTGTCTCTATTCTGAGACCGGGATTTACTTAATCCTCTTTCAAACTCCTTACAAAGGATAATCGGAGGTTGAAAAAGTACTCAGCATCATGTTCGATTGTTATGTTTGCAAGCATGCTCATTGATATTTAAAAAAAAAGTACAACAGACAAAACTGTTATAATAATGTAGAGGTTTTGTTCTTGTATTAATAGTGATGAATCATAAATTTTACATTTGCCTGAAATACACCAAAAAGGTCAACTTTTGTTATCGGCTTTCAAATTAGGATTGTTTTACAATCATATTAAAAATATTATATAAAAATTGACACAACGTTTAGAAAGAAAAATCTGGTAATTTTTGAACAATTTTTTCCAATATTAACTGATCATTATGAAGAAGCTTAAAAAATTGAGGAACAATAAAAAAGCGCATTTGCATACTGCTAGTTATTTTTTAATGTTTTGCATAAAACTGAAGCTTTTTATTGAAATTGTACTTACTCCTGTCTTGGAAATCAAGCCAAGTGAGGAAAACAAATTGTTTCTGTTGAAAATAAGTTGGTTCTAATAACTTGATTAACATTCAACCCACAAAAAGCAGCAAACAAGTACTTAAACTCCTTGACACCATGTACAAACATCGAATCTCGATTACGAAATCGAAATAACTGTTGATTTTAGTGTGAATCGAATGTCACCAATTCATTCAAGCTGCACTTACTGCAGACCACTTTAGTCAACAATCGTTGCTGCTCCATATCGTCCAATTCCTCCTCGCTAACGCTCAGATGCAAGCTTTAAACCTGCATTGAAACAAAATGTTGTCCCCATCAGCCCGACCATTAAGAGAAGAAATTGTACCACTCTAGAGCACAGAGGACATCTGTGGTCCGTACGACCGTTTGCAGGGAAATAAAAATCAATATCCAACTATTATTGCGGTGCTTTAGGGCAACTTTCCACACCTGCAGAAGCGTCCGTAGCGCTTCATTTTGTTGCAGTTTTGTTTTCGTTTTGCTCCAACACCAGGTGTGTTATGTTTGATGTGTACCTGACGATGTTGGTGGGATTGTTTTATGCGCTCGTTTTTTCACATTAAACTTCAACCCCTCCCGCAAACGGTTGTCGACCGGGTCCATTCACCCCGTTCGCGAGCTTGTACTAGTATGACGATGCAAGCGATGTTCTTGTTTGCCCGAATTTATGCTGCGCCGCACGCGTTGTTGTACAACGGTGTGGATCCGTAGCGCTCGCCGGTGTTAGATGAATTTTGCGATTCCTTTTTATTAACGCCATTTAACCCACCCGAACCACCCAAGGAGGGTTGTTTTGGCCGCTCCGTGCTCAATCCGTTGCGATTGGTTTGAAAGGTGAGTGCAAACACGTCGGTGGTAGCATAACAATCTCCCCCGTTCGTCCGTTCTACCAGAACCCACTCGCCTTCGCGTTTCGGACAGAACGGTTGGAGAAAAGTGATGTTTGTTGATGTTTTCCCATGGTTTGTGACGAAAAATCGCACCTTTGCTTTGCTGTGGGGGATGGCAATGATTGGAAGCTTCTTCCCGACCTTCACCGTGGACGCCGACACGGCAGCGGTAATTGAACATAGTGAACACCAATTTAAAGCACGGGCCATGTGGGTGGGTTCGTTGCTTTTATTTTTCCACACACCACCACTTTGCGTTGCTTTTCCATTCCGTTTGCACCATTTTCACCTGCAGCGAAACACCAGTTGAACCAACGTGCGAACGGTTCGTGATGGTGAAAAATCATGCTCGAAGCGTTGGAGAGTCGAGAAGATATGTTTCGCTCGAGCAAGCAACACTCGCATCAATCCAAGGTTATTGGCACGGGAGAAACCAAACCAGTCGTAAAGCTGCACGGATGGAAATGGAAATACGGAGCTACCTGTATCGTGGCACGTCAGGTTCATCAAATACTCATCAATTCATGGGTTATGGCATTGGAAGAAAGTGATGTTGAGCGATTTCAATTTGATTGAGACAAGTGGTATTAAATTTGCAAGCGGCCGTCGTGGAACAAATATTCATTTACTAAATGGTTACAACTTACAATGATTGAAAAGTTCAATTAATTTGATGCTTAAGCAGCGTGATGTAATAATTGAATAATGTTTGGTATATTGTAAAATTATTGTAACATTTACAATAATTCTAATCTTATTGACTACTTCATGAAATTTTGAGTGCTAAATCGATCATCAATATGATTCTTGGGATTCCTTAGTTCAATATTCAGTTTCAATTAGAATTCTTATAAATTGAATTGAAGAAAAAACGACTAACGTTATCCCAAATGATGTGATAGAAACTTTAATATACTCTCTAGACAAGCAAGCTTTAACACAACATTTTTCTCGATTCCATCAACTTCACGCGTTGTGTTTATTCCTTCAACAACACACGCGAGTGGAGTGGCAAAGTGAAATTGCATTTGGCAGCAAATGATCGATTAGGTGCTGAATTTGGTGAAACTGGATAACGCCCGGGAGTTGAACACTTTAATCTTTCCGTTGATTGCCGTTCGATTATTATTAGTCCCTGCGGATCAGGCTCGCTGGGTTGGGTTGCGTTGCGTTCTGTTTCCATCTCGACTGAATCCCGTTATCAGGCTCGGGAAAACGTGCCCAACGTTGGGGAACCAAACAATTTTTTTTTTATTTCTACATGCCTCGAGCTGAAGCAAGAGAGTTTTGCAAACTCGATGGTAAGCGGCTTAATCAGTTAATTGAATTGCTCGTAAAATATCACTCCGGGGAACGGTTTTGCAAATAGAACCGGTTGTTGGGCCATAACCACTTATGTGTACCATTTCTCGACGGCTTTATGATCAGTGAAATTCTTACTATTGTGAAGCTGAGTACAAAATTTTCTAGGGTAATGTTATGAATGTATATTTTCATTGAACTTTAAAAGGATTTGTTTTTCTCAAATAAACACTTTTTTCAAATCTATGTTATCATATAACGTGATGTTCAATGGTCTCTTAGAAATGTCTAATTTCGGAATTCAAACGCATTGTTGGAATTTAAGAATTAAATAACCTGCCAAGAAGAGCTTACAACTAATGGTTGTGACAACCGACAGCGAGTTTCAAAATCGAAAACGAAAGCAGTCATGTATTGGAAGAAAGGATGAAAATAATCCAAATGGAAAAATCTTCCGCACACAAAAAAATTAGAAAATATACAGCAGTTAGAGCAAAAAAAGTGACAAAATGAAGAAAATATCGACGGAAAACTTTGAGGTATGGAGTTTTGGCAAACGTTGATTTAAGATTTGCAACATCGCGCAAAAAATCGTCCCACGGGATTCAGACAGAATAACAAGACTTTTGTGCAGAAGAGAAAAAAGGATAACATAAATTTCAATCATTGGGCGCCAGTTTTCCCAAAGCATGGCGCCCTCTAACCTATCCGCCTCGCACCTGGCAGGTTCGGAGTGTAACGTCTTACCATGGAAGCGTTTCGATTGTTCACAGGTACGCTAGCCGAGAAACGAGTGTCGTCGCCAGCTACACCTTTTGCTGGCACTGGTTTTACTTTTCATGTTCCTTCTGGTTCTTTTCTTTTTAGTTTTGGTTCACCCATCTCTTCCATTGAAAGGCAAGGAACTGATTTTTTGCAATGACTCACCGAATATGTTGCCACCTTCAAGTGCATACGGAAGGAAATCGGGAAAAATTACTACCTTCTCTTCCACATCCGCTTCGCACGCTCCGACAGGTACATGTGTGGGTGTGTGGGTGTGTGTGTACGTGTGTGCGTTTGTGAGTGTATAGATTCTATCGGGCGCCAAGAAAATGTCAATCGGTGCTAAGGACATTCCTCGCGCCGTTACATTGCGAACACAATGCGCGCAATCAAGAGCGGAACCGAACGGAAGTGAAATCAGTTGACGGGAAAAGTCTTTGGTTCATTTCCGGTTCCATTTCGTCCAACCCTCACTTCCAGAGCCGCCCTTTCTATCGGTCGCACCAACGATGGGTGATGGCAACAATGTCCGCGTTGTGATGCGACACCGGGAGGAAAACGTAAACATGACGTGATAAGAAAGAGAAATAGATATGATGTAAATGTTGCAGATCCTGGAAGATGCCAAACTGCAACGCGCCAAACGTCTGCCTGAGACCTGAGACTTCCACGCCAACCACGTGCTCTTACTGTAGATTCCATTACAGCGTTCGACGGGTGCTAGTTCTCGAAGCGTCGCAAGGCAACGATGTGTCTTGTCTGGACCGGCAATCAAAGATCTCCATTATTATTGCGTCAACTTCGATTGGTAAAGTGCAACTTTTGGCGATATGCGACAATATCTTGTTGAAAGTGATTCGTTCACTCGTACAGGAAGCGAAATTTGTTTATTGATTGTGATTGTTTGTTATGATGATTATTCTGTTTGTATTGTTACTCTAATGCAATTTTTTGAATATTGCCATTTGTTTTACAAAGCATTAGTTGCTCTCCATAATTACAGAAGTATTATTGAAATTACAAAAATTTAAACATAAACCATTCTATCAGCTGCAGTATTAATGCATTAATCACCCACTTTTGCAATGACAATGCTCGTAATTAGTTTACGTTTACACCTTCAAACATAATCCACTCCCGTACGATCGATCAATTACCCTCATTTGCGATGAAAGTAATCCACCCAATGGGCAGGGCAAATCCTGCTAATAAGCTTTCGATAACTCATCGATTGCTGGCTGTCCACTCAGGGTGCGATATTTTGCACCAATAAAAACCAATAAAAAGAAACATAAGCACCTCACGGTCGCGCGAGTGTCATGATGCAATAAATATGACTTAATCCTCGGGATTTAACAACGGAATCACTGATTTTACGAGCGATTCTTCAATGTAATGAATGTTTAAAATTAAAAAAATAAAAGTTTACACACTTCTTTTTTCAAAAAAAAAAGGCCACACGGAACTTGTAGGTCTGTTTCAAACATTATAAACATTACAGAGTATAGAAATTAATTTATAATCAAAACAGAAACAAATTAAATGCTCCATTGAGTGCAAGTCACCATGAACTTATAAACAACAAGCAAGAACGAAGGGCAAGCATTCCAGACGGCCAACAACGGCGAGAAAAAACAAAATGGTGCCGCTCTAATGACCCGTATGGAAAATTCCTTTTTCTTTCGAGTCAATTCTCCCTTACTTCCGCCCCGGAAATACACTCGCTCGAAACGTTTCGTGGGGCGAAAAGTATTTCCCACCCAAAGGTGTGACGGAAGTGAAGCTATTTTATCGTCGGCAGTTGGTTCGGGGTGATTAATCGTCAAGCTAGACCCAGAACTGCCAGCCCCCGGACTAAATATGGTCCGAAAGTAGGCTTTACTTTTGACTCCGGAGTGCTGATTTTCGTGCTTTTCCACCCACCTTTTACTTTGCGGTGACATTAATGCACTTTTGCTGAAGAGCGGCTAATCTCTCTGGCTGTGAATTGCTTTATTCGAGGAAATATCTAGAAACCAGAAAGTAGGGTGCAATATACGCAAAACAAAAGGATGCTAGAGTCGGCCCTGGTCAGCTTCTAATTAAACCCAGCCCCAGCTTCAATTCTCGCGTTTTGCTTGGTTTTGCTGTTTTTGGTCGAGTTGACTTGCCTTCTTTCTTCGCCGCCACTCCTTCGCCAGCCGTGCACCGGAAGTCTCAGCGCAGGGGTAATAATTTATTTTTAATGCTCCCATGACGCTCAACACTCTGCGCGGAGGCTGGGCCGGGTAGCAAGCCACCCACTTCGGCACCACTCTGCGTACCTTATCCAAGAAGTTAACGATGGAAACCGACCGAGGACGATCAACCTTAATGAGCTACAAGACAACCATTTCCTGGGATGACATTTGTCCGCGACTGTTGACACGGTTCCGCCCGGCTCCGCCGCAAACTTTACGACACTTTCTGTCCCACCAGTCCATTCTCTCCTTCTTACCAGGGCAGGAGGAAAGAAGAGAGACATAAAACAAAGGATAAAAAAAACCTGGTTGAGCCTGACGAAAGAGTCAAGCTGTGTATGTGTGTGAGTATCCTTGGCCACCCCGTGTATCCACCAACAAAGCCAACTTGCTAATTTTCATCAACTTGAATTTAATCTTTTTATGCAAATTAGCCCCACCACACCCCTCCCCTCTTACCAATCCGCCACGCGGCCAAAGATTCCCATTTTTCGATTCCGGTGTTCACGGGCGCGGCTGGTGCGCAAAACTTTCTTCAAAACTCCGGTTTGCTAAACTTTGTATTCCCGGAGCTCACAATTCTTTGTTGGTTTCCCTCCTGCACCATGGTTGGCCGGTCGCTTCCGGCGTGTCCTTGCACCCGTTCGCTTGCTGGCCCGGTTCGGTTAATCCAAGAAGTGGACCGACACCGACGGTTCAAGTTAAGAGGTCGCGGTTTAACCAAGAGAAACGGGAGGGAGAGAGAAATAAAGAGAGAAAAAGCATGAATGAGAAGAAATCTCTCCATCGTCGAGGTGGAAACTCAACCCTTACTTTCCCGTTTGAAAGGGGTGATAAGTTTCGAGTTTGGTATGCTAATTCTTGTCTATTCCCAACGCCCCTCGCACACACACAAACACACACCAACCTCTCGGTTTCGAGCCTTTCCCCCCCTCGAGGGCCAGCTTGGCCGCGGGCAAAACTTATCGCGCAAACTGACGCGAAAGTGCACGGAAGTGGAATGCTTTCGGAATGATTTCTTGTTGTCTGCCTTCGGCCAACATTCCCTTTTCCGGGTTCCCAACCCCGGCCCCGGTTCCGTTCGCGTTGCCCCACGCACACGCACGACTGTTCGACACAGCGCGGCCACTGGCGGTGGAAAGTTCCGGCATCCACTGGAGGAACGGAGCCGTGCCAGTTGTTGCCGGCTCGGTGGGAAGTTCGTGAAAATGCGCGATACTCGCAATCTAATCGTCGTCCCGCGATTTGAACGGGTTTTTGGCCCGCGCCTAATGAAGCAATACATCAATGCCAGCGGTACCGGTGCACCATCTCCACGCTTCCCGGCCAATTAGGCAACTTCCGCGGTCCCAGCAAATTGCCAACATTCCGGAGCGGAGCGTTGGGAAGTCTGTCTTCGATTGAAAAGTTGAAGAAATATTTCCACTCCAGCGCACATCGATTCCAACAGTGTTGTAATTAATTGGTTGACTGTAAGCCTCCAAGCTGTGTAGAAACGTACTTTGTGTTGTAGCACCTTGGAAAAAGCCCCCGAAAGGCTTGACAAACCAGCAAAAAAGTGCAAGGAAAATTTAAGGCATAAAAATTTTTAAATTTTCCGGAAGAAAATATGAAACGGACGAGTTGACTAAAGTTTAAAATTTATGTCTTTTGATGCAACTACAACCAACCTTTCTAAAAACCGAGCATTTAACTTTAAATCATTATGAATTTTTTCTACAGGCTATCATTTTATTTATCTTACAGTTCATAGTTCGTCTCAACCTTCACAAATTTAAGGTTAATAACCTTACGATTTTTGAACCATTATTATCTCGGAAAATAACTAAATAGTCGTTTTTAGTAGATGCTTTCATTGGCTTCGAAAATCCATCTATATTTTATCAAATTTCCTTTACATCGATTTCTGGTTTTCCATCAAATTCTCCATCAAACCTCCATCAACTAAAAAAAATACTATTTCTACAACTTCTTCTCTCAAAGTCTTGACTGCAACTGCCCTATTTCTTGTCTTGTGCTAACCTTTTCTAAGTCGATTTACCAAGCCTTCTTTGATTATATTTTCTATTCTTTCCTGGAAGCGCTAACAACCATTTTCAGTTAAATTTAGGTGTGCCATTAATGCTTTTTAGATAGAAATCCGACTTATAATAAACATTTCAAACAACCAATCAAACACTTTTACTTGTAAAAGTAAAGATAAAAACTTAGTAAATAATAACAAAATTAAACATTTCAGTGAAAAGCGTTGATTCGTAGCGGGCCAATGTATCACATTACATACCATATTGCCCTACACAACCAACACGAATTCTTAATTATGTTTCATGCTTCCAAAGTTATACTACCACTTTAAAAATTGGTCATTCAAAATTCATAACTCAGTCAAAAAAAGAAACCAAGCATATTATGTTTCTGCAGATGGATGTCGTAAAGTAATCACACATTAAACCCCCAAGCACAACTCATTCGAGCCGTCTACAGCATACTTACCTGTAGACCATCTATTCTACTTATTACCTGTAGGTGGAAAAGCGGCACATGACAAAGATAAAGATAAATATCTCCCACACAAGATAAAGTCGTTCAAATGCATTTTTACCCCAGTGCTGTAAAATCCCGTCGCCTCCGACGCAACAGAGCCTAGTCGAGTCGAGTATCAACGCTTTGGCACGTCAATGAAATCATCCCCAGTGAAACAAGTTTATTTTCCACCGGCCGTGCCCGCTCCTGCATGAGTGTACCGTGTGAGGAAAATTATCACTTATTGCTCGCTCGCAAAAACCGGCCACCCACCTTTCCCACCTCTTCCTGTTCAAGTGTGTCTGTGGGTGGCGGTGTCCATTTTCTCACCAAAGTATCGTCGTTGACACGCTCACCGCACACGCTCCACTCCGGTGCACAGTCAGTATTTAGCGCGTGTTCCCTGTTTTACGCCTCTCTACCTTCGCTTCTTTATTTCCATTTTTATAAGCTTCCCCCGGTTACTTCGGATAGAATCCCTTGCCCCGCTCCGTCACCGGAATGCCCATTCTTTTCGCCATCGACCGTGCATGACAGCTGTTGAAAGGATATTATATTTCATTATTATGTCAACAGACAGACCAGGCAGCACTCCAGAAACCGTCCAGGATGTGGAGGCGTGACGCTTGCACACGTCCCGTACCTATTCGCTTCTCGCTTACGAATGTGACTGCATACGGAAGGTGAGGCATACTCGCACGTGCCTGAAGTCGTTGCGCGGGAGTGAAGTAACTGGAACTTATTAAACAACCTCTCACACACTACCTTGATTTACCGTGTGTATTTGTCCTTCCAGGAAGCAGGCAAACGAGTTCGGTGAAGGTGAACGAATGGTATACGGCATACTAAACCCATTCCTCCCTCCCTCCAACCCCCGGCAGGGAAATCGCCTTCCAAGGCGATGTACCTTCTGATAGCATAATTTATGTGTCTTTATGTCCTGGCGACTATAAAGCCCGGTACGTCACACACCCTCGAAAAAAGGGGTGCGGCTGCAGACTAAAGAAGTGACTCGGAGGAGTGCGGATAGGCTGGTCGAAAAATTCCACCTGAATTGGGGAAAGGATGGAGGGTGTGTGTGTGTCAGCACAATGGCTGCGATGTGAAGATGAACTACTGACAGGCACGTAACAATAAAGTCTTTTCGTTGCTCAACTCCTGCCGAAGCGTGAGCCAATGTTTCCGAGGCTAGGCAGGTTGAGTGTGTGCTTTCGTCGAAGGTTTGATCTTCTCCCATTCATGCCCGCTCGGTATGAAGCTGCTGCTCACCGACTTGTCAGAAGTCTGATTCAATCAAGTCAACCAGAACCGAAGAAATTTGTTCGCCTTTGCTTGTCGCTGGCCGAGTCGTTTCGATAGGTTTTTCCTTCCTTCAGCCTCGACGAGATGGTACGCGGCGTGTAAGGAATGTTGTTACCCCGTGTAGAAGCGAACGGATAGAGTCGGGCCGGATGGAGATGGGAAGATCCATAGTAAGCTGTCAACCCGCTGTCGTGGGCAATGAAAGGACCGTACCAGCCTGCCGCAATGACTAAAACGAGGTCTAAGGGCTGCAAATGAATCAAATGGAAGCTGCACGACGCCGGGTAGGATGAGACGTACCCTGGCAGACAACCGCAGGATAGCACTCTTTTTCGCACCGACCACCGGCACAGGCAAAATGGGTACGCAAAAAAGGACCCCCCCTCGGGACTCGCCCAGTTGATAGCAAAGTGCAGGACATCAAGGTAAATTGATTTAATGTCAGAAATAAATCAAACTCATCGGAGCCGCAAAGGTTTAGCTCGCCCGGGGTGCGTCCATCAGTGGTGTGCTCCCCCCGGGCTGGTGAGATTATGGGATCTCTGTTTTCGGTGAACATTGCCCCACCACCCCCGCAAAAATCACCTTATCTCACCGGTTGCCTTTGGAATGGTTTCCTTGCTCGGGAAAAGGCGCCTGTGTCTGTTGGCGGCTAGATTTCGGCCCCGGCTCCGGTGATGGATGAATGGTCCAACAAATAATGGCAATCAATACGGGGATCTCAATTTGTTCTGTGCCAAGGGAGGGTAACAGGAAACCATTCGAGCCGTCCGGCAAGCGTCCTAAGCTTTGGGATATTTTTCTGCGCCAGTTTGGCAACGGGGAACGGAGGCTGTTGTGTGTACCGAAGGGCTTAGTGGTAGGGTTTTGGGGCGAATAAATTGTACAGTTTGTCAAACCGTTTGTCTTCAAATTGAGTAGAGTAGAATCACATCTTCTAGTACATCGAATTTAATTTCAGGAGTAAACAGTTTTCCACCAAATGACTCCCCATTGAGTTCTAAAACCTGTAAAAATAATCCAATGTTTGTGAAAAATGAAACGATTTCATACTTACAATGTTACATTTCAAATTATTCGTTCGAAATGTATTAAAACGATGGCAGGACGTTATGTCACATTTTGCCCAAAATTGGATCTCAAAGAATCATTGCCTAAGCTTCTAACATCAGAAAAAGGATTGTGGAACATTCACTCGAAGTATTTTGAAAGATTTGTGACAATTTTGAACAGAACATTTTTAAGACCCCAAAACATGCATTGTTTAGTTTAAGATCCCTAAACATGCAAATGTTATTTAAAGAAAAACAATTAAAGTTTCAATCATTCTTCCCAGAGGAAGCATTGCTGAGTTTTGATTGTTCAGCCTTCAGCTTTAAAAATGTAAAAGGCAAAATAGCGTAAAGATAAAACAAAACCTTATTATTTTAGGTTTTTGTTCATTTGAAGTGGATTCTGTTTAAAACCGGTGAAACATAATCTGTTCAAGATTTATTTTTAATCCCACTCTAGAGAAGATTTCATATTGATCCCTACGAAAAAGAAATTGTTGTAAAGCATATCCAAGCACAAATTCAAATAAAGAGGAACAAGTTATATAAATAACGGTTCTCAAAGTGATCATCAAAAGATGTATCAATTTGTTTCAAATGATTTAATCCATGATTGAGACATAAGGAGTGAAAATTTTTGGTTTCACATATGTTATCTTTCCAAAATTCCTAACCTCCAAAAGCTAGCAGATAGAAAATAAGGATAACATTATCGGTTTAATTGCTCCTTTCAAACTGCTGGTTTGCTGGTGATCGGAATCATCCGGAAATTCTCCACACTTTGTTCGTCGAAATGAGCGGCAAGCATGTCTCCCACATCCGGTTCACACCAGAAGGCAAGCGTCCAATGAAAACGTTCCACACAAGCAGAGGATGGTAGTAGCTGGAAACTAATTGTAGTCGCCCCGGGGAAAAACCGCAGACACTGGTTACCAGCTGACAGGTTGTGTCGATGTGTGACAATATCCCACATCCGGCAGAAGCTACGGAGCGGCACCCGTGGCGGTCGTGTTTAGTGGCAGTAACCGGCGTGTACGAGCTAGGTTCGGCCAATTCCAACCCATCACAGTTCCCATCTCCCGAGGGGGGGGTCCGGGTAAGTGGCGTACGCCCTAACCAGCACCTATCATGCCGGCTAATGTGTTTTGATTTAGGGACTTGATTATGTCCCGCCACGAACCGTTCCGGGGCCCGCTGGCCGGGACGAGCCGGGCCATATTTCACCGGTTCGACGTGTTTTGCGACCGTCGGCCATAAACTAGGGCAGCCACAATTCAAACTCATAATCGACCGTCGATCTGGCAACGGTTCAAGTTCTCGCCCGGTCCTCGGAACTCGCAAGCCTACCACGAACGCACCGTCTTCTTGGAAATTTGGAACCAAGGCACCTCGGCGAAACCATTTCACTGCCACCGTGAATCGATAACATCGTCATCATCATGATCATCGTTCCACCGAGGCCTAAACTTTGGGGCAGCGTCATTGGGTGAAACCAACGAAAGTCAGTGCCGTTGCGTGAACGTTGCTTTCCTTATCATGGGAAAAGGCCCAACACCAGACCTAACGACACCTTTCCCGGCGGGTGTGAAAACCACACGATACACATTTCCGATAGCGCCCGCCCCCCCCACCCCCCCCCCCCCCACCACCAATGGAGGAAGTCGACGCCGTGCCCGACGAGAACCCGTGTTTAATTAAGAAACCGGTGACGCTCGAAAAGGTGAGAACGAAGTTGATTACCATGCGTGATCCACGCTAGTCACAACGGTCCATTTCGTTGTACGGATCGTCCGGTTGGGTGGTGGGTCCTATAAGTCAGCAGCCACCGTGTCCGGCCAACCTCTTTCCTCCACCATACGGGAGTTCTTGAGGAAGTAATCGATTTAATGGCTGCATACGTTCGCAATCGTCCTGAAAGCTATCACTCGGCACGAGGACTTTTTAGTGTATGGTTGGGAGAGTAGAAAAGGAATCAAAGAAATGGGTGTTCCGTGACGTTGCCCACGACATTTGTTCCTTTCCACCACTCACTAGTGGCCCGGGGGAAAAAATACATCCAAACGGCTGCTCCTCGGTTTCCGGTTTCATAATCATTTTGGCAAACGCGACCGGCCGTTTGTTCCGTTGCAACTCAACGCCAACGGTTGCACTTTCGATCCGATCCAGCCAACCCCATCCCCCCTCCCCGCTCCACCGTAAAATAATGAAATCGAAAATAAAATTCATAAAATTATCATTTACCCAAAAATTAATGGGCTCCGATGTGGATTTTGGCCGGGGATCGCATTATCGCACCGGGGTTTTGCGTGTGGCGGGTTTTTGCTGCCTTTCGTTTTCCTTTTTTGCTGGATGTATTTGTGGGCCTTATTGCTTTTCCATTGCTAGGTGCAAGAAAATGGTTGAAAATTTTATTTTTATAAAATATTTACCGAGCTTTTAACACAATATATTTTTTGTCTGTGTTCTAATAATATAAAAACTACAGAACATTTCATGTTGAAAGATTGGTAAAAATTGTACAACAGGGCAAAAATTGGAAAGCATCTCATTGAGACCCGTTTTGGGTGGATATTGAATACACTTGCACCCAATCGTCGAACCTGGTGCTGGCGATGGCTGGTGCACTTTTCCTTCTGTTTGTTTTTTTTCTCATGGGTAGATTTTCTTCACCCTTCTTGGTTCCAGGTTTTTTGTCCCATTTTCGTTCCCGGTTACTAATGATCGCTGGCCGAGTCGTAAAGCCTGTCCGTCCAGCCAGCTTTTTTAAGAGCGCACCGTCTCCAAAAGGGGCGGGCATCATGCTAGACTCAGATACACTCACACACACACACACAAATCGGGCGATGAAAAATGTTCGAAAATACTTAATGGCATGAATAATTTTCTGTTTTAGTCAAACCGAATCGGACCGGACGGGCGTGGAGCAAAAAGCTTGAAAAACACGGCCGAATTTGAAAACGAACGTAGAAAGCGCACACACGCACACAGACACACAAGTAGTATCATCCTTTTTCTACCCCTTCTGGTATACTATCCTCTCCGTCTGGTGGATGGAAAGAAACGAACGGTTTCGGATGCGTTGAAAGGATCCTTCGGCGGCTCTAAGTGATCTTTCGCCGGTTCTTCGACAAGGTATGGTGGGCCGTACCGGAACCGATCTCGCATCCCTTTCCGCTCCTGGCCAACCGTGGACAACCGCTTGCCAGACAGTTCTTTCTCTGGCATAATAACATCTTTATTTATGAGCACTAGTTTTTTCCGTTCCATTCGGTGGCTGCAGTTCAACCGTTGTGGCCATTTGTAGATTGTTGGTTTTCGGTGCAATATCCTCGTGGATGCTATGTTGGGAGTCTGGTTTTACTCTTTTGGAAAACTTTTTCTTACCACTTCAGATATTCTTTCTCTGCTCGCTTTAGGATTGGTTCTGTGATTGGAAAATCGTCAGCTGTTGAATATCGAGTCTTTATTTGTAGTGGACAATCATCTTCAATCATCATTTTCCGATCGGAGAAGAGTTTTAATATTTGGAACAATAATAAACATAACTGGTGTTGATTTTAGATAACCAAAGAGAACACAAATAGTGCTAATTATAAGAAATATTATTCAGCAATCTTCAACATATAAAATACAGCACTGAAGAAAAATGGCATGTAAGAATGGCTTCCATTAATCATTAATCTTACCGGTAGTAATATTCTCTCCACTCAGACACCGTGCGAATTTCAAATTAAAACAACTTCCATGCCCTCGTCGTTCCGTGCTCTCTGGGAAAAAAACCCGGTCAACGTATTACGAATACGAAATGGCTACCTGTAAGGTAGACACATGTAATATCCTTCCTTTTTGGCCCCGGCTTTTCGTTCGTTCAAGACTAAAACATTGCTACCTTTTTGACCCAATCTTTCATGGCTCGCACTTGGACACATCTTGTCCGAGAAAAGTCAGCAAAAATAATGAGCTCGCGGTGTCCTCCCGGCCAACCTGCCTTGATGGTGGTTCATTTGTTATGCACCCTCCAGGCCACCGTTCGCAAACATCTCTGCGGAGTCGATTCGCCCCCCCCCCCATCCTTTTCCGTCACCCCCCGGGGGGGTGGTCCCGCGAGAGAATGGCCAGTCCCGTGCACTAAGCGTTTAGATCATCCAAGGCACGTATTAGCATAAATCATCTCCGTCCATTGGGCATTACGTAAGGGCACGTGGGGGGGCGTTGTGTAGGCGACCGGAATGGAATGCCTCAGGCGAAGGCAAAAGGAAAGGGGGGGACGAGCCCGAGCGACAGGAGACGTATGTTTTGCATCTTATTGTAGCCCGGTGGGTCGTCCCCGGACGGCTTGGCTTATCAATCAGCAGGCCAATATTTGCCCATCCAAATTGTGCTGATTCATCACATTCAAATTGTGGACTTAACTCCCGTTTTCCGGCATGGATGGAAAAATGGGAAGAAAAATCTTCGATGGCCGAAACAGCAGTCCGGGCCGATTTTTGTAAAACCAGGCATGTAGCGCCGGTTTTCAAGCGCTATTAGAAATGCTCGGCACACGCCCACCCCCGGAAAACTACTGCAAACATTCAAAAGTAAACTTAAAAGAAAACTTTTCCCAAACTCGCTCCTGTGCGATTCAATTGAGACTTACAAAGCACAACTACTTTGCAAGCGCGCAGCAAAAGCTAACCCCTATTTGTTGCAAAGCAAAACAAAGGAAACCATCGGGAAAACTCCAAAATAAACGGCCCGGCAAGTGCATTCCCAGGACCATGCACGTACGCCGTACGTTACAAAGGAAAGCCAGCCCGCCTTGGCCAGTGTAAGAAAGGTTCTGCTCCCTCAGGAAGGAACACGGAATACGTAAACCACAATCACGATCGTCACGAGATAAATGCACCGCTGGCTAGCTTGGAGTGCTGCTTCACAAAGCTCAAAATGTTTTCTCAGCAACTGGAGGAAAAAAAAGAAAGTTTCCTTGAGAAGGCACACATCTTGAAACTTCAAATAGTGGTGAGTGTGTGTGTGAGTTTTTGGAAAGACGTTAAATTTTCTAAAAAAATTGATTGGTAAGTGAGTTTCATGATATGAATTTTATTTTCCAAGATCAGACTTTAAATGATTTAAAACACTATTGTTTGTGTCGTAAAACATTTTTTCAACACCACATAATGATAAAATTGTAAATTTTCTGTTAAATTAAATAATTAAATATTAAGGTTTCCCGTCGCAATAACCAGACGCATACTGAAAATTCACGAATCAGCTAAAACACATGGCCCAGTGGGTGGCCGGGAAAACTCACGACCTAAACCCCCGCCAACATTGACCCCCAACGCTAGCGGTGCACCCCGCAAGCCGCACCGAGGGCGAATCAGTGTTGGATCAAAACTTTACGCCAAATCCCGTCTTTATGAAGCTTCAGCAAATTGCTTCAGTTGCCAAAATTGTTGTACGGAATCGCCAAAAATACAACGTCCCTGGAGGCTGACGCCGAGCGTCCCGAAAGCTGCTGCTACTGCTGCGGGAAGGCGGTAGGCGAAGGTGAAGTGAATCAATAGAAAGTTGAATTTCTGCAACAAACGGAGCAGCAAAGTTAACACACACACACACACAAAATACGTGGAAAAGAAGAACGGAAAGCACCATGAAGGCGCCGCTTAGCGCAACGGAATAACAAACACTACAATCCCGATACTACGACGGTGTACTACGGCGATGATTATGTGCAAACGGACAACCTGTGGGGAATTTTAAACAGTAGGAACAATTTGCTACCCAATCTCCCGGTAGCCAAGGGAATGGTGCTTCAGTGGCCACCGTACCCTGCGGACCTGCTCATCCACATCCTCCTGTGTCGCTATGCGCGCACCAGAAGGTGAAAGAAGACTCCCGAGAGCGACTTTCCAGACAGGTACGAATTTCGTGTACCGCGAACTTGTTCGATTACAGTCCACGTGCCGTAAGGGAACGTAACGGAGGCGGATGTGGTAGGTTTTTTTTCGGGAAGATAGGTGAATCGGGGAAGGGCGAAACAACAAAAAACTAAGCCCATGCAAAGGATTGCACGAAAATGGTAAAACGTGAATAATTTTCGAAATCGCTTCGAAATTACAGCTTGACGATAACCGACGTGCGCTAGAAACGACTCAATTTGCACTTTTTTCCCCCTTTACGGCGAATGGTAAGAAAAGCCATTGGTGGTCCATATTCCGTACAGCGAGATGTTTGTTTCGGGACGTAGGTTTAGAAGTTTTCCGCCAGTTTTTGTTCATCGTTCGTCCGACCATCCGCACCTGGTGTAACGCTTTGCAAGATTTCTTTCAATTTCAGCTGGTAATTGTCATATTTGAATCAATAACTGCTTTACCGATCATCTGCCACAGTTACGGGGAGAATGTTAATGTTGTGGTGCGGTATCTTTGTTTACTGCGAGAAAAGTATCGGTGATCTTTGGCATATTTGATCCTTAAAATAGTACACATTAGCTTTAATAAATTAAATGAAGCGACATAATTCAGTTAAGAATAAAGAAGAAAATTAACATTCAAAATTCTTCGATAACTCCAGTCAATGCTAGGTTTTCGCATAACCATTGTTAAAACTTCATAATATGTTTTTAATATACACAGTTGGATAATAAGTTTTTCTGCTCTCTCCTAAGCATATCAAAAAACTAAAACAGAATTATTGCTGTAAACTTTGTTTACAAATATGATCGCGAGGTAGATGACAAACGACAAGAGACAGATTGTGTTTAGTTGAAATAAAGTTACAAGAAATTGTAGTTAAAGTAAACTTTTCCAACAATTGCAATCCTAGCTGAAGTTTATTTAACTTTATTTGTACTATAAAAGGTTATTAAAGATTTACTAAAAAAAAAGGAATATCACTATTACAATGTTAAAAAAATAACAAATAACAAATAACAAAAAAACTAAACTCGGTAAAATTACAAAAGTAAAATACATGTATTTCATAATGAGAACTGAACAATTTGACATGAGAATGAATACATCTTCGATTGAACAGTATTACCATTCCAAAATCATAAACCCTTCATTATGCTTTTAACGTAATCTCAGGATTGGTAGCTTTCACCGCTGTTTCAGGCATGATTCTTGATCGCTCAAAAAAAGACGATATCGAAAAAAGCGGCATTTCAATCGCATCGTGAACATATCCTACCATCCCGCCAAATACGATTGCATTTCCCAGGTTTTATGCACCGAAAAGTGAGGCCCATGTTTTTCCACCCGTGTAATTTAATAAATCCATTGTTATTGCCCTTTCCTCTTAATGATGAAAACACCCGATGGTACGGTGCTGACCGTTCGACCGGACATGCCCAACGCATTGTGTGTAAACTCTGTGGCTTCTAGGTAAAAGGGAAAGGATGGAGGAGGTAAAAACGAACCGGAGTTTGGGTTTACATCCTGTAAAATTTATCGATCTATTTATGTGCCAGAAAACGCAATGAAATGCGTTCTCCCATTAACACTCCGGTTCCGGTGTTGGCATGATTGTGCGTTGTTCCTGTCCCGCAGCATGGAAGGGTAGGGAAACGCAGTCCTGGCTGGCCGAGGTGCAAGAACACCAGAGCCGACAACCATTGCCACATGAAATGAGCGACGAGCGAAGGAAAAAGATAAATAAACGCCCACACGGGCTCATTTTTCCCAGCATTGTGAAGCGGAATCGTTGATTTATGATTGGCTTTCAGTTAAACAATTGATTTGTACACATCCGTCGGTAGTGAGCCAATAAATCAGTCCGTAACTTATGTAGACAGGCGCTCTAGGGATTCTCGAGAACGGACATGGGTAGGCAAAAACAAAACACGCATAACGTGAGCGATATCATAATGCTGAAGTGAAAACATTTGCATTATCTCTGTTTCGCAGAAGATTTTTGTTTGAGTTTGACGATGATTTTGTTCCTAGATGTAGTGTAATGAAAAAGGGTTCCAAGAAAAATGTGTTACTATGATCATTTGGTTAATAATAGATACCAAATAAAATCTTCAAAAACATTCATCAAAAACACTGCCAACGCAATTGTTTTTATATCATATTTATTACAATCTTCTGAGAAACCATGTTTAATTTCACCATTCATTCTGTTTCTCACAATTCACGCATTTAACATGCAGCCATCCGAAAGAAAACAATCGAAGCTCAAAAGCCATAAATTAGTATCAGTCATCTGAGGTAATTAATCGCGTAGCCTTCCTTTACACGATCGACCAGCAGCCGATGCTCCGGTGCAATAAATGGCCGGGAATTATTTTATTCTACACGCCACCGCCCACCAGTCCCGGCCCCACCCTCACCCAGGGCGGTTTTTGGCAATTTGCGCTCCGCTTTTGGCAATCATTACCTTCCGCCCACGGGACGTGGCCCGGCCTGGACCATCGTTCATTTTCCAGGGACAGGACAGCTGTCATTAACACCCAGGCCGTGCCGGGACGGCACCGTACGGAACCCCGTTAGCCATTGATGCCACCGAGGGCGAAGATAAATATTTATCCGTTGGATTCACCAAGCGTCCAGAAGGTACAGGGATTGAAAATTTCTGTATTCCCACTTCCCCGCGCCAAAAGGCAAATGCGTGATCCACATTAGTGAACGCTTGGATCCGATTTCCACGTAGGCTCAAATACATGTGTAATTACATTTATTCGCAAAGGTGTAGATTCTAGCCCGTGGCGTAGTCGAAGGTTCGATATTAATTTTCATTGTTCGAAATCCACAACCATAGTGCACGGTATTTGTGTGGGTTTGAATGTGGTAATTAGTTAGAATTATTGGTTTGCGAAAATATTATACGTGGGAAAACAGAAGCTTTCGAATGCGATGTTTGTATTATTTACGCAGTACAATTTAGGTCTGCTCAAATAAACATTCACCAACGTTTGTCGTGCATGTGGAAAAGTTTACAATTGTTGTTCAAATATATTTTCAAATAGTTCCAATTGCAAGCGCGTCGACATGAGAAGACTATTTCTCATGGTTTTATGCAATATTTTGTACACTTTGTAACACTTTGTTGCTTATCTCGCGATTTTTGAACACTTGCAGAAACTATACAAACTTCATTCAAAACACGTTACTTTAATACATACTCTGGTTTCCTTAAAGCACTTTCCATGCCAAACACAAAACGAAACAATCGCAATCTAATCATTTACGAGCACAACGTCAAGCCACCCCGAGATTTGGGGATGTAAAAATTGGATTTCAAAAACCATCGTTCGGCTTGTTACGTAAGCCGCAATTTAATACACCATTAAAAGAAGCACGGTCAAACAAATCGACCGAAGCCATCTGAGTCACCCATCCACCTAGCAGAGCGGTCCGCGATGGGCGAAAAAAAAAAAGAAACACCTGGCAAAGATAATGAAAATCGATTTTACGTTTATCTAAAGATCTCGTGATGCTCAACAACCGATTTCCACGCGTTCGTCCTCGCTTCGGCCGGGTACTTTTTCTGTTTTCAAAACGACCGACACCGAGCGCTAAGGGCTGCGTCATGCATCGAGGACTTCTCGCTGGACTCTCAAAGCAATTTAAAAAAAACAACAACAACAACATCCAAACCAGGATCTTCACTGAACGTACCGTGTTCTTATGGCTTTGGCATCGACGGTGTTTTACGAGGTGGAATAAATTACGTTTCGGGAATGCCCCTGTCGTTGGCTGGCAAAGAAATATTCATTAAACTTTTGGCATTCCGGAAGTACAGTTACTCGAAGGCGAAACAAAGGCCGTCGACCGAGAGAGACTTTGGTGATTATTTTTTTAAAATCATAAAAAAAAATTTTTAACTGTAAGTTTAACAAATTCAATATATTTTTCATACAAGTTTTAATATCAAACTGCACATTGGAAACTTATTTAAAAAGAGCGATACTTTAAAATGGCGTTGGGAAAGACTTCAAGCATTGAAAATAAAGGAAAAACCATCCAACGGTATGTAGTTGAATGAATTTAAACAAGGTGCATTCAAGTAACCCGCTCAGGTGTTATTTCGCATTCAGCTACGCTCCATTTGCGATCCGAGCCGTTGGCCACGTGTTCTCTGTGTCTCATGTTCATTGCTACAGTTGCTTTTTTCGCTCCTCGACTTTGCAGCAAAGCCTTTTCCTTTTCTTCCTCAAGACTGAAATCGTTCACGTTCCGTGTGGCGCTCTACCGGACGTTGGGGTTTATTGTTTTATCTTCGTTTTAAAATTCAAAAGTTTATTGTCAACCCCTTGCTAGAAGAAAAAACAAACAAAATCCAAGGCAGCACAGTCCCTCGTGAAAGTAAATCCCCCGAGGGATAGGTATTGGCTCCTCAACCTGCAGCTGGGGAAGATTGCCAAAAGGACTTTGGGAAACCCAGCCGAAAACTCAGATCGGCCGACGGGGTCGGGTGATGGAGGCGATGTATCAACGTAGGAAAAACACGCCCTGCCTTCCCAGCTGCATTCATTAAAATACCTTTACTTGTACGATCTACACCGGTACCGATAATGGCCATCCGGCAATAGGCGACACTAGCGTAAAATTCGTAACGCCTTTTTACGACCACTGACCCCTTTTCGGCGTGTTTCTTCGCAGCAAAACGGCTTTATCTGGTGCTAAGGACAGTATTTGCTGCATCCATCGCCAAAACCCTTTCCGCACCCAGCGATATTCTATTGCTCAGAAATCCTTCCCAGGCGCATTGCGGTTGTAAAACCGATCCAAAACATTCGGCACGCAATATGCCTAATGTTAACCTTCGTTTGGCAGGTAGCACAATTATTTTCTGACCGATGTTTTTCATTACGTGGATGTCGGAACATTTATGCATGAACAATCCTTTTAATTAAGAAGATAATTCCTCAAACGGATTTAATCATGCTGCAGTATTTTGGAAAAAAAGAATAGTAAATGTGCAATAAATAGTATTCTCAAGATTTCTCGATTTCTTCGTCCTAGTATTCCCGGTTTGCTTATAATTTCATTATTTCCTTTAAGCCAAAAGATTGCTAACTTCATTGGTGTTTTTTATAGTATCCGTTCAATTTCCAATTATCAACAATCGTCTTATAGAAAGACATAGCTTCACCCCAAAAACTATTCTTCCCGTAGCTTCAATAAATCAAAACTCAGCCGTTTTCATTTTGTTATTTATTGCTGCACTAGCATCATTTTTTCTCATTTGCTGCGCGTTATGAAAGTGGAGACATTGGTTTGCTTCGAAAACAAACATCGCTTGTGAAGAAGTCTGCTGCATTTTCTTAGCGTTTCACTTTGTCGGTTACCACCGTTGCCTTCATGCTTCCGGTTCTGGACACGTTCGTCGAGTGCTAGTGCCCAGAACCGCGATGTCATCAAATTGCAAAATAATAATCTTCTTTTAGCACCGGAAAAAAGCTGTGTTTCTAATTTTTCAATGTCTTACTCTTTTAAAAATTACCTTTGCTTCTTTATGGTCGATCTTCTTCATGATCATAATTTTCTTTATCATAACTAACCTATAATTCTGGAAATATCAAAAATATCAGTTTTGTCTCATACTTCAATGTTGTTTCTCGGTAGTTTTCCACCTACCGATAATGTGATCCAGATTTTCTGTAATAATCTACTACCACATTTGAAGATTCAAATCAATACAGGACAGTCGCATTGACTGCAAAGAAAATCATTTCCAACTCTCCTTTCCTGGTCACTGGAATGACAGATCGAAATGGCGTACAATAGCAATGTCAAAACAACAAAATAGTATAGACAATAATATAATGACTAGATTTCTTCTTGAAATGCTCTTCATAAAATGTTAGTGCACTTTCTAACAACAAAAGATACCCACCTTAAAATTGTATAATATGTAGAAATTCTATTATTTACCTCCCTTAATTCGCCACTACTTCACACAAAACAAATTCCGAAAACCGACATCAATTGAACGTAACGGACCAAACCCGTGAAGGCAGTAACGATAATTAATGGTGCAATTATCAATAATATTATTTTACCATTTTAGCTCGCTTGCGATAACAGCTAGATTTACGATCACTGCACCTAAGCAGGTCATCCATCGTCGCTGGATGCTGGCTTAAACGACCGAAAAGCCAGCGCACTGACAGTCTCTTTGCTCAGCATTCCCACATCCCCGCAAAGCGGTTCCTTACTCGCGTCAACTAACATTTATTCCCATCCCGATCCGGTATTATTCCAGCGTTTTGCCGTTTGCGGAATAGCAACAGCAGCCCATTGGCGTCGGTATCGGTTTTGTCGCAGCCCGGTGGACAATGTCACAATCGCATTAGACATTAGGAACGGAGGGTGCTTGAGGAGTGAAAACTGCTGCCGCTCCCGCCGTAGGTTGGTAGGTCGATAGTAATCCACTTGTAAATTATCATCCGCTCGTGCAGCTTCCTTCGCTCGGCAGCGACACCTGACGGAACGGGCGAAGATGCGACTTGTGGCAAACGAACCGTGGCTAAGCGAATTGGGACGCAGTGAGTCGGTCGAAGCGATCGTCCATTAATTGACGACATCAACGCGATAGCCTGCATGAAAGGCCGAACGATGAATGCGCTTCGCGATGGGAATGGTATGGTGTGGCCGCATGAGTGGCAAGAAGAAATGGTACAATTTAGGATTCGTATCGTATGCTGACGGAAACCAACGCGAGGTAAATGATATTACCCGTCGACCGACACGACAGCGATGTTTTGTTAGATTGAAGGTAATTAAATATCGCTATGGTTAGGGTGGTAAAGTGTTTTGTTCTGCTCTTTTCTATTTGTTACACTTAAGTCACACTGCAGCTATTATTGAGAATGTGAATCTTTTTGATCTATTTTTACTTTTACCAACTAATAGTTGATAGAGTTAAAGCCGATAAATTAAACTATCATAAATAGGGGAATTAACTATACCGTCTAATAAAACAAAATATTTGAACGAAAATAGCAAGCATATTTAAATAATCAATCATATATGTTATAATGCTTAACTAATGTTACTCTAGATATGAACTGCGCTGATCACATTCAATCCTATGGAATTTAGACGCCATGTTATGAAAGCTATAAAGCTGAAATAGTTTTGCTCCTAATCCTCTCATGATACGGTAAAACTTGGTACTTGATAGATTTCAAGCTCAAAATGTGCTGACATAAACGCAGCATTTAAAATCAGTCGTCATGAACCTATGATGCGCTTCTATCACAGACTCAAACGGACGAGTATCCAATCGTAGGGACATTTTTCGCCAGCGACAGCATATTTCAGTAACGGCTGTCTTCGGGATGCTTTCCACCTAAACATCATTAAAACTTTCGCATTTCCACACAAATCTACCAAACTGCCTTGCTAGGCAACGCTTGGTTGGCGTTTTGGAGCCGTTTTACTTTAGTATCGGCGAGCCTCAAAAACATTTTCTCCAAAGTTGGTTAGATATGCGACAACTCTACGTCATCGTTATCGCATATGTCAGCACTTTTCAAGTAAATCAAATTTCATTAGGTAGTTTAACGAATATGATATTTGAGTGAAATCATGGTCACTAGTAAAATGATGTTCAAATTTATTCTAGTAAAAGTAGCTCACAGAATCATTTAACAATGTTGAATATTTTTAAATCACTGTTGAAGTACATCAGAAGAAAACATTTTCACTTCTTGAACCCATGGCCCCATGGAGGTCTGATAAAGTTAAGGTGAAGGTTTCTGTCGAATTTCGTTGAATACGTCAGGATTACACCGCAATGCTTGATATATTTTGTATCGCAAACTTTTCATCCCATGCCGCAGGTGAGAAATTGTGAAAACATACACTCTGCTGGGGCATGTTGTACGGACGATGAAGGACGAAAAACATGTGTTGACTTCACGAAGGGGAATTGTGTATGGGTACCACGGATGTGGTCGGTGTGTCCCTGAACGCTGTGAAAACTGTGCATAAATTACACACGGTAGAGTTGGTACCGAGGAAAATCCCAACCGAAACCCTGGAGGGATGATAATGAAACATAACAGGTTCCTTTGCAACACCAGTGCGACAAGTTTATCCCGCAGGGTACAACGATGTAGAAAATCAAAACTATTCTCTCAAGCAGACGGTACGTCAATGATCCCAAATGGGAGTTTGAGAGCTAGATCTTCTTCTCGTCATGTTGACAGAACTGTCGACTTCACGTCCTAGGTAATAAAACAGGTAAACATATAAATAATTCTTTCGTCCTACATGCCAAACTGTAGTCCTTTTCGTATTCCTTCGTGCTAGAATTATTTAAAATTCGAGATCTACTGTTATTATTTTTTTCTAATTAAATCTCCAAACGTTCTTTTTGTCGAGCCACCTTCCATTCTACATAGTGATGACAAAAGCACCCTCTACATTTTTTTTTGAAATGTTTCAGGCGTATATAAGCATACAAAATTACCAGAAGCATAAATATGCCGCAAGAGTGACGTGGATACAACAGTGCAAGCCAGGTTTGTGAAATCATACAAATTTCTCAGAGACAAACAAATCAGCAGTGATACATTTTATTCTGAAATGAAGGTTGGATGCATGGCTAGATTAACTTACAACTGTTTCTATGGAAAACAATCAATTTATTTTAAAAAAACTGTAAAAATAACAATAAAAACTTATTGTCATAAAAAAAAAGAATAATCCTCTCTCTCAAACTATTGAACTACAAAACATTTTATTGATGATGGTAATGGTTTTATAGATTTAAGGAACTTTTAGAGAGGTTTCCTTCAGTTGCAAGAAATGGTTTTGGTTTTGTGTCGATTTGAAGTCGATAGATTCCTTTGAAGGATACGGTACATTCGTTCTGAAACACAAGCCATCTTCTTCCCGCAGCGGTTTTGGCCGCGCGACTACATGCCGCACTAAAAGCATCATGAGAATTTGCACACAACGCACCAGTTGGTGAGCTATCTGATCTTCGGATCTCCTTTCCCCCAGTGCGCCCAACCGCATATTGCATAATGCTATTACGGGTGGTTTCTTTTGACCGCTGATTACCAATCATGCGCCTTCCCGAGCACCATTCAATATGGATGTACTACACGGATCTGGTTTTAAGGGACGACCGCAGGGAAGCTTGAAAGGGTAGTCCTTCCAATCTGCGTATTCAATGAATGCAAAGTTCGGACAAGAAAACTGCAGCGAACCACGGAAGTAAAAAAGTGAGAAACTTAAAACAGACGCATGAGAGAACCGATTCCCTAGAAGGTGGAATCAAATTTGCATATGTTGCAAGTTCCCTCAAATTGAACTCGTAAAGCATCATTTGTTATACTCTGCGAAATTCCTTCTGTTGAAAATAGTTAACTAAGAACTCGCTTCTTGGCCAATATGCACTACCTTTGTTAAAAGATTGCCATAGTATTTATTTCTAAAACATTTTCCAAGCACTGCTGTTTGCAAAGTAAATCAAAGCTGTCTATACAAGATGATGTAGACTGTTGCAAAATCTTTTCATCTGCTTTGAAATAGATTGAGTAAGAGAAAAACCATATTGATCACCATTTCGTTAACAATCAAGCGAATGTGAGCTTCATCACATGAATTTTAGATTTTTTTTATTGTTTAGCTCGCGAATAGGCACGTCCGTGCCATATGGTCGGCGTGCCAGAGTATTCGGCTGAAGCACCCGGTCAATGTAGAATAAAAGTACAGCAACGGCTGTACTTCCACCCGGCGTTCGATGAGTTGAAGTGCAGAAAACCAAATGAAGCGACTTCTATCGACGTGAAGCGTATGTACTAAACGCATGAGTTCCCACGCATTGGCTAATGGGACTGGCAATTTGAACAACGATCGCTACAGGCTTCCGGCACACAGATGCGAAGTGATCCTTGATGCAGAATGTGATAGCGAGCATGGTTGGATAGAGGGAGTCTGGTTTTTATTTGCCTCTAATGATGCAAGTGGCACTTTGATGGTTACATTGGTTCAGACTTCGTACAGAAGTTGAAGTACAGCCCTCTAGTTTTTCTCAAATAATAATGGTTCACTAACTATAAATAATCTTCATTTACCAAATGGATTTTTATGAAAATTGGATAAAAATAAATCTTTCATTCAAATTAGCAATGCAATTGGTTTGATTTAACAAATATAAAATCGCATACCACGAGAAGAAAATTGCCAAAATAAAATAACAAGTGTTCCCGTGACTCCCTTATTAACGATTCGTCGTTTGGAGCCATCCCATTATTTATGGTAGACTGTCTACAGGGACAAGATCAAACTAACCTGTCAAGCAATCAGCAGAGATCCTGAAACACTCTTCCCTTTCTTTTTGAACTGATTTGGTTCTGTTTCCAGCACCAACGACAACTTCGCTTGCAATTCCATTGCTCTTGACGAATAATCATTCATCCAGCTTGGTGGTCCATGGTGCCTTTGGTCTCATCGTAATGCCTCGGTGATTTGTAGGTTGTTTTTGAGTTTTCGCTTCCCACAACGAACCATTTCACTTGCAGTTTCCGGTGGGAGATTTTTCGCCACAGCAAGCCCTGCCTTCTCCTCGCCGCAATGTGCAATTTTTCCCGGTAAATGGGCACCCGGGAAATGCGCTTACCCGCGCAGGGCTGCATCCTGACAGCGACAAATGCGTGACGTCTGTCTGCGTTGTCTGCCGGCACCTCAAAGCTCACCGCAAAGTCTTGAGGGCCGCCATGTGGCGGGGGGAGGGAAAGACGGCACTAAATAGAACGTACATCTCCGGCCGTGTTTTCCGACCCGGGCAAAAAAGTGACGTCGAATCCTTCCACGTCCGTGCGTTTCACATGGTGCGCATGATGGAGTAGACCACATTCATTCATATTACAGTTTATTACAAACATTATGTCATCCCGGGTCGGAAACTGCACGGAACTTTCCCGCTTTTGGGCACGAGTAAAAATTGTCCGGTTAGCCCCAATAATCCATGTGTGTAAGTGTGTTTGTGTGTGTTAGACTTACTCACTCACGCCACGTGGATCCGGAACTGATTCCGTTGGCAGTTTTTCTTCCCCTGCTGGTGTGTCGGACTCCTTCCCTTCCCTCAGCGGCGCTTTCCATCAACGAGGTGAGATGCTGCACGGATGAAAGGGAATATTTCATTTCCCCAACGCAACGGAACGAGCTAGCCGGCCGGTCCCGGTTCGTCTCTGCACCGGAAGGTATCTTGCTGCTGGGCTGCAGCTGACAGTATTCCACCATTGTGCACACGGATGTCTTCGAGCGCTTGGTACCGGGGGTGTGGGGCGGGGCAAGGGACGTACTCAGCTGGTAGAGGACTTCCGGCTTCTCGAGAATGAACGCTTCTGCGGCGGACGTGTGCTAAGATGGTGATTAATCGCTCATTAGGCCGTATTGGAGCGGGATGTGCCAGCCCATCCTAGACATTTGTGTGTTGAGCCTTACGGAGGCGTGATGTTTTAAATCACATTTTTCGTGATTTTGGCAACCGTGTTCTGTGCAGGTTTTTTAGAGGTAAGGTTTATCAAGACGGTTTGTGCTTTGCTTCGCAGTTTACAAGTTATCAGAATGTTGAGATATTTAAAAATAGTATCGATAAGACATTCGTCTCTACAAAATATGCTTGATTTCCAAAAAATATGAACGAACTTTATATTGATGTATAAATTATGTCATTGAAATATTTCCCATTATTAATTCACAATATCGTATTGGGTTTTGCAACGCGTAGAAGTGTCCATATGTTCCCTCAAACTAATTAATTTTAAGTCTTAAATAGAAATAGCAAAAAAGCGAATGAGTGAGTAATAGAGTTGCTAGTCGCCTCAGCGATTCGATACAGCAAAAAGTTACTGGTAGCCACACAGATTTGAATCCATATTAAGGAAACGAATCAGATTTATGAATCTAATCCTGAATTACTCAACACTAATTACAATTATTTGAAAAGGGTTTATCGTGATAAAATATTAACCGTATTATGGTTTAAGCACCTTAATTAATTAATAAAATATCAATAATGTTTGATCGGATTCATCTAATTCTTGTAAGTCAATGAAAGGATGTTTTATTCTCAAGATCAAAAGCTTCAAACATCATGACGCACGAGGATGGTACATGAGTAGCAATACTTAGCAAAAATAATAAACATACGAGCATTATACTCGCTTGAAGTACAATCTCAAGCCAGTCGAGTGATAAAGCACCGATGTTTGCGTCAGTAAATTGTAAAAGCTTATCACAATTCAATTTTCCCAATCAATTACCTACCCGTTATTGCATCGGCTTGAACTATCCAGGGCCTATTGATCTCCGGGCCGAGGCCGGGCTGGTAAAAGCCTACCCGCAGGGCAATCTGTCAAGTAACATAAATTACTTTACCCTCAGCACCGGCCGTGCCGTCCTTGGCATCGACAACACAGTAGAAAGACCTCCTAAACAGCACACATTTGCTGCAGGGGCAGTGAAACTTTGTTCCCTCGATCGGACCTCATCCGGTCGGTGTTTCGTTCTGTGGCTGTTGCGGGAAAATCGGAACCGAGAAATTGATTCCCTAGACCTCAATGAAAAATTATGCTTCCAAGGAAAATGGGCAAACGGAGCGAGAGAAGTGGGTCACCCTGCAGCGATGAGCTTATCGAAGAAAAGTTCATTATTTGTTGTCTAACGTTGGCTGAATCGGGTGCCTCGCTGGAATATTCCTTGATCGTCCTTCGAAGAAAATCCGTCACAAAGTACATCTTCTACACTAAATATTTACTCGGTGCTTCGAAACTCAGTACTTCAAAACTGTTGCACTGGCCGCAGAACGCCATCGACCGCTTCGGACGACATGTTTAAGATGTGTGGTTTTGCCCGGGTCTGGATCCTACAGCTAGAAGTAAAATTTTTCATCACACAAACCCGAACAAGAAAGAAAGATGTGCCCACTTTATCTGGCCCATCGGAAAAGACGCCAGGTCGGGGAGGAGATATGGCCGGCAGATAGCACGATCGCCGTTCGACACAAAAATTATGACCAGGGCAGGGCGTCTTGTGGGCTTCGCTCTTGCCAAGCCAACCATCATCGTCCACGGCTTCGGATGCAGGACGCTATTCATCAGGCACGGAGCGGCGGACAGCGGAGCATTCCCGGAGTGGCATGTTTTTCAGATGTTATTGAATTCCAAAACACAATCACATCGTCCATTCTTTGTTCTTTCCTCCACCCCCACCAGCCCCCGCATCGCCATGTTCAACCATTTTGTGTCTCTTCGGTCAACAAGTTAAGAAGCATCTTTTATTTTATTTCGAGAACACACGACATTGTGCTGCTGGCTCCGAGAAGATAATGGATCAAAATCGTTTTTGTTGCTGTGAACGAGCGACTTCTTGGAACGCCATAAGAACCGCCGCCGAAACAGAGCATAAAACAACGGGGCGGCGTCCCAAGTGGGTGGGTGGGTCTTGGAGCGTGGTCTAAAACAAGGCCTCCAGCGGCAAAACCAACCAGCTGCTTACGTTTTGCGCCGGAATAGAAAATTATTTTGATTACGCTTTCAGGAGCATTCGCCACATGAGTGGTGCAAAGGGTGGGGTGGGTGGTCGCCCAGGGCGTAGGGATTTTTGGGGGTGTTTTATTTTATTTTTGATAATGTGATATCCTGCTAAGCGATGGGACAGAGTTACGTTTTACGTTTTACGATTTCACAATATCTTTAAAAAAACGTGTCGAAAATAAGAACGGTTTCTATAGATTGAAAAGCATATTCACCATTTTATCTTGAGTTGTTCTGAAAGAAACTACTTAAACAAATTATCCAAGGCATTGATTTCAATAATTTTTTAAATCATATATACGTAAATGTATTTTTGTAATTGAATTTTTTTCGGATAACCTAATGATATTTGTTATTTTCAATCTGCATCTTTTCGAAAATTGACCTAAAAGCATGTTTAACCTATGAAAAGTAGAAAATCCAGGACATATAATTCGAATCAAACAAAGGACGCACTGATTCATACGGATTAACCTTACATGTCCCATGGTTTTTAAACCAACCCCTGACCGGGCCAGTAATAGGCCATCAAAGTAATGGAGCGTATAAGAAACGATCATTATCCAATTTAAATAAACCATCCACAACTGTTTCCCTTTGTTTCGCGCAAGGCCATTTTCTGACCACTTTTTTTAAACGAACCACCTTGTAGCCATCCCACATCATCTCACGTCACCCGGGCGAATGTCCGAAAAATCGGATCAAATAACACTTTAGACTGTCAGCGTTTAAATTGTAATGAAACCGTACGACTTCCCTTCGACGTTGAACTCCCGTCCGGAATCTTTCCTTCGGCGCACTTTTAGCTGTTTTGTCCACACGCGTCTCGCCGAGGAAGAAGAAGACGAAAAAAGGTTGAAGGCGACCATTTTACGATGGAAATAAACCAAATAAAATCTTAAACGATCTACTGATACGACACGAATGTGTGCTTACAGGAGGGAGAAAAAAATGCGAAACCCATAACCCGTGCACTTCCGGTCAATCCTTGCACGAGCAGCGGGGATTGAAAAAGGAACTCCAGCGTCGGGTGGATATTTTACTTCTCCTTTTTTCCCACCCCAGACGCAATAACAAAAACGTACGATAATTGTAAAGTTGGTGCTCATAAAAAATAACCCGCCCCGAGCCACACGGTATTAGGCTTTGAATCACGCACCGTCTGGAATGATGTCATTTGACTCAGCGAAATCGCGATACAACGGGGGGAAGCGGGAATGCGAATGGCATGGAGATTCCTTACTCTTAAGCTCCTTCCTCCGGTAACTCCCTCCCTGCCACCCTTCTCCCACGACCAAACAAATAAACAAACTTGGCCGAAAGTTGTAAAGCCTTAGGCTGCCGTACATTTGTTGCCCGTTCTTTCGCCCGCTCTTAGCCTTCAAAGCCTTCCAACTTTTTGAGCCACTCCTGGATTTACCTCGACGCATGCAACGACGGGAAGCGAAATCGTGCGCAACGAAACGTAAACATCTTTAACTCTTCTGGCAGGGTTTTGTAGGTTTTTCTTCCGGTTTATTTTATACGTTTATTTTATATTTCGACGCTTCAACTCGGCAGCACGGTGAAGCGTCGATATTTGTGCTTGTTTTGAACTGCACAACATTTTATGATTACGAGATGAAATCGAAGAAAATCCTTACTCGCCCAGCTCGTGGGGAAATAGATGAGACCGGTTGTTTTTTCATCTTTAACTCGTCTAGTCCAAACGATAAAACGTGTCAATGTTTTACTTTTATGATACACCTAAACGGTTTACGCTGGATATGAAATATGTGGGTAGTACGGCAACAAAGAGAGAATCCTAATGTTGCTATTGGAAGTACATATTCGATAAATTGTTTAGATCAATTGAGATTTATAACATTTGTCAAAACATAGAAGAAAACAAATCTTATTATGTGTCATAGGGGTAATAAGAAACTTTCTAGCCATGGAAGAAGTACAGCAAGTGGATTCTGTCGTTATCTCCACGAATCATTTATCTGTACTATATTTTCATTTCTAAATTAAACTAATTCTCCCCAATGTTAATTTGCTTTGTTTTGCAGAAGACCATATTTCTATTCTAGTAGGCCATAGCTCTTCCAATTTTAATTTCCAATCAGCTGGCGATTGATTTCGCTTTCATTTAATCATTCATTATTTATTTCGATCAATTTGTTCAATTATTATTAACCTTACAAACTCAGATCAATCCCTACAATTTCAAATCTTCTTAGTAAAAAACCATGTTGAAGTTGAGAAGCTCCAGCTCAAAAATAAAGTAACACAGGTTCTTTTTAAAAACATTCAAACACCTAAATTGATTAAAAAATATATCTAAAGCGAAGTTCCACAATGTCAATTGCGGCTGGAAGACCGTTCTCTGTGACAGCTAAAGCGTTGCTCAAAAATTTAAACTATCGAAATGAAAAACTTTCCCCATAAATTGTACCATCCTGCTCGAGATTGGTTGGAGCCGTTTCGCCCGGAAAAAGATTGAAAAAAAAAAATCCCCCAGTCCAATGTGTTGCCAATGGCTGCATCATTTCCTAGTTCATCCCATTCTGAATACGGGAATCCATTTCGGAGGGCTTCCGCGAGCTGCCTTCGACAAGGCTGCGAGCTGCCGGGGAAAGGATGCATGCATGTCGGTATGTCGGCGGTGATTGCTGGCAATTTGGGCGAAAGATTATACGATTAGTTGTCGTAAATTTTGAATGGCATCCCGGCGTACCATCTGCTCGCTTCGACTGTTCGCCCATATTGACACTCCCGTATCCAATTCCCTTGGAGGATCCTTCACCCGAACAGGGGAAAGAAAAACTCCCCGTATAATGGATAGTATGCATGATGAGGTTTTTCCTATCTCTGTAATGGCAAATTTCTGTTCCTCGAGCGGTTACGTTCTACTCAGGCGAATATCGTACGATTTGGTATTCGCATAATTATCATAGCCGAAGGGAAACTTTTCCGGCTCGGGGTCAACGGGAGAACGTTGTCTCGGAACCCAAACGTTGCTACCGAATGATGCAAAATTTTGTACCACCATTCGGAAACCAAGCGAGGGCTACTGATTGGGATCATCCAGTTTTGGACGGATCAAAATGCACTGACAAATAGCCCGCTATCCTGCTCCCTCCATTTCTCTTCCCATCGAGAGGGTCCCATTTATTAACTAGCTTGTCACCAGCCATCGTCGGTTCGACCTTATGGTGTGGTGCTTAAGAAAAAGGTTTCATGTACAAGGCGAGTCAAGTTCCAGGGAGTTGATCTAATTGGTGAGCACATTATGTCACCACATGTGTTCAAAAGGTTGTGGATATGAAAAAAACAACTCTTTTGTGAGTAAATTAATATTAGATTTGGCAGAAATCCTCCCACAACGAAGAGTGTTATCTGTGAAAGTTTATTGTTCGGAAGATGTGTTAAAAAAGGTTTTCTAAATCTCAAAGAGCAACAAATCTGATGAAATATGTCTGTATTTCTATGCTGGTGTATTTATTCTAAGTTGGAATTTTAATAGCAAAATAAATTTATTATTTCATCAAGATGAAAAATCCTATTATGCCTAACATATCTTGTGAGTTTAAAATCTGACTGCATTTGCATCTAACTGCACTGTGTTGTACTAAACATTGTTTTATAAATTGACTGACATGACTTACTTTTTATTTGATTTAGTTAAAGTGTGGTAAAAATAAACCACCAAACGTTTTTTTACCAGTTATACTACCACTACCTTTAGTGGACGATCAGTTGCAGTTCTGCCGACGCTTGGTTTCAGGAAACGATGTCGTGGGGAATCTGGGAATCGAAATTTTACCTTGCGGGACCAATTCCACACCGACGCAAGCAGTGCACACTAGACCCAGGAGTCCCATTTGCCCGCCGGTGTGTGCATGTGTCAAAGTTACGTGCACGTTCGAAACGATAACATCGGTTCCGCCAGATGCTTGAAACATGCATCATCAGCTGAACGGCACTATGGGAAAGTTGTGTGAATTTATTGTAATAGTTTTAAATGTACTTTTTACTCCTTAACTCATCGAAGTATTTTGAGAGTAATCTATACAATAGTTTCAAATCTATCAGCAAATAGAGAATGTTTCTTTTCTGTACACTTTTCCATTGTGCGAAAGTGTCTTGTTGACTCAACCAATTTTGCTCTCCTCACAAGTAAATCCTTGTAAGTATTAACACCGCAATATCACCAGCCTTCAACAGTACAGTATCGTCCTGCAGCCGTCAACAGAAGGAGACCTCCCGCTACGCGTGGAGTCTAACATACTCCCCTTGTCGCATCAGATCAAGAGTCAGGGTATGCCATGCAGTACACCGTACTGGATCCTTTTTCCCGACACGAAAGAGACATTTAAAAAAAAAGGTAGCTCCAGCAGCGGTCCAGGTGAGATCGGCACTTTATTAGACAGATTCTTTGGCAGGCACACGCCCGAATTGGTGCAAAAGCACCGTGGGCAAACACATTCCAACGTCAATCCGGCGGGCGGACTGGACGAAAAGCGAGCGTGTGGGAGGTTTTCAGCGGCCTCCTGTCGGTACAATCGTTGGTGGGTGCCGAAATCTAACTCCCCGTTATGGTTGCAGGTGACGTTGCAGGTGAAGTCTGCACAATAAATTGTCATCCGTGGACCGGTGTCTTTTCCATGAACGCAGAGATAAGTGGTCGAATGTTAGGGAACGTTAAATATCCTGTAGAAGGGGATTCCATCTATCCGTGAGATTGGAAGCACGGTTGGAAAAGCCGCACCCCGTATAAACTCCTTTTAGGCGTATCCATGCGATTTCGGGACAAGTTTGCACTGTAAACACACAAGTTCAAGCTTGGCACTGCATCCGGTTAAGCCACTTGAGATGATTCGATGGACCTAAGGGCTGGGGACGGCAAATCAAATCGTTCAATTATTTTGCAAACACTAAGTCTGCTCGGTTCGTTATGAAGTTGATCGCAATGCAGCGACAGCCGGATATTGAGTAAGTGGTTATTTAGTAACAGTATACTGCTGTCTCCGTGGGCTAGGCACTTGCACATGTTTGCGCAGTCATTCCGATGGTTTTGAAGACGATCCATGGTGCAATTTAGCACCTCTAATCAAACGGTGCGGTATTGTTCATTGACGGAGTAGTGCACCAACGACGAGGTATGATTGTAAGCGCTGAAGAGGCATGGTTGTCTTCCTTTTCGAAGTAAAACACAGCAATATTGACGAAAAGTCGTTTGGCAAGGCATGACTGGAATTTGTATTGCTTGATTGCGTGTGGTTTGATACAATAAGTCTTTCGAACAAATGAAATTCCATCCATCCAGAATTCAGGATGCACAACAGGGCCATGTTTTCTCTTCCCGAATCAATGATGACACTTTTCTCCTCTCAAGACGTCAGATATCATTTTAGATATCACTGGCTATGACACTTGCATTGAACAAAAATTTTGAAAGAAGACAATAAAGTAATATAGAATATCCAAAACATGCCCTACTCAATTTTCACTTTTTAACGATGCTAATTTGCTTCCACATTTTAGATCGCTGCAGTGATATATTCGAAAAATAAACAAATTAAATCAAATGAAATAACGTTGGGAAAGAAATCTTAAACAAAATATAATTTTTCCATTTCACATCAATTTCTTCTTAGAGCTTAACATTTTTCCCCAGGACGTTTCTTTTAGTTTGGCATCAAATACTGGTAGCTTTCTTTCATCAACATTTTACTTCGTGAAAATTCTAACAGAAAGTCAAAGATAACAAAGCTCACCCCTTTCACGGTATTCGATACATCGCTCCCATTCCGGGACTCTTCTTTCCACACAACTAAGGAATCCCAGAGCAATCGTCTACAATTTGAGTGCAAAAAAGACCGAAAACATTCGCCATACGATGGAAATAGTGGAATTGCATTCTCAGCACCAAAACACCAGGAACACCCTCACCGTCGGCGGGGTTACAATGGCGATAAAGCACCGTAAATTGCGCACCGTCACTGTGTAAACTCAATCGAAATGAAATATATTGAGCAGCGCACGCGAGATAAATGAAATGCAATATAAGTGGGAAAATTGCAGCAGGATCGCGGTGCAGCGCTAACACTGGCACTGACTGCAAAAGCTGAAAGCGACCCCAGCGAAAGCACGAGAAGATAGCTGTGAGAATGGAAAAAAGCGAAAAACGATCGTTCTGGAAAGATAAATAAGATGGGAGGCGGACGAAAGAAACGCTGAACGAAAGACAACTACGAAACGTCCTTTCGCCCTCGAAGACGGAAACTGCATCTAAAAATATATCTCATGGCGATGATTAGACGACAAACGGAAATGGGGAAAAAGAAAAACACGACGAATCGGTAAAGATTGAAACCTGGCAGTTGCTGCGATGGGGTGCAGAAATTACAAAAGCTGCTGAAAATCTATTGAATCAGTTTCAAAGGAACAATGGGCGTTGTCTCGGAGAACCTCAATTACATTAGATGATTATTTTGAACTTGGTTTTGGTAATATTTTAAATTTGATCTGCACTTTACGATTTTTTGATTAATTTTAACATCAATTAAGTGTGTAAGAAATAAATATTATTTTTCAATATTTCCAACTGATCTATATTCATTTGCCAGATGTTGCAATAATTATTTTATGGATTTCAAATGCAAAACAATGAGATTATTTCTCATTTCAAGAAAGGCAAAAAATTATGGTGACTTGAATTATGGTGTTCTCTGAAGATGTAACCACTTATCCGGACCATTTCGTAAGAATTTATTGACGATTGTGCGGTCCTTGCCGAAATCTCTGCCCAAATATACTTTTACTCGATTTCTACAGCTTAAGCCACTCCACTGTGCACTCCACGCCCGGTGCTGGCTGGGATGCTTGATCTGTTTTATTATTTTGAGCCACCTCTCGAGTCAACGAAGAATGGAACGGGCAGCGGAAAACTCGCCTCCAAAACCGGGAAAACCAACAGTGCACCACTTTCAGCGGGCAAATGCCATTTTCAACCGACTCGAGAGCACTCCAGCGTCCTCCAGTCTCCAGTGTCTTCGGCGGCCCGGGGAAATACATCGATATGGCACAGCGATATCGTCTATCAAGTGCAGTACCGCGCACCGCTTGTCGCTTGTCGGAGTGTGTTATCATTTCCCCGGAAACGGCACGAACAAACGTCGCCACGCCGGCTTGGCGAAGACGGCACGGAAGAAAATTCCATAAATTGTCTTGTGTCCCCGATTGTCATTGTCTGGTGCCAACACAGCGCCCAAAATTATCCACCCGAAACGTGTTGTGTGGATCGGGTTCGGGCTCGGGAATGAAAACGGAAACCCACGCTCGCCCCAGTCCTTGTCTACCTTGGCAAACAAAAACACACACACACACACACTCATGTGAGGGTGGGAAAAATTCTCACCCAGGCATTATTGCAATTCGCAATCGCTGCGAAGGATCACTTACCGACCGGAAGCACCTAGCTTTGGAGCCCACGGGATCATCTGCGAATCGCCGAGATGGGGTTTTCGTGCAAGACAACACTCTGGCCACTTGCGAGTGGCCTTTGCCGGGCAACGATGGGCTTTCTATTGAATTATGTGACCGGAAAGGCAAGCAAGAACAATTGCCGGCAAACAATTCCCACCGTGCAAAATCCGTTTTCCCTCTTTCGATACAGCTTTGCTTCCTTCCATTACGACAGGTGAACCTTTTTCGATTGATGTAACCACCACCTCTACCAGGAAAACTCTTGTACCATACCAACACCTCATACCTCCTCAGTGTTTGTCCCTTCATCCACTTTCGACGACCTTCCTACAGATAAGGAAAATTCGGACCTAACTACGCCCGAAAACTTTCACCCCATACTTATCACGCATCAAATTTATGTTGGCACTGTACAAGAACATATCAAGACACACACACACACAAACACAACAAATCCGCCAATCGTTAAGCAGTCTTGAATGAATTGACACACGTGACTCTTTCCGTGCGACGCTTGTTATCGGGATTTTCCGTCCCTTACCGGGTTCCGGTTGGGATTAACCTAATGATAGTTTTACCACCGTGTATAACCGTCGCCAGACGTTGATGCTAGTTTATGATATAATGATAAGGGTAGTAGCTAATCAAAGCAGGAAACCCCAAAGCCTAACAATAGGGGAACGCCACGGAACAAAAGCGTACCGTCTCAAACCGAAAGGTTGATCGAACATTCGCTTGGTTATTATGAGGAGTTTCTAAATTGGAGCTTTATATTGATTTTGTCACAAAACCAGGTTGTTTTAGAATACAATATTTAGCCAATTTTAATTTAAACAAGTATCGTTGCATTTTTGTATTTTAAAAAGTTATAGAAACTTTTCAAAAATCTAAGAATCGTCTTGACTGACGATTGAAAAATGACTGTGTAAAATCTAAAACTTTTCGATTTGGTCTCTATTTCGAATGTTTACTTTTTAACATGGAAACGAAGTTGTTTCCGCAGCAGGTCGAGTACCATCTTACGCTTGTAAGCTCCGTGCGCTTCCCGGAACAGAGTTTTACGATTTTTTCGAGCCTCCTTTTCGGCCACTTTTAGAACATCCATTGGAAGTTGATCCAGCAACGAAAGTAAATCCTATATGAAAAAAGACGATGTAATGACCAAAACTTGGAAGACCCACATGAACAACAACACCCACCATAATGTGCTGATGTATTGCCGAAAGTTTGCTTTTGGCGCTGATCTCAACGATCTCCACCTGGCGATGCTGCAGCTTGCGTATGAACAAATACAGTTGACCAATCGCGGATGTGATGATGCGCATGATTTTGCTAAAAAGTTGGACATAAAATGGAACCTGAATAATACATTTATGCCACACAAATATCATCGAAAGGAACCCACTTGTAGACGCAATCTTTCAACGGTTCTCCCAGCAGATCGTAGTACTGCGCCTTCAGCTGTTCGTTTTTACTCTGGACCGATTCCATTTTGGCGTTGTACAGATTCAGCGTGTCGTAGTGGCTGGTGAAGTACTTGGGAAACTGCTCCAGCACGTCCTTGTAGTGGTAGTCTATCTTGCTGAACACCATCAGCTTCTGGTTGTACTTGCTGATCAGGTCGATCGTACGCAGGTTCAGCTGTATCAGGCCCCGTTTCAACAACTCCGCGTCCGGTTCACAACTCGGCAGCCGTTCCAGAGCGGGAAATGTTTTCGACACGTAGAAGTCCGCTATTTCCGTCGCGATATTGTTGCCCTCGGTGCGTATGAACAATGATTTACAGTTTTGAATGCTGTCAGAAACCTACAAATGAAAAAAAACAATGGTGTTACACAAAGTAAAAAGTCCCAACAAAAATTTCAACTCTTCCTCGTTCAATGCGTTTACCGAAAGAAGTGAACCGTCATCAGCACGATGGAAGAAATCATTCTTCAAACGCCATTGTGAATCCATCAAAAGGTAGTAGTAGTTCTAAGGAAGAAAAAGAACAACAATTCCTTAAAATCATCAAAATCAAATGTTTCTCTGAAAAATTATTTCTGGTAAGCTTAGATTTTGTTTTAATCGTTGAATATTTAGGATTATAGTGTACAGCTATGTACATATCTTATGACAGGATTATAATACAACAAGAAAATCTTTTGAGGTGTGTCGTTCGTAAATTTAACCGAATCTTTAAAATCGGTATTTTTTCAGTAGCTTTTTGTAAGTTTAATAAACATTGTAGGTTTTTGAAGTACGGTAAAGCTGTTTTAAAAATCCTCATTCTACGACTACAGATAACATCGAACTAAGTTTCCTCAAACAACCTTTTCTCCAATCAGGACAACAGTTCATTTCCGCTCCAGGGCACCTGCATACATCACCCGGCTTACCAAACTTAATGTTGAAGAAAAATCATCACCTTTCCACGAATTCACTTCATTTTCTCCGCCCCGCAGCAAATCAAAATTATCAAGCGCATTAACAAGAGCCCGGAAAAACCGGTGAAAAGTTTCGAACACAAAAAAACCCATGGCGCCCGAAAACATTCGCACTTCAAATCGCTTTACCCTCGGAACCCAACCAGGACACCACCCGCTGGCCGTTTGCGAAACTCACCCTAATTTGCATAACCCTAGCCCAGCGATCCTCCAGCAGCAGAATGCGCTCCGTAACCGAATCCATCTTGTTTTGACGAGCTTGCAGGACGCCCTTAAGCCGTGCCGTTTTCTGGGTCGCTTCCTTTTCCCGGTCAGTGGCCGATACCAGCTTCGAGTACGCCTCTTCCTTCCAAACTTTAAACTGTGGTCTGATACGCTGGAGTTTGTTTGTTGGCGTGTTTTGAGGGGTTTTTTTTTCAAGTTGGTCCGAAACGAAAGCGTAAAGTAAAGCAAACAGAGTTGAGCAAAGTAATAAACAAACCCGGACCAGGGCTCGGCCGAACGGACGGATTTCAACCCGCATCCTCCGGCATGTGCTTATTTTTACCTTGCAAAAGTTTTTAATCCAATTCGCATACCGACGTTCCAAACTTTGGCGTGCCCGGCGTTGCAGCAGGTTCTCCTCGATGAAGTACTGCAGGAACACCTTGCGCCGCCGCTCGCGCATACTGAGGATGTCCGTCTTCGGGCAGAACTTGCGCGTCCGGGGCCGGTAGCGAAGCTCGTGGACGTAGTAGTTGTCCCACTCGGTCGCCAGCCGGCTGAAGTACTTCTCGCCCGGCCCGAGCTGCTCCTCCTCGAAGTCCGGCCCGTTCACCTGCAGCCGCTGGCGAATGTCCGGGCGGGACCGCATCAGGCTGGTGTAGTACTTGGAGCGCTGTTTATCTGAAAGATGTCCACTCGAGTGTCACAGCCACCGGGGCAGAACCGGATAATGGGTTACTCACATTTCTTGAAGTCTCGCATCTTGTCGTAAAACTCCGGATCGATGTAGAACGCCCCTTTTCGGGTGTCGCTCTTCGAGAGGCTCTTGAAGCGGTTCGGTGGGAAGCGTAGCTCGAGCTTCTCCAGGGCCGGCTTCGGCTCCTCGAGCTGCAACGCTTGCAGTTTCGCCTTCCTCCGGCTCGTCTCCGACATGCACCCATCGTCCGAGGCCGTTTCGCTCGCTTTGAAGTCCTGAAACGTGGTCATCCGTTGCTGCAAGTTTTCGTCGTACTTCCGGCGGTATTGGTTTGACTTTTCCTCGATGAAGTTGTAGTAGCGACGCCGCTTCTCGGTCAAAGCAACCCTCGAGCGATCCTCCAGCGAGCTGGCACTTTTCCGATCGGCCGAACTTCGTCCCGTCGTCGGTGGAACGCTAGCACTCGAGCCCCGCGATGTTCCCGCGAGGTCCGCCTGGCGCTTGCCCTTCTTACGCCTGCTCGATCGCATGTTCTCCAGCGAACGATCGTACAGCAGCATCGTGATGCGCTTCAGCCGGTTCTTCTGCAGCCAGCGGCTCCGGAGCCGATCCTTGCGGCGCTTCTTCTGCCGCCTTATCGTCGGTATGGGGAAGTAAGGCGTCCGAAGGAAGGTGAGGATCTTGACCTCCTCCATCTGGTCCTCGTCCTCGGACGAGTCGCTGCTTTTCGGACACAGAGGAATGCGCATGTGAGACAGCCGGGTATCGATTAGGTTACGCTCACCTTCCTTCTTGGTGTCCATCTCGCGGTAGGAGCGCACCAGCAGGCTCAGCGGGATGCCGAACTTGGTCTCGTTCTCCAGCAGCGGATCCACGATCGGCAGCTGCGTGAACGGCCCGTACATGTGGCCCTCGACGTGCGGGATCTTCGTCGCCCGCCGGATCTTCGTCACCCGGCGGCCCTCGTTCGAGATGAACTCGTGCGAGCGCGTGTCCACCGAGGAGCACAGCTCCGACTCGAGTGTCTCCCGTTCCCGGCGCATCAGTTCGATGTTGCTGCGGTTCTTGAAGTTGTGCCGCTCCCGGGTGGCCCAGTCACGGAACGACACGTTCGCGCCGGCCGACGGGCGATCGTCCTCCAGCAGGATCCGATCGAGCCGTTTGATCATCTCCTTGTAGTCATCGTTGGTGAGCTTCTTCCGGACGGTGTTGCGCAGGACGTCCGACTGATCCGACGGAGTAGAATGCTCAATGTTCCCGGCCGTCTGCAGCTCGTCCGTCATCTTCTTAATGAACTCGGTCACATTCTTAGCCTTCCGTTGCTGCTCACCCCGATGCCGGCAAAGGTTCACGTTCCTCAGATCCTCCGTGAGCGTCTCCAAGATCCGATTTGACGTTCGCATACGCATCAGCTTCTGAACGGTGGAAAACCGTTGCGGGTGCAGCTTCGAGCGGAAGTTCGGCTTCTTGCTACCGAGCCCACCCATAAAGTTAACCTCGTTCGGGGGTCGATTGAACGGGATCTCATAGTTGTGATTGTAGTACGGCAGGTTAGACGACACCTCCTCGCGGTTCCACACAAAATTTTTCGTACCCTGCGATCAACGATAAGCAAACGAATAAGCAATTTTATTCTTAAACATACACAAATAACCAACTGCACATTAGACAACGCACCTGAAGCACCGAACGGTGGCTGGATTTGCTTTGGTTGCTTCCAGGAAGGAGCGAACTAGCGCTTTTTCTTGTCGACATGTTAACGAATTTGCTGAAACCAACGACTAGAGGGCTGGAGTAGATTTTGCGGAATGCTCTTATGCTGGTTTGCAGGAATTTGATTCCGTAGGAGTAGTAGGAAAATCAACACGTTGCTATGCTCCTTGCTATCGCTATGGTAAACTTCATGGAACACACTTTGGAAAGCATGCGCACCCCTGATCGTCGGTGGACCGTTGTTTATTACTTCCAACCGTTACCAAGAAACCTTCTGTTAACCAGGTAAATTTAAGTAAAATAAACTGCAAAGAATATTTTAAAGTCAAAGTGAGTTGGGGCATTTTTAAAGCAGAATAATTTGAAAAAAAATGTTGGTGAATTCGCATACGTTAAACCATGTGATAAGATAAATACAACACACGATAGAGAAAATTCATTCATTCGTTACTTCTTTATTTTTTCCTAACGAAACAGTTGATTCTTAGTGTTTGATTCTACTTTCGTACAATTTAGTCTCACCACCTTAATCATTATGCTTTGGCTTGCTTTTCAAATCTAGCCTTGCAGAAAAGGCCCCTACATTACCTTCTACATACGCCTTCCGTAATTGAAAGCGTAAACTTTGTTAATTAAGAAGAAGCATCGAACTATTTCACGAACCCGACGCACGTTTGCGGTTTCGCTTTTCTAGAAGAATAAACATTTTGTAGTAGAGTTTATCGTTTGTTTACCCTGCGTATTAAAGGCACAAACGCACACGTACACGATCGAATAGCACCAACGTTGATACGAAACCGGCAGCCTTTCGGCGTGGATGCGGACTTGAAATCCCTTTCGTAGTAAAGGCGGTGCTGCGAGGGGACGATAGTGAACCAAGGACATAGCTGGTCTTCAAAATGAGATGCCAGCCAAATTAAGCCATGCGCCGCCATGATGTTGGTCCGGGAAATGGAGACATTCATTACGAAGTCACCATCAACCGGCAGACACCAGGTAGGTTAGTGTTGGTGGTGTATCAACAAATAACTATCCGGTTGCGGGACGAAGCGCGGCGAGGGTGGTTGGTGGGGCAAAAACGGAAAAGTGGCAAATAAACCAACAAACAAACATCCCAGAAAACATATTCGAAAGGTAAACATTTGCACACGGCTACACTAGCGGCATAAATTGAGGTCCGGGGATCGCACGGGTGGAAAATTAACCAGTTTTGTCGATGTATTCTAGGTTGGAAATATAGATGGCTTATTTAACATAGGTTTAAGTTGTTAAATATCATGTTGGACACCTTGAACAAATCACAGCTATGCAACTGTTAGTCAAAACTAGTTATTGATTATAAATTCTTTGGATCTGTACCTGGAAACTATTTTTTGTGCTTTGATGTACTTACTCAAATAAGACGCTTTAAAATGATAAATAAACAACACAAACACAGCTCAACTATCAAAACAATGTAAAACATCGTTAAAGTTTTAAATCTGCACTACAAAGAATAGTTGAGCGTAGTTTCCTTTGCTCCTATTTATTTAAATCCTATATAAAAGCAGCTTGAACTAATCCTCCACTTCAAAACAACAATATTTTCCGAAACAAAATGTTTCTCCCTGGTGCTGAAGCTAAAGTTGAGGAAACTACACAAAAATTTCACTGCACAAATCCAACCCCTTTTGAGCGAACAAAATTGTGTGGTTAAGGGAATTAAAAGTTTTATTCATCGTTACATTCATGTTTTGTATTACGTTTCTAAATCCAGCTCGGTTATTTCAAAGGTTTTCCGTGACCAAACTTTCGATTTCTGTAGCTTTTTGTTTCGAAGTCCTTTTATATGTTTATCCGTATGTATATGTTTGCAACTTGTCCAACAATGGCCTAAAGAAACATAATTGATATCAACTCTTATTTTTAATACAAAATTTTATTTAATCGATATAAAAAAACAATTTCATGAATAAGAACAAACAAATCATCTCAAAAGTATTATAATTACAGTGTCATATATTTTATTGCGTTAAAAATGCTCAAGCTTTAATAAATACGTTTTTTTTATTTACGTAATATTCAGCCATAAAAGTTGCTTTCAGAACGATTGAACAATATTCGCATTGATTGTTAAAGTCAAACCTATAGCCCATCTTTCAGCAAGATTCGGTTCTATTCCATTCCTTTCCGCATCTTGATGACCCCTCGGTTCTATTCCATTCCTTTCCGCATCTTGAGGCCACAAAAGGGTGCTCCTGAACGACAATGACGACAACGGAGGGCCTTAAGCTCGATTGCTTTTTAAACTGCATACACTGCATGAAGCACCACAAGGAATGGACACCACTCTACGCCACGGCCGGACGTCTCGGACTTGCCGGAATCTGTAAGAAATCTTCTTGCACTCTACAAAAAAAAAAATGGTTCAAAGTATACAAACAATGCCTCCCTTCCTTCGGGGCTGTCCCGTGTGTCACGCAAACAATCTCCGACCGGCTCGGAAGGAATGTTGCCCATCATTCCCCTGGTACCCGGAGCTCAGTGAGTGTAAGGAACCCTTGCCCGTTCATCCTCAACACGGAGGGACACAAGAATCAACTTAGCCCTAGAAGCACCACCCGGTTTGCGAGTAAATGAACTAGAAACGAAACTTTTGCCGAAAAGATAAATTTAAAATTTTCTTCATGATTGTCTTTCAGCCAACCCCTTTTTACCAACACCGCCCTCCCCATGACAGGGGCCTCAAAGAGGGTACCTCCGTTCTCCGCTCGAAACAAGGAACGATAGATATGGAGACAGAGAGGAAACGAACCCTTGCAAGACTGTAGTGTATGTGCAAACTCTTACATTTCACTTTATATATTTTCTTAGCTCTCCATGCTGGAATTTACCCCTTTTTTGTGTGCGCACATCCATTTTCTCAACCGCTCCTTTGGTTTTGTTGCATGGCCCTCGCCCGTTTTCGCCAAGTACTTGTGCATGCCAGTCCGGCTTCTATCTTCCAACTGTCAGCCCGTCGTTGTTCGTAGCTCGGCGGGTTTCACTATCTCGCAGGAGTGAACTGCCGGGAAGCCAGGAAGCCGGGAAGCTTTCACAAAGATCCCATAACTCTGCTGTGCGAAGTACTGCGAGTGACGTACGCCAAAGTTAAGCAGCGCAACTTTCGGGTGTAAACTCTGGTGTTATCTTTACCATTTGCCGGCAATGCACGGCAAGCATTAGGCACCAAAAGCTATCGATTTACGGCACCAGATGGCAAAGGCGCTTGGTTTAATGTATGTCTGCACAAGATGTTATGCAAAATGGTTGGTTTGGCCAGTAAATGAGAAAAATTCAACCATCCTAAATGGAAAAGTGTAGAAAACTGAAAGGTTTGATTTTGCTCAATAGAATCACAAGCAAATACCGCTTTTCAAAAGTAAATATTGTGTAACACTTTAACCTCAAGTTTTGTTTATTTATCATCAAATCAATTAACTTAATAGCTCTTCGATTTTCAAATGGAGGTCATTTAAACGTTCCATCCTCTGCGTTTTCAGTTGGAGGTAAAAGTACACGTGCTCCAATGTTTTGCGGTGAATTCATCACATTAATGTATTTAACCTATACCAGCAATGAACATTTCACCTTTTCCAAAACCCTTCATTTCACTCATGCAACGAAATTAGGGAACCTAACATAAAACCGATACTTCACAAAAAAAAACGTAAATATTGCCAAGGAAGATGGAAACTCAATACTTTCTTTTGCTTGAAAACGGAACGTTACCAACCTAGCTCGAACAGAGATCAAACCGTTGGATAGCGGTTCTCTCACAACCAATTGGCCTTCCCACGGAAAATGGGCTAACACGGAAAGAGGAACTTTACTTAAACCAAGCCCGTTCGCAGCAGAACTTCCGCACCAAAGGGGGGAAACTGCCAGCATGCCTGCCCTCGTTCAGAATTTTTGGCTTTTCTTTTCGCTTACTTTCCACCACACCAGCAACCTTTCTTCTGCGAACCATGAATCGACCGCCTTTCCATCAAATAAAAAGTCAATCAACTAATTTGAAATCTATACAACCGAATCGTTCCATCTAATCTGACCGCAAGCGTGACGACAACGGGCGATAAAGACCCAAAGTGCCCGTCGGCCACCGCCCGTCGGGATCGAACCCTTCCCGTCCAGATTGGGTAAGTAAGGGTTTTTCGTGGTCTGCGTGAATGGAAGGGAAATAATGGCAAGTGAATAAGAAAAACTAACAACCCAATAATCAAACCTCTCGAACACCATGAGCCACCAGGCGTCTCCTTGGTTCATGTTGAAGCATAAAATTTTGTAAACTTTTTAAACATGTTAAAACACAGTATAATTAAAAATCATGTGAAAATTAATTCACCTTTTCAAAACATACAGTATAATACGAAAGACATATATAAAAAGAAAAACATAATACAAAAGACATATATGACAATAATTTTTACACGACAATAATGTTTGCATCCCAAAACTAAAATTATTGTTTTAGTAAAATTTAACTTTGAGACCATTAAAAATGAAACTAAACACTGTAAATTAATTTATTTAACTAATTTGTAAAGTAAAACAAAGCGTAAACTATTATAACATACTCCCGTTGTGCGTTGGATGGTTTATTCCTGTAACATTCTTCATCGCATTCGGTAGGCCGTTGCTTCTTACGCATAACCCTCCCAAACCATGTTCCGCATTCGTTCGATCCTTCCCGGGGTCGGTTTTAATCTTTTTCCAACTGCCCATTTCCATTTCCATTCCCGTTCAATTGCGAAACACGTCACTTCTGTGCTTCGATTGGCTTCGCTCGTCAAACCGGAACATGGGAGAAAATCAAAAAATCAATCCAAATGACCGCAAAAGCCACCACACCATCCACCGGTCGATCGACGGGGCCTGATAATGGCTTTACCATGTTTATTGGCCATCGGGGCGGCGAGAGAACCCGGGGTACCCCACGCAGGATGGGCAACAGTCCTTGATTCCTATATCAAGGCCTGGTGCCTTTCCCAGCGATTGACTTTCGCTGCCATCTTTTCCGTTTGTGTGTGTTTTTTTCTATGCTTTGTGTCCTTCCGACCGACTTGTGTCGTTTGCGGTAACGGCGGTCGGTGCTGGCGGTCTGTTTTAAGCACGATTAGCATACTTATTGGTTTCTGGTGCCTCGTCCGCCCGTGATCCCTTTAATGTCGTGAAATTACCGATCCGATTGGCAGTTTCCGGCGGATCGAAGGGCTGACGCGCAGTGCTTTCGTGAGAAGGACAAAAGGAAACAAAACAAAATAGAAAGGAAAAAACCACCGAACGAACGCACAAATGTTTATGTATGGCTATGTGATCGGAATTTCGCTATCGGCATTAGACGTCGGTAAGCCGTACGGATGGGCTAGCCAGGCACCATCTGCTTCCACGCGTCGAAGGACAAAGATGGCGAACAGATCCGGCTCCCAGCTCTGACAGAATTGACTGACACGTCCTTTGCATTGGGAATGGCCAGCGAAGGGAGGGTCGCACCGCAACTCTATTTCAGATTAGGTGGACGTTAATTTTTCCCTGCCCTATCTCGCTATCGTGACGCTTGCAGTCGTCGGGCGAGGACATCGGTCGAATCGGCACCTTTGGAAGACTCTGGAAAGCTTTTACCATCGTGATTGGACGTTAATTGAACAAAAGTTTCAATATTAAAGACACGAAACCGGCTCGATGGAATATTAGCTTTTGTGTTGGTTTGTTAATATTTTCTGATTCCAACAAAATCGACAAGAAAAGGATACCAAAGGATTTAGATCAATAGTACAATATCTTCAACAACACTCCTTTTCCTATCATCGTCCTGGCTAAAAGAAAGACTTAAATGTCAATAATTTTACTCTAACCATCTTTGTTTCTTTATTTTGACTCTTGTGATCCTTACACAAGAATTCGAAAATGTAGGAGAGCAGTATGTCAGCATTAAGACGTTAAAAAGCTTTGAATTAATTATCCATAGAATAAAACACCTGAGGGAATTATCTTCAATAAGGTGAACATTTTCTATCAAGTCGAAACCACTTATTATGGATATATGACCAAAATTTCACCAGCCTGATTCAACAATATACTCACAAGGAAGACTTTGAAGGTAGGGCAGCTTCACCACCTTAAGGCGCCAGAGGGTTAACTAAGTGTTTATGAGCCTCAACATATGGCAAAAGCCCATAGCGGCTTGTTTGAATGTTAAACGGTACCGTCTTCTGATGTTAACAAGCGCACAGAGCTAGATTTATTGCGTTTTTCTTCTCAGCGATTTTATGAGGGAAAAATATAGGTGTGAGAGGAATGAAGTTGGATCGCTTTCTAATTGTTCGCTTCCCACGTGGATTTTATTGCTCGGAAAAGAATTGTATAGCTGCGGAAAAGCCCCGGTTTTTCACGCATAAATATTTAATTGACATTTAATCGAATAACTGGTGCACAGCGCCAATTGATCGTTTGGTGGTCAAACGGGTCGTGATAAAAATGTTGCGTCACCCACAGAACATACAGACAATATTGCATATTTGACAAAAGACCAGACCGGGTGGGGGGCCGGATGCGTTTCGTGGTCAGCAGAATTATGGAAATTATGAAGCCAATGGCATTTTTACGATACACACTCTTCACGCCCACGCCCCGAGCGTGTCTATGCAAGTCCTCCCTCCCGTAAGGGCTGTTCATCGCTGGAAGAGGAAGGCTTCGGGGAGAAATTACAATATCAGATTGCTCCGGACCCGATAGGCGTCGAACTCATCGACGGTATCGGGGAAAATGCTGCCTGATAAACGGCTGACCACGAAAACCGCGGATTACATAAATTGATAAACTGATTCATTAGCCCCGCCTGGTTAATGCGTCAAAAGTGCATTCCGTGTTGCTGCTGCTGCTGCTGCCGCTTCTGGGATGCGGTTAGCGTCGCTTGGGGCCGGGTCCCATGTGGTTCGTTCGATGGGTGCGTTGCAATCGCTGTCGAACCATAATAGCAAGTCAGCAAGATAGTATGGTAGGCATGTTGCAAATGCAACGTGAAGTTTTCGAAACATAAAATGCTTTATTCATCGATAGATCCTAATGCGGTTTATTTCAAATATAATGGTAATAGTTTAGACATATAAAAATGGTAGAAAAATATATGTTTTAATGTGAAATGTTTTACCAAGTTGTTACAACAATATAATAATATCTTTTCTTCGTTTACTGCATGATCTTTCATAGTATAACTATCAAATGTATTTAAAACATCATGAAGTACCAAAATGTTTTCATTCTTTATCTCAAAACAGAATGTTAAGAAACCAGAGATCAAAGTAAGATCTTATTCCATCCATTCGGAGCCATTCGTAAACCTTTTCTGGAGGAATTATGTACATTATCCGAAACTTAAATGAAATGAAAATCCTGGCAAAAGAAACGAAATGACAATTCGCACGAGCTGCTGAGAGCGGATATGACTAACGGACAAAAACTTTACCCTGTTGTAAAATCTCCTGAACGCTCAAACCAGCCCCAGAAGTGCTTGTATTCCTTGTTTTCTCCCTTATTTGACTTTACCCTCGCCCGGCTCGAACGCTAACCGCAAGTTGGGGCTAAATTTATCGTTAAATAGCGGCGAAAGCGGCAGCGAACGAAAAAAGAAAACGGTTCGTCTCGCGACAGCTTATTTCCGGTACATTCGGCAGCGTTTCTACGACGGATTTTAATGTAATTTTCCCAAAGTCAAACGAATGCAGCTCGTTGGTAAGCCCTCGCTGCTCATTGTGTTGGACATTCCGTTCAGCTCGGTTTCAGTTTCTTTGCTAGCGATGTTTTTTTTTTAAATTTCTTTTTCGGAGTCTCCCTCAAATACGATGTCTCCGAAAGAATGTCCCTACGCTGGCAAGCATTACGCCTAACTGACGCTGACAGAAAGGAAAACGCCCGCTCGCCCTGCGGGAATCTCAAAAGTGCCACGGGTGGAGGGAAAAGATTTCCCGGAGCAACTATCAAACAAAAAAAAAACTCCTCCTCCAACTAAAAGATTTCAAACGCGATTACTAACGACGCAGCAAACAAAAAACTTACGGGAGATTTATTTCTGATAAAATTCATTTTGCACAATTTATGACTAGTGATAGTCCCGGTTTTACGATTCCGGGATGGATCTTTCCGTTTTTATATCCACAGCGTAACCCCCTTTACAATCGCTTACATCCGCCTACAGTACGAGCTTAATGTGACAATGCCGTACCTAACGCTGTTGGGAGATGATTTCTCTTTATTGCCATCGAGCTTTGTTCCACTTTTGAAACTTTAACCCCTAGTTTCCGTTCACAAAACGATTTTTTCAAACATATCTGACAGGGGAACATGAGGAAGATAATATTCCTGGAAAGTCAACAGAATATTTTTACACCACATAAAGTAACAACTTATGACAGTTGGTTGACATGTAACTATTAAAATTAGTATAAGGCACATACTTCTACAACCGACACATCTAATGCCATATTTTTTAAAATCATACATTCTATCGCAAAGGTACGCACTTAAGTTATATTATAATCATATTTCTTGTGAATGTTGATAAACATCTTTTATTTTCAAGTTCATTACAACTCTTCAAACCATACTTTCATAGCTGTTTAATAATGGTTCAACTACAAAAACCTTGGATGCTGGCAAATGCTGAACAAACTATCCGTATCCGTTAATTTTTCTTGTAGAAGCTCTTTTGAGAATCTAAATAATTCCTTCCGCTTACAAAACGAAGAAAAACAAAAAAATACACTCCAGCAACTCCTGGGAGCAATGCTGACCGCTCTCGACGTTTGATACTGCAGCTTTGGTTGGGTTTTGAATTTTTCCTTTTATTCCGGCCCACAATTTCACTCGTGATTCTTGCGCTGCATTCGCTGCCGGACCATGGGACGACAATTGCACGGGCTTCACCGAGGCCAAGGTTCCAGTTTCCCTCGCACAATGCAGGCATTGGACCCGATGGTGGTTCGCGTTTCACTCCCCGGGTGCAGTTCCGGGGGATGCTGGGGATGCAAATGACAAAGTTTTTGGTTTCAAGTAAACACATTTTACTGTGTTTTTGACATTTATAAATGGGTTTTTGTGGAATGTTTCCCAGACCCGCCCGAACCCGAATGGCACCAACCGGGGTTTAGGGGGGGTTTTTTGTGCTTTCCCTTGTAATGGGGAGCGTTTGCTACGGATACAAAAAAGCAGTAAAGTACAGGTTTCACACTGGTGTTTTTCGTGTCGTATTAAAATAGAAGGTGTTTAGCTTAAAGGATCGACGAGTTAAATCGTACAAAAATCATCAAATATTTTTATATTTTTAACCGTTTACCAATTGGTAAGTAACATCCTGCTACACTCAAAAGAACCTTCCAGTGCCCAAAAACTGTCTACCAGAGCCCAAAATACAGCAGTTTCATCCAACATTTCAACATTTTTTTGTAGACAGTTAGCAACCCAACTTTGCCAATAAACAAAGCACCTATCTCACGTTTCACGACAATATGTCATCCATTGGAAAGTTTTCATGCATTTAATGCAATATTGCCCTCCCTCAATATCAAGCGGAAATGCACGAACGATGGGGCGGAAGGGCATATCTGTAGGAGGATAGGAAAAAGAACCCCAACCCAACCCACCTCGATGTAAATGGAGATTTTTGGTGTCCTTTTTTCTACTTTTATTATTGCTACCCATGCTTCGAATGGCGCCCCGCTTCCGGTTCCACTCTGTTGGCACCATTTCAAATGGCGCTTCCGCGAAACATTGGAAATCTTTTCCCCGGAACACAGGTCCATGGTGCGCATCGCTGCCAACTAGGAATATCTCCCCCACACCTCCCTACGCCTATGTCGGGCGATTCGGGAAACCCAAGGTTTTTGGCATACCGATCCGCGCACGTTACGTACTCGCGAATTTCCGAAAGAATTCGAAGAATTTATGTTTCCAACGGCGAATCCTTTACCGGCTCCCTTTTCCTAGATGCACTGTTGTGGACAACGGTTGTGACATACGCTTCGCCGGAAGGCAACCGGCAAAAATATGAACAAACAAACGCAACCCACGGAAGCTGCAGCGAATAACAGGAAAACAGGTCCGAATTTTCCGAGTATTTTATTGTTGAAGAGAAAAAATAAATAAATTTAGATTCCAATGCCAGCATTAAATAATATCAAATAGTTTCCATTCCAGTTTCAAAGGAAAAACTACATATCTTTTAAATAAAAACTATTTGTAGAATTGCCGATTTTATTTTAAGTCGAATAATTTTCACTTTCCAATATTTTTCCCGGAATGCCCAGATGTCAATAAAAAAAAAAACAACCAAACGTAAGCCCAAACATAAACAAAACATTAGAAAATAAGCATGACAAAGTATAACCAGCAAAGTATTGTGTTACTCAAACCGAATTATATCTAGCCCTGCCATTTCAACATTATTGTACCTGACCTGACCACTTGAAGATGAGAATACATGTGGATCCTTCTTCTTGTCCCTTTTTAACACTAGATAATACTTTTGCACACCACAACCAACCCCGCACTTGGAAGCGAGCATGAAAAGTTGCTAGTTTAAAGTAATTTGTTGCTTCGCTGTTTATGCTTTTGAGTTATGACCACGTTGTTGGTGGTCTCCACTAGAGTTTGCAGAATTTAGTTTTTTCGCTTTTGTTTAGCATCGCAGCTCTTTTCCTACTTTCTCTATCGGTTTGTTGTTTTCCCTTCTTAAATCCTCCTAGAAGCACCGTATTTCCAACTGCTACGCCCTGTTGTCTTGTAGATATTTTTTATTCTCAGCTGATTCTTTTTTTATATTTCCCAGTTTACTAGCGTTCTAACATGCCCTCTCTCACACAGGGACACACCTCCCCCCTCTCATTCTGCTGGGAGCTTTTATGCAATGCCTGTGGTTTTGCCCTAGCTTCCGACCAAACTCTTAACCACCATTGTTCAGCAAGAATGGTTTTGATAAAGGTTTATGGCTTTTATTGCTTTTATTTATGCCATGGTTATAGATCAATACTACCACATCCGAGCCGTCAAGTCGTGTGTACGTACGTGCGTTTCTTTGCCATTGCTTTTCCCCATTGCTCAAGCGGTTTTTTATTTGCTGTCGTTTCTTGGCCGTCGTTTTTTTTTCCTACTCTTTCCCCATTCAATGATGTTGTTATCCATTCGCTGCCACTCAAAATATGGCAAATTTTTTCCGCCTGTTCCAGTTCGATCTGTTTCCTTCAAATTTTCCCTCATTCATGACCACCCCACTACACTCGCTCTATGATGTATGCTTCGCGTGAGTCTGACACTCTGGTTCTGGTTCTGGCGCCTGGAGTTTGTCGTCATTTCCGGCGTCGGCGGTATACCGAGCCTGCTCCCGAAAACAAATCTTCCCGATCGTCTGGGCGGAAGTGTGCGATGCTGAATTCACTTGCGCGATCGTGAATCGTGGGTTGCGGTTGAGTGCGAGCGTGTTTTATTGTTTTTCCATTTTATTTTCTACATCGATTGTTTCGTGGTGGGAAAAACGGGTGAATTACGGCCACTTAGCATTGATTGGATGAAGCATTCCATTTTTCACAATTTAACTTGAACGTCGGTTCATCGGTACGTGAGAGGGGGATTTAAATTGCAAAGCAGCTGTAGTTTTCTTCATTCCTTTAAAGCTGTTTCATACCGATCACGAAATTTTTCATTTTTCCAATCTAATGTAAAGTTTGTGTGTTGTTTTCAACATTCTTTTTTAAACAATCCTCCTAAGATTAACTAAGATTGGGTCACTAGCCTCACGCTTGATTTCAATAAAATTAAAATACCTTTTAGTGTTTTGAAAACATCCTTTCAAACCAAACTATCGTCAATAAGGTTGCAATGCACCATTTTGGCAAGTCCAACACTTTTTTCCTTAAAAAAAAATGTTCAAAAACATCTGGGCAAACGCCGACAACAAGTTTGTTGTCTCTGACGTAAGATTAGACAGAAAAGAGACAAAAAATCGCAGCAACTGCGCCATCTTCAGATTTGAGAAAGAAAAAAAGTGGTATAAAAAAATATAACCATGTAGCAGAAAGAGAAATGACACACGAGAACTTACCCAGACGAAATTTTATAAATTTTAATCCACCATCATAAGTTTTACGTTCGATGCAAAGCCCTTCAAACACAAACACAGATTCAACCAGATATGCTACAGTAAATGAATGGACAAACCCATACTAAGCTGTTAACTTGTCTACCCATAGCGTTAAAATGTATCAATGTGGAATTCAAATGATGAAACCATGGAAACATAATTGTACAAAAGTTAAAATTACGTACGAACACCACATGCACCGCGATCCATACGACGCCGGAGTTCATATGTCAGGTTCATGCCGAATTACGTCTGCGAAGTTACGCTTTATCACCCAATCCACTCGCGTTTCGCTGAAAGCACCCAGGACGCAGATAAGGTGAGCATGAATTCGCCGGGTTCACTCCGCACCGGTAAAGCGGCAAATCAAAGCGAAAGACGCCGAACTTTTCCAACAAATCACGGAGGATAAATCCTCGGGAAAATCCCCGTCTCTGAACCGAAGCTACCCGTCATCGCTCGCCCAAACTCGGGGTGGATGAGGTTCGCCACTTTTCACGGATATTCATGGGGATTTTTTTTTCTCGTCTTTTTTCCCTCCAACTAAATGCACGGAATATTCGTCACTCAACTCGACAGAACGTGTGGTAAAATTACTTTCCCGTGGTTCTATGGAACGCCATATAGTGCACGCTATCTGTCATGTAGAAGGTGAGCTGTGACTCAGGAGATGATATGGAATTATCGGGATCGCTGCAGACGAAGCAAATTTCCCGGGCTGCTGTACGTGAAGCAGCTGCTGAGTGAAAGTACATTGGATTCACCATTCATTGCAAGGTAGTCACCTTACTCGAGTTCTTTATGCAACATTCTTTCGCAGGTGACTGTCAATTAGTCTATGCCAGATTGCGAGTTCTTTGCATTGGAATTTACATTAGGTCGATCACCTTGACTATTGAAGAAAATGAAATTCTAGAAGAATGTAAGCTACTTTCAATGTTTACAACTCAACTTATTTGAACTTTTTCACTTAATACAATTGAGTTTGAATCCTTTCGCGACTGCAAATTAAAAACAAATCATAAAAGTTATAATTGCTCCCTTCAGCATAAACTTTGTCGTACGTATTATTTGACCATATCCATTTTTAATATCGTCTATAGATATGCTTTTTTCGAATGAAAATAAAAAAGCGTTGCTACAAAAGAAAGCAAATGAATTCAAATTTGTTTATTTGACCATTCAACCAAACCATCGCTCGCTAGGCCTAGGCAGAGATAAGAGCTTTGTAGAGAGAAAATAATACACTTTAACAACACTGCAGCCATCGGCATGAATTCAATTTCATCACCGCATGCGAAACATGGTACCATTTGGGAAATGAGAACGTATTCCGTTTCCCTCGCCACTTCAAACATTGATGGGGTCGTGTATCGGAAAGAACCAGGGCAGGCCTAGCTAACCGTAATAGGGTTTTGATGCAACTAAAGCTTTTTCCTGAAAAGAATCCTACAACGTTCGGAAACAGAGGGGGGCGGGAGAGCAGTCGATGTGCATACCGCTATCAGCTAAAAGATCTGCATCGAGAGACCCCTACATGAGAAGAGGTGCACCCGGAAAGAGGATGCATTGGTAAAAATTGAATTCACAAAGCCTATAAAACGGGAAATGTAATAAAGATGCATCAACATCATCATCATCATCATCAGCGTTGCCGTCAATTCAGAGCGATACAGCAGAACAAATCGCAAACGAATCTACATATCCGGCCACGATTCGGTTATCCCGCCAACGACATGAAAGGGCGCTTTTTAGGAGCGCACGCGATTCGTCCATACAAAAAATCTGCCATCAACTCCAAATTTCATTGCACCGTACCGGCGTAGGGCATGCTTGGCAGTGGTATCTTTTTTACAATTTGGTTAGTTACGCCACACACGAAAAAAAAACCCCAAATTCCTTTTTCCTTTCGCTGATGATGTTAAAATACCATATGCGAAGTGAAAAGTTCATCCGATTCCCTCAAGTACTTTTTATTTATTTTTATCTCAAACTCCACTTTCTTGAACTTCTCGACCACGTTCCCGACCACGACTTGAGTGTTGGGTCGGGTGTATGTGTGCACCCTGATGGTACCCGTTTGTCCTTTTTGCTGCAGTACAAATAGGTGAAACATTCACTTCAACCCTCCCCCCAACGGAGCAGGGAAAAGCTGCACACAAAGTTTGAGAAGCGGCACTGAAAATTGGACGGAAAGTAACAAAAAAGTGGTATCTCCACCTAATCCCGAGAAAAGGCTACCTTTGCTTTGAAGTTGTGCCACTCGAATCCCCGAATAAAAAGAATGCAATGCATTTCTTGTGCCGTATGGAAAGCGGATGCGGTAAGCGGATGCGCTGGTCACGAGCTAACGTTAATAAACCCAAACGTGATCAAGGATTCTAACTCCTCATTCACCGCACGAACTGTACGAGGGTGGACTCCCTGCAAGGGACTTTCAAAGCGCATCTCGAAAAATGAACGCTAGAAATGATGGATCATCACGTACGTTCGTTACATTCGCGTCCTATGCTCGTGAAAAGGCCGGGATTCAAACAAATTTTCAAGTTGATGCTGCGGTAGAATCATTGGCGACCGGATCTAATTATGATCATTACGGTCGGCTCTTATGCAAATTGATATTTCATCGTTTTCGTGTTCCTTGGCGCTTTAAGATAGCCACAGGTAAGCAGATATCAATCACCATTACGAAGAGTGCACTTGCTTTATCATGAAGATGGTAATGAAATTTACATCGAATTTGACATCGTTGATGGAAGTATAAACTCACATTAATTTTATTTTGTATTTATCTTTTGTTAGTTTCTAATCATTCGGATGTTGTTTTACTGCAACTAAATAAAGAAATAACATTTTAAATCAATTTCCAATTGGAAAACTGAACAAACATTGTCAGTTATAAAGAAATACGGTATGAAAAATCATTCTACTTTTCTAATAAGAGGACCCCTAATGCCAGGCACAGATTAACCAAGCAGGCAAGGAAAAATATTGATGAAAAATTAATAATGCCTGGCTGTTCAAACTTAACAAATTCTAATGTTTCGATTGCCCGTACTTGTGCTATTGCGGTGCTTTGTCGGTAATCACGGTAAAAAGAAATACGGTATGAAAAATCATTCTACTTTTCTAATAAAAGGACCCCTAATGCCAGGCACAGAGTAACCAAGCAGACAAGGAAAAATATTGATGAAAAATTAATAATGCCTGGCTGTTCAAACTAAACAAATTCTAATGTTTCGACTGCCCGTACTTGTGCTATTGCGGTGCTTTGTCGGTAATCACCGAAAACTCACATTCAAGTGGACTAATGCACATTACAACCATTACCAGCAATCCCATTTTCGAACTAAAACTGATCGTCCCCCTGGTAGTAATCACCCCCGCCGCCAGCAGCTCGGCGGTATCCTTTCGGGCAATCCTTTTTCGATTATGAAAATTTAACCCGCGGGAAAATGCTACCAACGCTTCATCAAACGATACTGTTTGACCCTTGGAATGATCGACACGAGTAAGCTGCTCACTGGCAATGTGTTAAACCATCCCAAAGCTCGTGTGCGTTTGTGTGTGTTTTCCGTAGTTCAACCATCTGCTCGCCATTACGTACGCCATCTCGTAAAACATAAAACTGTAAACAGCATCGACTCCATCGCCGATGGAATGGAGTTGGCCAAAGTACGCCTCAAGCTCGTTCGGTAGCATTTTCCCAATTGGCCTGCCATTATTATAATCATCATTAGTCGTCGTCGAGGAGCGTCTGGGAAACCGTTTTTCCGTGGGCGAGAGAGGCAACCATCCCGCAAAAAGTAATATCAAAAACAAACGAATTTGGGAAGATAATTCCCTCAAGGAATCGGTGCTTTGCTGCTGCCGAAGCATTTCCGGGACGATGGAATTTTCCAAACATACCAACAATAGCAGCGGACCGGAAACGGGCCCTCGGAAGAACAGAGCTTATTCCTTTCGAAACACTTTTCCCACGCAGCGATACACAATTACGATCGCATGCATTGGCAGAGCCGGAGCAAGTCGTTCCCGAGACCACCACTGGCTGTCAATTAGGAAGTGCAGTGAATGCATTTTATAGATACCACGCCACTTGGGTCATGTTGGGCGAGATTTTTATGTTGATAACCCTCAGCAAGCACACACACACACACTCTCTCGGCGAGGAAGGAGGGAAATCGTTTCGAATGGGAATGTTTGGCAGAAACAAAACCGGAAAGTAAAGTGCAATTGCAAAACTTACCCGGAATGACTTCTGAGAATCGGTGCAGGAACAAAGCGATGGAAGAAAATCAACTTCAGCTCCTGAAAAGGATTAAATGGAAAACAGTAAAAAGTAAACATGGATTTCAAAAAACACATTCAATTGCTAGGGAATTGAAACTCTATAGAGATTTCTAGTGCTATTTGTGCATATAACGCAAAATGCTATTTAAATTTCTCGGGAATAATAAACAGTGCAAGAAAAAGAACAGCTTCTTTAACGCAGAATAATCGCTTCTCACAAGAGGCTAAAGTAATGTTACATAAATTCAACCGCCGGTTTAGATCAGATCCAACCCTCAGGCTTCGAACCATCAAAGAAAACACATAACTTCTTCTGGTCCGTTCGACATGTTCGAGCCTTAAGCTACTTCATACGATAAATGTCTATCACTTTGTCATTCATAAGTTTCGATTTTGACCCGAAAAGGAAACTGGTTATAAAGTAAGTATAAAACACTCCTTAACCTTCCATTCGCATTTGAAGCTTGAAGCGTTCCCAGTTGTTCCAGCAACAAAAGAAGGGCGGAAGAAAAAAATCGTCAATCGAAGGATTTACTTTCGGCGCCAACCGTTGACAGATCCCAAGGATGGTCTCTGGCATCTTTTCCAATTTCCAATGGCGCTGAGGGTGAGTCCTTTTCCGGCCCAATCCCGTGGGCTGTACCATCGCAACGCTACACCGCCTCAGGAATTGGCAAGAAAATCGTTTCCACCGGCAGCTTAAAGTAGAGGAAACTGTCGCCCGAAAGAATGGAGTTTCACGACCGTTTCCATCCCTGCAGCAAATTGTTTACCGTCCCATGGATGAATCCGGTAGTTGGAAACGATTTTCCAAAATCCTTCAGCCCGAAAAATAAACCACTCATGAAGCGGCGTGCGATTGAGAATGTTTTTAAATGGTCCTTTTCCTACCTAAGGTTCCGGAAAGGAAAAAGAAGGTATGCCAGAAGCCGAAATTTCTTCCGAAAGCAATTCTCAGCGATAAGAACTGTCACTGGGCCCCGTCCCTGTGCCAGCAAATGGCCTTTTTCTTTGGCGCAGATAACGAAAGGATTTACCTTAACGTTATCAACCCAAGCGAAAGGAACCCAGAGGTTGGTGAAATACGGCCCTTGCAGCGCCCCCTCGCTCCCGGACGATGGACGATGAAATTGTTTTCCAATTGAGGGATCCCTTTTCCGTTTAGCGTGTGTCCAAAAAATGTACTGCCAGGAAGAGAAAACCGGCTTACCTGCGACCGACCGCACAATCTAATCATCTTCATCCTCCCAGAAGCGCACACACACTCAAACATGCTCGGGTGTTTCAATTCTTAGGTTGGGTAAAACTTTGCTAACCCGCAGTAGACCGAATCTCCCAAAGGAACGTAATCAGCTGTAAATAATGGAAGGAAAACTATTCGCACAACTTTTCAGAAACACAAGTCACAACAGTGCCCAGAATTCGCCCAACCTCGGCGTACGTTGACAGTGGAAGCACGCCCGAGAAAATGGTTAGGATGATCAGCAAATCCTTTCCCTTCAGCAGCATGGCCAGTTCTCTTCCCACACAGTTGGATGTTTCTTTTTATTTGATAAATTATTCAACCTTTCTGCCTAAACCTCAAAGGACACAAGCATTACGGAAAACCACAGAACAAATAGGATCAATCGAGGATAAAACCCCTTTGAATAAACCGGATTATTTGTGTTTCATTTGAAGATATCTTCCAAGCGCACCTCCCCAAGGCAATCATTCCGTTCGGTCTACTCGTAATCATCCATCTATGAGGCCAATAAGACTGACGAGGTACGAGACAATGTCCTTTGGAGCACGCAAGGGGTGTTTCGATCGTTGCGTATATCCTTTTACTAGATAAATATGTTCCACTTGTTCCGCTTGACCGTTTAACCTGGCCTATAGCATAGTTCTTCTCATTCGATCTGAATAAACATATTGAACGGTAAAATCCAATGCAAGTTTGAAGTAGGTGCAATGACTTATACAACATGATTCTTTGTTCTTAGAATTTCAATAAAATTTTTATAATTAAGTAAGTAACGTACTGGCAATTTCGCTGTTTACCTTTCATAATTTAAAATATTTTAATACTTTAAAATTACCTTGATCACTTTAAAATTATATTTGATTACTTTTAAACACATTAGCTTTTCAAGAAAGCCTACAGCAAAATAGTTTGAAAACTCTTTGCCATAAAAAAATCTGAAAAAATAATGTTTGTTCCATTTTCAAAGGCAAAAAGAATCTTTAAAATATGTTGGGCGGAAGAAAACCGAATCTTAAATCTCGACCGCACCATTTTATATTCTAATGGCCCACCTTGAGATTCGTAAACGCCCCGTCGTAAAGTGTACCTGTATTTAGATGGGATGTTTTATTCCACTGTTTCCCGTTTCTCAACCGTTTCAGCGATGTAAAAAAACAATTCCAATGCGTGCGTCCTAACGGACCTCAAACCTATCAACCATCCTTTCACGCTGCAAACGCATACATTACGACCGATTCCCGGGAATCCTTTTCCCCCTTCTCATGCGTTCTGCGTCTGTTCTTCGGGTTTTTTTTCTCACCCTCGCGAAAACCCCTAAGCAAATGCCCAGAACAAACATTTCTGATTTGGGCTTGTTTTTTCTTTCTCTTCTTTTCCTTTTTTGTTTTTCCGTGCCCTGTTTTCAGTCTCATCAGATCAACAATCACGGCCGAATACCGTAAAACCACGGGAAAACATTCACTGCCCGTGGTTTGATTAACAATAATTTTGATTTAAACATCATTGGCCCAGATAAATTGCGTGCCATAAAAATAAAACACCGCTCCCGTGGGGGTCGTGAGTTGGCGGCCGGAGGCTTTTATTGTGCCGGGCGAGAAAACCTTTTCCCGGCCGTTTGACCTTTTCGCTTTGCGGCTCTTGAGTTCTATTTCAGGATATTCAGCCAGTACTTATCTACTCGTTCATTGTTTAATATGTTTGAGCTCTCAGTTGTAAAATTGATACGAGTTTGTTTTGCCTAGTCGCCATGAACAAGGCAAGTTCATAATAACACAATATGCAGAGAACGTTACGAAATCAAGCATGAAAACTTGTTGGACCATATCGTTAAATGAAAATTTGAGATAATACTTTAGCTGAAAACAAATGGAATAAAAAATGTGCATTTACGAGATTGCATATTATTATTAAGCTGTTGATAATGCTAAATTATTCAAATCATTTCCATGAAGCATGTATGAATAGAAGCAGATTAATACCAAATTATTGACTTGAGCAAATTATATGCAAATATTTCAATTAAATTGATCAATAGAAAATTACCACAGATGAATTCAAACCACAAAACAAACTAGAAACACACCACGAACTAGACAAAATTTTAGTTTTTGATGCAAACTCACTCCACGCCGATTGACGTTAATTTATTATAAGCAAATATAGACATCTGTCCGGCTTTTTTTGTGTGAAATTATGATAAATCATACCAATTACGGTAACGCTTTGATACCGTTATGATCATGAGGCCACGCTAATTTCGTCGCCGATTTCCACGCACTCCAACCACCCGTCATTAGTGAGGAATAATCCTGCGGTCGGGCTAGCGTTGTACCACTCCGGGTGTCCTTTTTGTCCCACCCGGCGACACTGACCTGCGGATAGAACGATTGTTTTAAACCAAACCGCACACCAAACCTGAAACCCCTGGAACTCCCATTCACACTCGGTTGAAACCACAAACAAACCGAAGACGCTCGAAGCAATCTATCACCGATAATGTGCATCCTCCAGCTGGGAATGCTTTCAACATCATGCTGGCCTGCCGCAAGGACACGGTGTAGAACCGTTCACAGCTCGAAGGGTGGACCGTTCTTCCATCGCCATCGTCAGCACCATCATCATCGCCATTACCGATAGGTTTTGTTGCGTTCTTGAGCGCTTTCCACTGCTTTCTGGAATGCCCCGGACGCTTTTCCCGTCGTCCGCCGAAGACGTTTCGGAGGAGGACGCTGGGCGAGAAATTTCAAAGACGACCGGAACACGGCCGACTGACTGCAATTCATCATGTGATGGGAATGAATTACGAAGAGCATACATTTTAAATGGATAAAAACATAAATTTCTCTGTTGAAATATTTATGTTGTTTACTAATGCCCAATGCCCGAGCCCGTACGCATCGTTCGCAAAACCCGTCCTTTACCCAGTGCAAATCGGTTTTCAGCATTCCCTGGAATGGCCTATGTGTGGGTGTGTGTGTGTGTATGTTTGGTATGTTAGTGTCCCGGTCGTGAAGTGGAAAGTGAAGGATCGCATCGAAGAAGGAACTAAGGGATCCTCAGCACATTTCCATACAAAGAAGAGGTCTTCGCTACGCACACCACACACCGTCCGATGGGGAGATGTCCCTGGACCACAACACAACAACATTTCCCCGGAGCTTTTCCGTTTTTCATCAGCACTTTCCCTCTTTTTGAAACGGGTCCTCCCCGAACAAGTCACTCCGGTAACCGATGCACACGCGTCGACAGTGTGTTTAACTCGTTTCCATTTCCGTGCGTATGTGAGTTTGAACATGGATCATCCCAGTTCCTACGGGAGACTTGTTCACCGAGCGTGAATTTCACCGTGCAAACTTGAAGCCCCGGGATGGAGGCATAAATATTTTAAATTAAATGAAATATAGTCGCCAGTCGAGCAAGTGTGCGCACCACAGAACAGGACAACCGAACCACTGAGGACCACCGAACCTGATGACGGGCTGGTGATTGGCTCCGTGTTTTGGCTTTAGCCATTCCGAAAAGCTCGCTGTATGCTAAAAGAAGCAGAGACGTCCCTTTGCGAGCCGTTGCTGCGGACGATAAGTGCCATTGGGACGGAAGACATACCCATTTTCGGACGAACTAGGCTCGGCTGAATCAGAAAAAGCAAACACCTTTTCCCTCTATCCGCAACGCAGACTAAGCGAGCCCTTTTGCTCCATCGTCTCGAAACCGAGACTAGACCCGGAGTTTTACGAGCACACAACATGTGCTTTTCAATGTATGCCCATGGCGTTTTCCGTAACGGCCACAGAGAAAGGGCGTAAACACCTCCTCTTTATATGGTACGTCGTGACGATGCCGCCATCGGAACCGGTCCAATATTATAGTGCTCGTAGGGAATTGTGTCCGGGTGTTGGAATCAAACTGACACTAATTACTGGGACTTAGGGTTCGGCTGCGTTCGGTGCCGGATGGCAACCGAAAGGAAAACTGTTGTTTCGACGAATAAACCTGTATGACAGATGTACGAGTTGCACTTGTTGAGCTTACATTTGTTTCCTTCAACCGAGATTAAACGGAGCAAGAGAAAGGCTAAAATATAAAATCGGTTTGATTTTTCTTTTCATAACAATTCCTCTTTGTGAATTTAGAAGCACGAATTAAAAATGAAACTTACACTAACTTGTTACTTATGCAACAAAATATCTTTCCTTAGAAGCATTTTCCTTAAAATTTAAAACTCCTTCTTTATATGACAATACAAATGAATTGTCCAATATTCAAATGAATTGTTCAAACTGGATCTAAACCTCCACCCACAAGGAAAATACAACAGCTTGCCAAAGATATGGTTATTAAAACTGGTTTGAATTTATTTTGCAAACACTTTCAACATTCAAACTGCCACTCGCGCTGCCCAGCCTAACCGAGCTTGCATATTTTTAACCTCCCTCGGATGAGAGCAACATGCTCCAAGCTGCCAGCCAACTGCTACTGTCGTCTTGTGCGCTCGACGATGATTGATGTCGTTTGTGGACGACGCGTTGTTTTTCGGGCTACTCCGAGATAACATCCGGTCCCGCCGGTATGGTGGTATGGTAAGGTGAGGCGGTACAAACAGTACCGGGTCGTGCATGCCACCGGTAAGTCCCACGATAATAACGCCATCTTCCACCGAGAGGCACACTGTGTGTGTGTGTTTACTGCTACCGGGTTAGTTGAGATGCAAAAAGGCCACCATCATTACAAAGATCTATCCTTCACGGACAGCTGTAGCAGAAGCAGCTGAGCCTGTGGTTACTTTCATTTATGATATGGGATTTTTATTCAAATAAGACTGTCGTCCCCGTTGAGGAACGCCTAAGGCAAACGATGTCCTGGAGGATAATCAGGAAGGAAATGTCACTGCAAGTTCACATGAAACCGTACTTCATTTTCAGGATAGTTGTATGCAACTGACCATACAATTTGAACTCAGTTTGAAGAAAGAGATAGATTTATTTTAAGGTGCACTTCCTCAAAAAGGAAGGAGATACAATTTAACTATCACTTAGTTTATATGTGTAAAACCATTTATATATACTCTTAGATTTTAAATCTTATCGGAGTGAGTAAAAAAACACCTCGCATGAAATAGTCCTTGTAATAAGAGAGAAACAGATAAGTTTTGAAACGAATTTACGAGTATCGAGTTACAAGTGTATCTAATTTTGCGAAGAGTTTTCCTAAAGTTATTTTTTACTTAGCCCATTATGTGATTAGTCCCAAAATGACCAATACTGCAAAAAAAAACCCACTCCATTACGGCATAACCCTATTAGAGTCAGGTATACCTTGCGTCATCGGTTTTACAAAATCGATCGCCATGGATCCAATTCCGAGAATCCGGGTTTCGGAAAAATAGAACCCCATATTGATTTGTCAACAGTTTTCCTTTCACATGTCCATTACCGAGCACAGTGGGGCGTAAAAAACTAAAACAGACCTTTACACACACACATACATACTCACATATGCCAAAGCAACCGCCCCAAATGGACAGGAGCCGAAATCAATCATTATCCTTCTTAAATCCTTTGAAATGAAAAACGGGTCGCAAAATGAGACACGCTGGCAAAACCCTGACAACCATTTTGACCGCAAGATGAATGGACGGTGGATAATTTTTATCCCCCGTTTTGCTCCCACGGGCAGAAAAATGGGCGATCCCAAAGCCCTGCGAAAGCTCCCTCGGCACGTCATGAACTCCGGCCGGCAACGGGGGTGGGATGGCTGTCCAGGTTTTCCTACGTGCGCATCCAATAGCTCCTGGAACTATCCGGACCGTGGAGCGTTGCGGGAGGGGGACAAAACAAAAAAGGAAAAACAAAATCGAAACCGAGTGGCAACCGGAAACCGGAAGCACCCGGAAACGGCGTCACTAGATTCGGACCAGGCGAACCACCGACCAGGCAAGGCACGGATCGATGCGGTGCGGGTCAGACAGGGACGCGCCATCGGAAGCAATGGACGGAGATGTTGGAAACGCCTCCAAGACGGGAGCCGGAGAAAAACAACTCGGGACAGTCCGGCAAAGCTTGGGTGAACAGATTGCGCCCGGGGAGGACGGGGTCGGGTGGATCCGTGTCGCAGCAGAAAGGAAAAGAACTGAAAGGAAAAAACTTAAACTGCTTCAAGATGATGTATGGATTTAATATTCTACTCCTTGGGCAGTCCCGTCCCGTCGGTATTAGGAAAACAGCTAACTCATACTTTATGGTCGCCAGTTTTCCACCCAGCGCGCGCCCGTCCGGATGCGGGTGGGATAGTGCGAGCGGAAGGAACCGACGGTGGAATCCTTCTCGCTAGCTGGTAAAATAAATAAATAGGTTGAAACTGCTGACACTTGCGTGCTTGATGTGTACTTTGTATCAGATGTCCTCGTTTTATTTTCTATTTTTTCACCTCCTCTGTCGCCTTTCCCTTTCGTAATCGTTTTTCTTTCCTCTCCCATCGATAGATGTTTTCTTTTTTTCCATCCTCGACTAACAGGATGAAAATGCGTCTGGATGATATAGGAAGTTGGACGATGCTGCCAGCATGTCGACGATATATGAACATGTTGTTTTTTCTTTCTCGAAGTGTCTCGATACAGTATCAATAATTCCAAATGGCTACCGGGAGGAAAGTCCAGAATATAGATAAGATAAAAAACGTGTTATCTTAGAGTTAAGTCTGTATACGTGGTGTTATTTAATCAAAGAATAAAAATATGATACTGATTTCACTAAATATCTCACTACGTTATTTGATAGCGTTACCAAACAATCGGAGATGCTTTATGCTCAAGCTTTAATCAATCTCAATTTCCAATATTCAACCTCGCAATCGTAGCCTTTAACCTCTCTTTGATGACAATAATTGTCTTGATGATGGTTTAGCATGGATAATTAATGGCAAAGTGTTGGCTGGAGCCCTAAAGCTAGTGGCAGGTCAGGACCGGTCCAATTACTCGTTAATTAGCATGATCAGAGCAAATCAACTGCGTTTGTACGACACATGTTTTCCGCATGAGAAGATTGAATGGATTTTCAACGGTTTGGTTTAGTATTCTTGGTTTTCGCAGAATTTATGTAAAAATAAAATATTCGTTAAATCATTAAATGTTATAAAAGAGAGAGAAGACAGAAAGATATTTTTCAAACTCTGTTATATTAGTTGTTGTACAACATAAGTTAAACTCCATCCCTCGCGGGAATAGAAAAACTCATACAACTAATTGAAATCCATTATTAAAAACACATGCCATCAATAATTCACTAAATCCTCAATGCCTCGATAATATTTTTATCGCACCGAAGGAGTTTCGGGATAAAAATTAACTAAAGACAGGCATAATTCAGTGTCCACTCGCAATTTCAGCGGTCATAATGAAATCCTTAGTATCACCAGCACTCCAAGACACCTTGATGATAGATTTCACACCCATTAGTCGCAGAACTCCGACCGAGGCCGGCGCAATTCCTGTCATCCAGTGCCACCGGAGTGCCGAAAGCAATTTCGCGCAGGTACGCGTCATCGGTACGAACACCTGCAACCCTCGCTGCTCCTGGCAAGTATAATCAAATAACTCAAAAGCCAGTAGGTGGTAAGAATTTATACAAGTGCTTTTCCCCGACCGCATCCTTTACCCGCCCTCCCCTGGCGTCGACATTTCCTTCTTGGCTCCGTTGGCGTACAACTTTTCCCACTCGAGGCGACTTTTCTTTGCCAAAGAACGCCTCTCCACGTTCTCTGCCACAAGTACGACAGGGTGGAACAAAAATTTATTTCGATAACTTTTATCATCGCCCTCTTGCGCCTGCAAGTGATCTCCGTACGTACTTTTAATTGTATCCCATTACCGAGATAATATCGCTTCATTTATCAATATTATTACACTTTTGTCTATAATTTTATCCCGCAAACCCGACCCGGGTACTTTAATGCATCCTTCGGGAGCCGTATCTGTGGTTCTGGTTACGAGTGGAAGCTGTGCGGGAGAGAAAATGGTTTCTTGATTGGGAAAATGGAACAACTCTTGCATTGCGAGAGAGGGAGAGAGAGAGAGAGAGAGAGAGAGAGAGAGAGAGAGAGAGAGGGAGAGAGAGAAAGAGAGAGAGAGAAAGCGAGGAGTGCGTTAAACTGTCCCATCGCGATCTTCGTCCTATCGATATCTTCGATCGGGTTTTGGAAAATTGTCTAAGAGCAACCCATCCGAAGGGGTGAAGCGCGTTGGGATGTCCTCTTTTCCTCCAGTTTTTCACCACTTACGCCAACTATTTTTTAGCACCGTTCGTTTAATGAACGTTTTACCACTCGCTGTGATTCTCCTCGATGGCATCCGGAGCCAGTTCAATACTTACACTTTGCACATGCTCTCGAGAAACATTTCAAGCCAGGAAAAACCCCCCCGATTGGAGTAATGGAAAAGTAATCTTAATCTAAATCTAAATTGTGCTCCATTGCAACTACGTTCCCGGAAAACTGCAATTGCATACTACAAAGTTGCCACTCCCTTCTCTGTTTTTTTTTTCTCACAAGACCCAACCAAAGCACGAAGAAAACGTGAACGAAAAGAACATCCTGCGTCCTCCGAAAAGCTTCTTGCCAGCTCCGTCAATTCAGTTGCCCCTCTACCACCTCTTAACCCTCGTGCAGTGTCATACTACTTCGGCGTTGTTTCTCGTATGAGAGGGATAATTAAGAAAAATGACTTAAACCCTACCATGCAATTGAAAATGAACTCAACGAAACGTGTGTAATTCGTTCATTCCCGCGCGCACAAAGATAGTCCGCAAGGGACCGTACACGTCTCGTGCCATCTTTTGAGATTCTTGCAGCGAAGGGGGCACCCAGATACTGACTATGCTTTAGCACCAAGCACCGATGCCTCGCAGCTACACATTGTCGAGACGTGTGTGAGATATGCTAAAGACGGGTGCTTTTCTGTATGCACAGCCGCCGAATGGTGACGGGACAAAGTTTTAATCTAGCTGGGGATAAGATTGAGCGGAGGCGAGGTCGCATAAAATGAGCATTGCCGAATCGCGGAACGCCATCGTTGAATGATGAGATACGCTTTAACTACAAAATGGTTACATAAATGTACTCGGTTGGATATTTTCTATTTGGGTTAAAAATTTGCTTAATTTTGCCAGCCATTTGATTATGTTTTTCTACAATCACTGACATTATTTACATTCCTCACAACATTAATTCCGAAAATAATAGACATCTGGCTTGGCAATAATAAAAAGCATGTCAGTTTAGTTAACATGAAAAAACTTAAACTCTAGAAGCTACTTTCACCATAAAATAATTATTAAAAAATCATGTTTAAGACCAGAGAGTATCAGAATGTTTCCTTCAAACAATAATAAAAATCAAAAAGTAATGAAATAACCAAGTAAATTGTGAAACTCATTTACCCTTTGAATAAAACCGAGTTGTCTGCAACTGCTGCCATACCAAATAAAAGGTCCCAGCAAACGGAAATTACATACTCCGGTACTACGTGCTAATACATAGCATTTTCGACCCAGTGGAAAATCGATAATAAAGCGCATCCGTTCGTCCTCTTTAATCAGGTCGCTGTTAATTGTGCTCGGAGTGTACACACGTACGTTTATTCTTATTCGTTGGATACCGAAGAATGGGCCAACTTTGTTGGCTTGCACTGAGCATCACGTGCGAAGCGTAACCTCACAAATTTGCGACATCCACGTGTTGCTATGGTGACGAAGAGGTGCTCCATTATACGTTGGGAATAATTGAGAAGCAGTAAAAAATCTCGAAGGAATGCAATTACACAGTTTTATTGCATCATTGGCAGAGGGAAGCGTTGAGGGATTTAAGTGGGGGTGGCGTTAGAGAAGTCTGTCAACGTTGTATACTGTTGTAACTATTCTCTAAAATGCATGTGCTCTAACAAAAATAAAGCCTTATATAATAGAAAAGACTATTGATCATCTCAACATATACCCACTTTCAAAAGGATTAAAATGTTATCAATAGAAACAAATAGTCACAGATTAGCGAGGTACTTGTACCAACTAATCTACTCTTAGCTTGAAGCATCATTGTAACACCATCCACGGACAAGATCGCTTCCACCTCATTTCGATCGTAAGATGCAATCACGTTGTTTATCGGATTCACATTACCTCATTCATCTCAGCAACGGCGAGTCGGACTGAATCATTCGGTAATGAGAAGTGCTTCACACATTCCAAGAAGGTCAAATAATCTACTTCAAACCTGGCTCCAAACCACTTAGCTTCCTCTCTCTCTCTCTCTTTATCACTTTCTTGAAATTTCTCCCACGCCAACCGCATCCAACGATCCGCAGCGCTCGTTCAAAAGCTCGTAATGCTACTAATTATGTGGCAGCTACCGCACCTTTCACCGAATTCGGTTCCAACATCCTTCCGGGCTTAAAACACCTCCCGACCGGAAGCGGATGTACTTAGCGGGCGTCGTGCGGTAGACGTGCAACAGCCACAAGCCGCCGTTCGACGGTATGGTGTAAGGTTCTCAACACATCACCTACGATTACATATAGGGAGAGAAAAAAAAAACTCCAAAGTAATGTATCCTCAATTGAAATGTGAGCAATAGAAGCATGAAATTGTTTGCGTATGTTAAGCATTGTATGCGAGCATAATGTATTTGTTTTTCAGTGTTATAACGAAAAAGGTGTTTATCTTATAAATTAGTCAGAATGTTTATCATCTTTACCAACACAACGATTTGATTTATTTGTTCGAAAAATGGTAAAAAATGAGAAGGATATTTTATGTTTTCAACACTCACTAAAGCTTTAAGTTATTTATTATCATCATTAGTAAAACAAGGATAGTATTATAATATTTATGGATTAGTAGTTGAACAACTTCATGTTATTATCACGTTCTTACCAAAATGACAAAAATACCAAACGACAAAAAAAGAAATAAAATACAGCTCCGGCATTACTGTAGACGAGTACGGCCGATCCAATGACTTGCTCGTGTTTAAACAGTTCGAAAAGAGTTTTATTTCTTCCTGCACTCCCTGGACTCCGCAACGAAGAACGAGAAACACGAAGGAAACCTCCAAAAGACAAGAAAATAACAACAGTTTCAAGACAATAATTAAATTAAACAACAATAAACGGCACACGGATTGGGGAGGGGGGAAAGGAAAAACAAAGCGGCCGGATGCTGCGCCCGTACGAGCCGGAAGCCGGAAAATGCTGCAACGAGCGGTGTGCTGAACCGGAAGCCCGGAAAGTATTCGGAAGTGTTTTCCCGGAATCAACACGACGGAGGAGTGCAGGAAACTAGCACTGGGATGCCTGGGTAAAGAAAGTGTTTCGTTTGCTGACCCTCAAACCCCTTGCCTTGCCGTACGGTAAACAAATAAGCCCGTCAGTTCGTCTGCATAGCGTTGAACTAATTAAGCTGTATTTTTCTCCGGCTGAAAGAACTGAACTTGCCGCGGTAAAACCCCGCTTCGGAAAAATACCGAAACGGCACGTTCGCTTAGACCAGCGAACAGTGGCAGTTGCAGGGCGCGGCTGAAGAAGTGCACCACGACTCTCTAGAACGGACGTTTTGCGGAAATTTATTGCAGATGTCGGCCGGAAGCGGGAAGTGATGCCGAAAATGTGCCACAATACGGACTCGGACGGGTGAGCCGGGCTGCAATATGCGCGGGTGGGTAAAAAGGAAAACTCAATTTCGATATTCAACATCAACCCCTCCGGACTGGACATATGCCCTTTTCTCATGTTTCTGCGGTGTGTTCCTATTTCTTGCCATTTTCCCACTCCATCTTGATGGAAGCTTTTCTGCAAACACTAAATCCTTCCACTAGCAGTGTTTGACGGCGTGAAAAAATAATTATCATAGTTTTCCCACCCCTACACAGTGCACTGCCCAAAAGCTGTGGAAATCTGGGGAACGCCAAATTGAATAATGTACACCTCGGACGGTCTGTAACGTCCACTTGGCGTAAAATTGCGATGGTGAGAAAATCCCCGATTTTCCGTGTCCTTTTTTATTTCCACATTTCGCCATTCAAATGTCAACCGCGTGGGGTACTTCATGGTCATTATTTAAGGCTTTCCGGCCTCCCAGGATGTACTTCCATTACGGAGGGGGTTGGAAAACATTTGAAAAATCGTGCGGTCCTTCCGCAGGACAGCACGGAGTTTTCCCCGAGTTGAGGAATTGCGTCTAATGCCAGCACATAATTATCAGATCCATCACGGTGTCCAGGCTGCCAGCGCCAGTAGCAAGGGATCTTGGCGTGGGGCTGGGGCCAGCACTATTTTCCACGAGCGGCAGTCAACCGAAAATGGAGGAAAATACTAAAGCTGGCAGCAGGTATTATTGGCTAAAAGGATACCGACGCGTTATCGGCGCTCCCCGAACGATCGTTAGGGATCGACGGGCGAAGCAATACATCAACCGGGCGAGTGCGAGGTGGATTTAAGGGGGCAAGATTTGCCTTTTGCGCCTCCACGCACACCACGAACGAGGAGAAAGTTCCATTTTTGGGTAGGATTACGGTTAAGCTCCACCATTCGCCCCGAAGGTCAGTAATCGATTTGGGAACGAAACAAATCCACTCCACCCCATTTTTTGGGCCTTAAGACTTTTGTGAGGTTTTTTTTGACTTAAGGCCGTCAGCCTCACCACCCCGCGCGCGCACACACACACACAACCCAGCCGGGACTAATGAAAGCTTAATCTCTGTGTTTTTCCCTCTTATCGCCTCCCGTTTGGTGATGCGATTTCCACGGACATCTTCATCCATCCCCCTGCGCTCTCTCTCCCGCTTGCCGGAGAAGAATTTCTTTCGGCTTCTTATTATCTTATTTATTGCTTTTGTCGGTATTAACGAAACCACACTGATGGTGGGACCGAGGGACAAAAAGAAGCACATAAAAATCTTCACCACAACGGCAACGAGTCGAGCGAAAATAAATAACCGAAGCGAAAAACAGAAAATTACATTGCGCCCCCGAAACCGCACGGATGGTCACGTCAACCGTCGATGCGCCGTGGCAGAAATTGGGATCCGAACCAGCCAGACTGGCCAATTTGTCGAATTTTCCGTGCGAATGCGCTTTCTCGTTACGCTCGCACCGAAATGAGGCACGCGGTTACTTAGCATGGTTCGCGTGTTGAGTTTGTGAAAGTAAGAGTAAAAATACGAAAATTTAACAACCAACTAACACTTTCAAAGTTTAGCAACAGTTTTCGAGTTTTAAGTGATGATTCTCGTGATAATAGAGAGTTAATAGAGGCGTAATGTATAATATATCAATGGGTTCCAGTGCCTCTAGACAATATAACCTAAGGATCAATGTTGAAGAGAGGTAGAAGTTTAAATCGGAAAATACATCAACAATTAATCCAAGCAGACACTGGTTTTGTTTCCAAAGTGTTCAACGTTGAGACCACCATTTGGAGCTGTAGTACCTTTTACGTTGAAAATTATTAAATTTAACTAGTTATACATTTCCAAAACCGTGTGGTGAAAACGCAAAGGGTAAGCATACAGTTACGGTATTACATTTTCTGCACTCTTTAGGGCTGAAAACTTTATTTCCTCTCCAAAATTCTGCCGCTCGCTACAAACCTCCAAACCACAGCTCCATGTTGACGAGCTCCGGTGGAGTAATTCAGTACATTTATTTGCGTGCCAATTTGTTAGGGTTTTCCACCGATAAAAAAAAAGTTGTGGCCATTCGGTTCGCGTCGTTGCTACGGTAAATTTAACTTTTGGTTTATATGTTTACGGTTTTTTTTTGTTCGGTTTTGGTTCAATCTACAAATCTCTTGCTCTGATATGGGCATACGCATCGCGTAGAGTATGAGCACGCCGTAGTATCGTACACAAGTGAAATACAATCAATAGCCAACAGTACACCGTCCTAGGGTTTTGTTTTTGTTTGAATTTTTGTACAGACATAAATTAAACTGTGCAAACGCACATCGAACGGAAAACAATATTTCGCGAAAATGAAAAATCAATAAAAGTGTTTAAAGAGGAAAAAAGAGCACATCATTGGTCCGAGTTGGCCAGTAGTCACCACCAAGGCTACGATTTATCATTCGATTTGAATGTGTTCGTTTGAAAATAATTGATCAAAGGACTAGCTAATAGATAACTGTTAGGGTAATCTAAGGCTGTGTCATATAATCACGATTAAGGCTAAAGAAAAAGCAACTGTGTCATTTTTGTTGAAATATGGTTTCAAACAGCACGATTTTGGCTGCATAAACATCTATATAGATAAGTAATATACTCTTCAAAAACTATAAGAACTATAAAAAACAACTCCTGTCTTGCGTTGGAATTTCCAATTTCCGATTCTCATTTCGATAAAATGCATCCAGAGTTCGTTGCATTGGCGTACGGGAAAACAATAGCAATAAGTGATTGGCGCGGTTGTTTTACTGCATTGATGGTTACGGTTCCACCTCATCTACCATTTTTTTTATTGTGGTTCGATTCATATATTTTGTATTCATCCCAAATTCGATCTGCATTCTCTTTTACCCCCTCCTCTATACCCTTTTAAACGGTTGTCCCACACGCTATTGCATCCATAGCCAATGGTCCGTTTGTTTTTCATTTTCACCCACCAAACTTTCTGCCCCATTTGCGAAGGTGTGTGCGTGTGTGTGGGTGTTTGTAGGGTTGAATAAATTTAAATTCAATTTCATTTTCATTTCGAGCGTTGATCGGGAAATTAAGATAATTTCAATTTTTTGACACTCAATAAAGGACATTTGGTTTCGCGCCGTTGGTGTCATCCGGAGGTCGGTGGACCGTTCAACCGAACCCCTTCGCTTTCCCACACATCGCTTCCCTGGGCACGTGCAATGGAGCACGACATTGTGCGAAAGTATTCGGACGATCGGGTCAAAGTTTCCGGATGGTCCGAGCGTATCCAGCAGTATCCATACGATTGTCCCTCGAGCACCGTCGGGGTAAGTGGAAGGTGTGGTGGAGGGTAAAATGCATTTAAGCTTACACACGATTTCTTTTTTTTTCCTACCAACCTGCATCACCTGAATGGTATCACACTTGCATCACCCCAGCGTGCCGTTTACAGGACCTTCGGATACACGACCAAACACTTTCTGCCTCGAACGAGCACTCAGGAAATGGGCGATGCGGTGTGGAACCGTTATCTGGAAAAGCGTCGGCGTCAGCATGCATCCTCTGCGGACGAAGCGTGTGGCCGTAGAACTTCCACTCGACCCGAGGTCAACCATTGCCCATACATCACCAGCTACCAGAGCGACTTCGTCGATCGGTTTCCGGCATTTCGAAAGGTGCGTTTTCCGTTGGGTAAAGGATGGCAGCAAATCTTCGGTGCATCGGAAGGCGGTCGCCCGGATCCTCCGGTGCAATCTTCGAAAGCATCTTTGCTCGACGCCACGAGCAAAACTCTTTCGCCGTGCAGGCAAGTAATGTGTTTTCTCTAATTTTCAGTTGATGATGATAAATGCGAGCCGGGAGGGTGAGAAGTAGAAATCCGGGAGACTGCAAGCCGACACTGCGTGCTCTGCGGTGCTCAACGAAATCCTCCAAATTGAAAGATGATGATTATTTATATCCAGTAGCGTTTGCTTAACCGGCCGGCTGGTTGTGGGTCCGTGTGGAAGCATTTGGCCGTATGTTATTTCCAACTGTAATCGCCCAGTCTGTACCGGTTTATGCGGCAGGGTGTTGGTGTAGGAAATTACCTGCAAATGAAAATTAAATTTTGCGTACAACTACGTGCCGAAAGAAAAAAAAAGTTCTAGTTTTCCACAAACTATGGTGACTTGATACATTGTTTTTGTCAAAAAAATGCTATAGAGTTTATTTTCCTCATTCCTAGCTAATTTTAAAATAGTGTATTAAAGCACGACTGTTTTAATATTTTAAATTCTTGCACAAAATATAGAGAGACAATTTCAGGAAAAGTTTTGAGAATGGAACGCGCTTTTAAATAGTTGTAGGCCTTTAAAGATATCAAAGAAAACATGCAAAATAATACTGAACCAACACAAGAAAGTAGAAATTAGTAATGGTTGAATGCAACAATTAATTATAATATTCCGAAAAGAGGAGCCATTTACAAATGACATCGATCATTTTTAAGTGTCAAGGTAGTTTTATTTCTTTGTACCGCACGTTAACAGGTGTCTTGGGAAATATCTCTGGAGAAAAGAACTCACCACCGAATTGATGTATGCATCCACCAGGTTCTCATCATGTGTGCTTTGTAAGATCGTCCGATCCCTCTTGGAATTGAAAAGACTAAACCACATTAGTGCTTCGAAGGTTAAAAGCATCCGTTTGACCATTTGATCAGTTCCACGAAAGGAACATTGTCGATATCTTTTAAGCGCTATGTGTACATTCAAATTTTTTTATCCTCGGAAAACTGACCGTCCCATCATTTTTCATCCCTTTCAAAAGTAGCCACCAAGAGGGGTTCCAACAATCCATTTCATTTTCCAAGGATGGCCCCCTTTTTCGAGGCCGTTATTCATCGTCGGCGGTGAATGTTTCACCCACGAACTTTTTTTACCATGGAAAATCTTCCGGCTAAAACTCGGATCAGTTTGCATAGGCGGCGATATAAAACTTTACAAAACCCCCCGACGGGTGGTGATGGTGGCTGAACGAAAAGAAAACTCTCCTCAAGCAGGTAAAAGAAACCCAAAGGCATCTTCCGGTTCCGTACACCGGCAGGAAGATGTTGTTTCCTTGCCAGCGTTGCACATTTTCCACCCGAACACATACACACACACACAGATACAGACCGGTGCGGATTTGTGTCGGTCACGGACGGCAGCACAATGCTGACGACGGTTTGGAAAAATCTGTTTGTTTTCGTTGGGACTTCGGTGGAGATCGTTCCCGGTCCATTGGCAACCGGTGGGAAACCCATCCGGGAAACTACCGCGATTGCATGCGCTGCAGCGAAAAACTTCATCCACCGAAAGTGGAAGCCATTTTTCATATTTCACAATTTGGGTTCGTTCATTTACAACCATCCCCGAACCCGGGGACGTGGGAAGGGGAGTCGCTTCCGTTCCCCATGCCAACCGCTCCCGAAGGGGTTGCTGTCAGTGTGTCGGAGCCACAGTTTCCCGCCCTGGCCGGTAGCCACTTCACATGCACAGCGCTTCGCTAAGCTCGAGATCGGGGCAGAGAAAATCGGAAAAAAGCCAAGCTAACCACACGGCACAAAGCCACCGGCAAACGGATCTTGTTCCCGGGGCTAGCCAAAGGATAATGGTAAATTGGTCTCTTGGGAGATGGAGTGTTGCTAGTTGCTTTTTTTTTTTGTTATTGTGCCTTCCTGCTACTTTCTGCGTTCTTTTCGGGGAAGTTTGGTTTTGGACGAGAACTTTCGCGAGCGAAGCCTGTCATACCGCATTTTGGCAACTGTGTGTCGATGACGACTTTGTTTATCACTTCGACGGTGCTGTTTTCACAGCTTTCCGACGGTAACTTTCCACGGCGGGGAGAAAGTTCTGACCAGCCCCTGGAGTGGCCCTGGAAAAAAGATGCAAAAACCCGCGAAGTGCATTGCACCATCGTCGTCATATAAGGTTGGCCGATAAGTGCATGGTTAACAATGTTATTTTATCATAAAAATTGTATAAACTAAATTCGGGCTTATAAAAACTGATGCATGAAAATATTTGCAGGAAAATGTACTGACTAAACCACAAGCGGTCGGCAAGTAAAGCTGAACAATTTTCGTCCTAAAACGAATAAACAGCTAAAGAGAAAGTTTCAAATTTCATTATTAGTGAGCACATTCTATTAAAAACGACATTTATTTCCTGAGTCAATATAAAGTAATTCAAGAGTGCAACAATTCACATTAACTCCAAACTAGAAAATTTTAAAATTAATCCGGATGCCTTTTGGATTCTGACTCACCGAAAGTATGGCAATTTAATTACTCTTTTATTACAAAATCCAAAAATCGGGTTGTGAATGGCGTGCATATGCTCGTTAAATTCTCATAAAAATCATAATCATAAATTGTGTTTGTAGTTTTGCATCTCATCGTACCGACTAATTCAATTGCTGCACTCGAAACTGATTAAGCTTCACGCTGGACCTTTTCGAGCCAGTCCACCAACAGAGCCAGTCCGTACGAGCAGGAGAGTTGTTTTATCTCAGCCCTCCGTGATACGATTGTCATACACAATCAAATCGCTGCCATGTAAACGTGTGTATTTGATAAAATAAAAAGGAAGCATAAAATACTGAAGCGAACTCAATGAGAGAAAAGGTGGAAAAATGGTAGCAGCCACGAAGGACAGACCGAAAAACCGACTTCGAACCTCAACATGGGTGGAAGGATGAAAACAGCCAAGAAACAACACACCAAAGCAAAGAAACAACAAAACTTTCAATCCACTGATAATCCTCGGTGAATACTTTTTCCATCGGGTGTGTTTTTTTTTATTTTGTTGCTTTGCCTCTGACTTTCCTCGACATTTTTCCCTCCCTTTCCATTCCTTGCGCTGTTTTCTATCTTTCAAATTATCTTAATTGCAACAGTATGGAAAATTGAATTATGTTTACGAGAAGAAAAGAAAAGTTACACTCGCTTTCCACCGCCAAAGTCTCCACGCAGATTCGTTTCGATGCTCCGAGCTCGGCGTTGGGGATTTTGGCTTCCTTCGGAGTCTCGTTATCCTTTTGCCGTTCGTTTTTATTTTGTACCGAGTTGTTTTTCTGCCCACCATCCCTCGTGCACATACACATACACAGCTACATAGAGAAACAGGTTTTTGTGTGCCTCGGGAACACGTGCCATCGGAAAAGCGCAATGGAATTATCTGCTCGGAGGAGGCGACTCGGCTTAACTAGCAGCTGACCAAACGAATCGAACGAAAGCGCGCAATCCGTTTAGTGGAGAAGTTTGTTTTGGGCGGAACGGGACCCGGTTCCGGTGTACATGGTAGGCAGATTTCCGGCCTAACACGGACCCCCCCCCCCCCCTTTTGAGAAAGTAACTGATTGCTGCTGAATTATCCAATCGAACTGCGGGCAGCAAAACCCCTCGGCCGAGCTGCAGAAGCGGAGCGAGTTTTCCGAACAACAACCCAGACAGACACATACTTTGCACGGCATTACAAGGGGAAAACATTCGCAAGATACACTTTCACGCCACGCTGCACTAATGAAGTGGAGCATCTGCCCGAAGGAATTCATCCATCATGCGTTTGATTGAGAGAAAGTCTTGCTGGCAGTTTGGTCGTAATTAGTTCGGTCGGCAACCGGCGACTGGCTGATTAGCGTAATCAGTTGCCGTTGCCGTTTGTAAGTGTCCGGCCAAAAGACCAGGCAAAGTCTCACAGAAATGGAAACTTTCTGTTCATCATATTCCAGTGAGTCTCGGTTCTGCGAGAGTCTTATGCAATCTAAGATTCAATGTAATAAAATATTTTATGTTGCATTTTATCTAATAATTTAGTTAAGTCTGGTGGATTGATGATTTTTTTTTTTCATGTTTCAAACGGGCTTTACTTCCATCCAAGCAGTCAATGTTTACAGAATTTTTTCTTTTTTCAATCACAACAAAAAATCTTTTACCAAAAAAAAGGCTGCAATTTAAATGACATGCAAACAAAATGAGAGGAGCTCCAAAATTGTTTCGTTGCGCTTAACGAGTTGCCTCCATTCAAGACTAGATTTCCCAGAAGGATAATCACGGAAGGAAAAGTCGCACTGCAATTAACAGATGTTTTTTTTTCCTCATGTAACGGATTGATAGATGAGTTCAAAGTGCAACCGTCCAGCTTCCGGACGCAATCCGCTCTTGAGCCGTGATGGAATTTGTAACTTTAATTAATATTCACCCACCCTTGTTAAAAAGGTAGGTTAGAAACCACCGAAATTCTTCAAATGGTCTCACGTAGTTGGTTCGGAAGCTGTCGGGGCGCAGCCCAACTTTTCGGCATGTCCAACCAGTTTTTTTTTGCGTTAAACCAAGCGAAAACACTCTCCCAAATCTGATATACCATCAAACAAGAAAACAACAAGCTATTGTTGCCAAAAATGTTCTTTCGGCGTAACTTTCTACGAGTCTGAAGAAATGTTTGCCAGTTGACAAACAACGTTTGATAGTTTGATCAACAAAAACAATGCAGGAACGAACGAAAGTTTGCAAGCCGAGGCTTTCGCTCTTTCTTGGGTTCCCTTTCACTCTCCCTATCTCCCTAGAAGCGAAAACAATTAACCGTAAACAAAAAAGTGTAATTAAACTCACGGACCGTAAGTTACTTCTGTGCAGTGTTGGAAGGTACAGTGAAAAATGAAAGTACGCAAAATGGGCGAAAACCTTGTCCGTCAGAGCACTTCCACCTACATCACGCCGGGAGATTCTAGCTACCAGCAATGGGATAAGAATTCGCCCCTCGTCGCTTCGATTCTCGAGCTGGCAGTGTGGGAGGGTACATAATTTTGTTGTACAGAATCATCGTCTCCCGCAATTAACTTTTTTTCCATTGCACGCCGCATTACGGAAAAGAAAAATGTCCTACGCTTGAAATGACCAAGCATGCCAATTTGTTTGAGAGTGTGTCTTGGAAGAGGGTAATGTTTTCCTTCTTTCAACTAGCTTCACTTTTTTAAAGCAGGGTAGAAAATGTATCGTATGTTATACGAAATTTACTTTTCTAACATTTTTGTTTTCATAAATTTTTCACCAGGAAAACCAGTATAAGTATAAATAAATAAAACTAACTACTGCACATAAATGTAGTACCCATACAAAGAAGACAATAACTTACCTTAAAATACCAGTCTTGAAAAAACTTTCCCAAAAACTGGATGTATCAAAAACAAAAACGTTCAAAGATTTTTTTTTACTAATTTTTATTATTTTTATACAAAGAAAATACACAAATGATGAGATAAAACCGAGACGTAAAAAGTGTGTCTGTTAAAATACTTTCCCACACATCTTCTACTGCATTCAAAATGGAAGAACCGTTCACGCTTAAATATTGAATTCAAGTCTCCTTCACTTGTTACGGTCGTTCACAATTTTGGTTTACATTCAATTAATTTTATTTTAAATTTGTTTGGCCTAATTACGTCCCCGGACCCTCGCAAAACGAACCGTCTTCCATTTACGTAATCCCACTAGAAGATGTGTGTCGCGTTGCGCTTTTTGTTTGTGTGTTGTTACTTTCCTTATAGGATGACACTATAAACTGGCCTGTCGATATTTTACTCATCTCCTGCGCCTCACTGCTGCATTACTTCGAAAAGGGACAAAGGGAAAAATGTACTCCAATCAACGACGAAATGTCGCTTAGTTTTTGTATTTAGTTTTGGTTGTTTTGATCTCGTTGCATGCCTTCAAGGGCATGACAAACGCGCTGAAGGGAAGTTTTTGAGGAAAGGAATTGCAGTTCACTGTATGATCGTGCCTCAAAGGGCGTCGCCGTAAACGATTCAGCAACAGCGGCACAGGCCCAAAAATTGACCAAACGTGTTTAGATGTTTTTTTATACTTTATAGATAGTTGTTAATGGCTTCTCTTTTACCTCTCTTATACTGACGATTCGAGCAAATCACTTGTCCTTTATAGGCTATTACTAAAACGCACTACATTTATTTGATTTTTTTAAATTTTCGACTTTTTGATAAAGTATAATAGTTGTCTTACGTGTTTGTTTTCCTTAAAGATAGCCAAATATAATATTTTTGTTTCCGTCAACTATCGCCAGTCGCTTTCCTTTTCGATAATATTTTGCGTAAGTTTTTAAATGTCAAAGTTGCTACGACTTTTGTGTCGTGTAGATTTTTGATTCTTTCATACACCCTTGATTTCTTTTATCGTGATTCATACTTTTTCCTTATGTTTTGTTTATATGCCTGGATACTACCCTTGATTTTCGATACTTTGTTATCATTGACAATTAAACGATTGTAAACAAAAAGGTGCGTTTCTGATTATTTTCTATGCTTTTTGTCAGTTGTTTAACTCCTCTCTTGTGGGTTTTGTAGAAGCAGTTGTCTTCTGTTGGAATTTGATTTACCATGTGTTTTAAGTTTTGTTCAAGCTCGTTAAACGATTTTATTCTGCCTTGTTGTCGGTACATCGGATCAACTGTGTTCAACCGTGAAAATCATTCATCAGATTTAAGTTGCAGGCAAATGCAGAGATTCACAAATCAATAGTTAGTTCTATTGCAAGTCTGACGGCATGTCCATCTGTTACCGATGGAAGTCTTATGCTGGATTGTTGTAAAATAACCATGGCCAGTCTATTGTATGCAGTTTTCTTGACGGTGTTTTCTGGCAGAGCTCAGAATTTTGTTTACACACTAAATTAAAAGTTACACATTGGTAGATGTGAACCGTTGAACGTAGAATCAATTCAATTTGCTTAGTAATCATAAGAAATCATCTATTTCATAATGAATTTGTGTCTATTCAATGAACGAAACATAAGGTTCCCTCTTCTGGTTGTCACTATTTGTATAAATATAAGATGCGTTTCGAAGTTTCTCTTGTTTCTGATTTGAGTTTGTTGTTTGGTTTACAGTTTGTGTTTCGGTATACAAGATTTTTCCCTTTTTATTTCTTTTGGTTTTTGTTTTTGTTTGTGTTATTAGAATATTAAAAAATTAATTTAAGTTTCTTTTATTTTATTAATTTGTATAATCGAAGGCAATATCAAGGTAATAATCATCTCTTTTTTTCCTTTTAACATGCACACCTCCCCGTTTCTTAATATGTTTCTGCATCGCTGCTCCTCCCATCGTGTCGTTCTAGTAGTTTATTTATGCTTCGAACTCTTTTCTTTGATTTGTTTATACAAGTTATTATATTAGTTAGTAACTACAGATAGGTTTTGATAACATAATCACCAACGGATTAACACAGTTGTACTGCCTGCGAGTTGAATAAAATCTACCAAGAGAGATCTTCTTCCGAATACAAATAAAATATTCTTTTCGTAGCTTCAGTTGATTTGAGACCCTGTCATACCCAACATGGTACTACATGGTATGATTGGACCGGTTGTAAAGTAAGTAAATTATAAAATGATGTTTTTATGCACTAGCATTCGTTGGCGCTTATGTCATCACTCCCATTTCGATCTGCTTTGTAAACCGTTGCTTCTCATTCTTCGTTCACCTAACTTACTGTTTTCACAATATCTTTATCGCCTTAGAATTGTTGTTTCAAAGAAACTAGTAGTTAGAAATAATCTCCATTAGTAAGTTGGTTTTTTATTCCACTGTTTTGTTTAAGCTCTCTTTCGTTTATATTACTTTTATTTTATCCGTTCGTTATACTTACACGCCTCCACCGTCGAAGATTTCCCATTCTAGGTATATATATTTATATTCAAATTGATCCAAGTACGCTCTGGCCAGTTGGAAAAGTTTAGTGGTACCTATAATCGGTTAGTTTATGCCTAAGATTCCTCCATTTCTACGCTAAGTGATAATCCTATATCTTTAGAAATTTTGAATTTTGATTACTGTATTGCGATTTTTTCATGTGCGCCTTTTAATTTTCTTTTCTGTTTCGATGACAAAGTCAGCCCTTTCAATGGTTTAAATTTGGGTCAGCACAATTTACATTGTGTCGTTTCTACGTCGAAATATATTTTAATTTGTTTGGTTTCAACCATTCCGAGAATATTTTAAATGTTGTACAATATCTTTTCAGCAACTATTTCTCCTTCATTGTTTCTTAACTGTTACACGATTTGAATCCGGTACAGTTCTGTTTTGTTTGCAAATCTAAAGCAAAGGTAAGAAAATTGAAAAGTTAACCAACGGTTAGGCTTTTTGTTTGGACCAAAATAATATTCCAAAAATGTGTCGATGCAAAAAAGTACTTTGGTTATCATCAGCGTATTCAATGGAGGAAAAGAACATGCCTGTTGAAATACCTGTACTGCCGGACATTTACTTTTCCTTTTCAACCTTTTGCTTACTGTGGTAACTTTGCTGCTGGTAACATGCTAAGAACAAATAAAAAGCTCAATTAACCATGCAAATAATACCGATGGTTGACCAATAGGCTGGCTGCCTAACTTATGTCAACGAGTTTTCAATAATGATAAGGGATCATTGTATAAATCGAAAAAATGCAATGACACATTTCCATGTGTGAGAATCAAGCACACCTCACCGAATAGATTGTATCGGTCGTTTTCTGTTCATTTAAATTCCGATACGATAAATTTTAATCGGTAATGTACGACGACTGATGGTCAGGCTGGTTTTTTATAAAAGGTTTTCCTTTCACACACAACGATAACGAGCCATTGAATAAAAAAAGGGGTTGGGGGGAGGATGGGAACCTGTAGTACTGCAACACCAAACCCACAAGCCCTATCATTAAAAACGCATTATGATTAATTTTATTTGAATATGTTATCACTTCAAACCGATATAATGCATTCATCGGAACGTTCACACCGGTGATAGGTTGAGCATTTTTTAACCTGGGGGAAAACCTGGGGCCATCCAATACTCCTGTGGAAAACGGAACCACGCGGTGCAATTCGATATTGTGAATCACAATCGCGTGCCAATCGCGGTGAGTTCGGTAATGGCAAGGGTGGTTTAAATGATTACCCTGCAATAAAATCGTACGTGGAGGTAATTGCAAAACGGTACTGATAGCCATACACGAACCGGAAATAGTTAATTGAGCAAAATATCATCACAAAATACCTACAGTTGAATGCAACTGTGCTCTATGATAAAGACAAAGTTAGGGACTGATGAATTTGATCTGTGTATTCAAGCTTTGAATTAATTTATCATCAAGCGTTAGAGAATGAACTTTTTGCAAGAAAATTAATGGCATAAAAGTGCCAATACATCCAATTAACGCTTGCGTCAGTTGCAGCACTGCCATGAGTTATGCTAAATTTCGTTCTAATCGTTTAAACCCTTGTAACAACCCTTTTGCATCGATCACAATCGGTTCGTTGAATCGGCTAATGTGTCATGGCTTCGTCCTTTTTCCCCGAAACTGGAAAAAATCTGCCACTGTTTGTTTTTTCCCTTTTCGCGCGGCGGGAGAAAAGTTTACCAAATCTCATCAATTCTAAACAGCCGAAACCATTAACGCATTTCGGCACCGAACAAACTGTCCAAAAAATCCCTTCTCATTATCCCGGAGAGATATACATTTTGTTTGCCGTTTTGTTTTACTTTTCCCCCCAGCGACCATTTCGGGCGTTGGTTAGGATCGAGGCCTTTGACCGTCCAGAAAAATGCTTCACCAGCTTTCACCCCCGAATCATGGGCTCGGTGCAGGGCGGCATAATTCACTCACTAATCAAGTTTCAACTCAATCAAGCGGACGTAAAGCGAAAATTATCCTTCATTCTTGTTATCACCGCATCGGGGAATGGAGGGAGCGGGACCGGGCGATGAGCGCGACCTCCAATCCTATTTTCCACCCATTTTCGCCGGGGCCATTCTTTTGTCGTTCCTTTATGGGATTGATTTTCAATGGGTGTGGGGATGGGTTTCCACCGTTTTCCGGTTTCATTATGATACGCCGGGACTTTTGACTTTTTTGCCAGTAGTTCGTTATAATTTTTCGCGCTCCAAGAGTGAACCCTGAACAGAAGGAAACTCCCAAAGGGGGGGAAATGCGGATGGGGCCGTTTGGACCGAATGTTTCGCATTCGATTTGATAAATTAAAATTTTAATATTCATCTTTACTTTCTCGCTTCGTGATAACGGTTGGTTGAGTTTTTTATTTAGCTTCTTGCGTACCTCATTCCAATATTTGTTTTTAATCCCGGCCCAATGTTGGGAAAGTCAGACGGGCGAGTCCGGTAACCCAACCCGCACCCTCCAACCCAATCGACCGTATCGGTATCCGGATTCACGCCGTCACGGTTCATTTGACAAACCTTCGCTGATTAACGCCCGTCGAAGCCAATCGGGCAGTGAATTTGTGAAATGCAGCCTCGGTACACTCAATGAAAAAAGCTGCCTGTCTGGTAGTTTCCTCCCGTTTTTCGTTTCATCCAAAAACATACCGATCCTGAACAAACACCGATCGAACTGCGAACGATGAAATTTAAAAAAAAGAGCATGATGTTCAACATTATTCCATCCACCGAAGTACCGGAAGTGCGCCCCAGTACTCAGCATCAATCGATGATTTTAAGGGTCAGTTTTGTTTTGTGAACATATTTCTATGAATTGTGTTATTCAAACGTTTGTATTTGTGTCGATTCTCATTCAATAAGTTCAAAAAATTTCCTTTACCACCGAAGTTTGAATTCCCACCGAAAAATCAACAATTCGAGTTGTTGGAACTTATCAATTTGTGTTTAAAATGTAGAAAATAAATAACTCGAAACTTGTTTAAATGATGCTTGAAAACTTTACTTCATATTACTCAATTCAAAATCGTTTTAAAAATTTGCTTGATTTTCCCTTATTTAAAGTAACATTTCACATATGTGAAATCGTGTAAATGGTCTTCCATGATGTCTAAAAAATTTCTAAATCTAAAAAAAACACATAATTTTCTCCGTGTCTTCCGTGATTTGTTTTCTAAAAAATTTCTAACTCTAGAAAAACACATAATTTTAGATATTTTGTTTAAGAAATCACTTTCCATAATATGCTAATTTTATATCTTAGGACTTTAATTTTACCTTATTAATGTTTCCTCAAAAAAAGGGAACGTAAACACTAATCCAAGTCAAACACAATTAAGCAAAAAACGGTTAAGTTTGAGATATACTCAACAAATCGAAAGGGTTGGGTAATTTTGAAATTTTCAGCGTTCCTTATACGGAGTTTTTTTGTTTTGTGACATTCGCTTTGTATGCGCAAATTTGGAATTTTTACTTCCTTTAATCTGCCCTGCCCTGCAACAGCTGTTCCATACCGCAGCAGCCAACTAGCGCCATGGTACGCTCCGGTTAGTGTTCAACCGGGAAATGTTCAGTTGCAGGGACTGCTAAAGGTAATTATTTTCAATTTTGGTTTAATTTTGGATCTCAAACAATTTTGAGGCATTCATTGGTCCACTTAAAATTTAGTCTAAACGTTAATTGAAAAAGCGAAAACTAGTTTCCAAAACGACACTCGAGGCCTTCAGCCACCTGGTATAGTATTCCTTTCCTACCGAGTTCCGAATCCTCCCTTTGCATTTTCCATCTTATTCCCATACACGCGGATTTTCCCCCATCCAATTACCGATTATTCCTGGCGGTCGCTTATCATCCATCAGCTCATCTACACTGGGGCGGCCCCCCGACTGGCTCCAAGAACTCAGAATGAAGGGAATGGAGGATCACACCTCTGCCAGCGCAGGTGTGCGCTTTAAATTATAATTATTAATTGCTTGCTGTTGCATCAATATTAATCAGATCATTGTGCGCTTGTAATCCGCTGGAATGGAAAATTTATTCATGGATTTTATCCATTCCGTGCTGATCAATTTGTGAACCTGTGAAACATGTGCCGTATCTTCACAACGCGTTTGCGTTACTCTGGTGTTTTTTTATCTTTGCTTCGTTTTTAAATACCTCACATGATGTCGCAAATTATTGTTACTGCATATGGCATACAGTGGAAGATTATTTCACCATTGATTATTTCCCAGCGTGCGGTCCAATTGGTATCCCATTAACCCATACTTTGCCTGCTTATGGGTAGGGAAAACGCACTACCTCCTGTGAATAGCAGCAAGGCATTTAAGCTTCTCACTGGGAAAAATTGACCATCCTCACAAAGCAATGCATTGTGCATGATTTGAAGCGCCGTTCAACAACAGATGAGCGAAACCGTTATACGGTACAACAATAGTTTTTGTCCGCTTGTGTTTTTTTGTTGTTACAATTTTGGCACAAACAAATGATTAATTGATTGAACGTGCCTAACGTGGCTGCGTTGGAAGAGGAAATGCAAATGGAAATGATGTTTAAACCGTCTCGCACCACATGCCCCAACCTTGACGGGCGTTGTAATGCGTTGACAGCGTGGAACTGATCAAAAGTCACAGTGCACGAACAGCAGAATGGGAGCATCTGTGGAACCACAAATAAGGGCAATTGTAGAGCCATTTAAATTCATACGCAATGAGCGGTGAGCGGAAAGGAAAATCCTGAATATTGATGCACATAATAAAAATGTGTGCTTTTTTCCTTTGTTATTACTCTATCGTGGTTTTTGTAATTTGCTTTCAATGGCTCTCGATTCTTTTTCACATTCCACTTGCGTACCGCTGAATGATATGTTTGCATGTGATCATTAATTAATTAATTTAATTAATGAATCCCGCACACCCTACCTCCCCATTGTCACGATGAGAATACGTAGCAAAAACGTAAGCAATGGAGTTGTAAGTGGTACATCACACAGGTTCACAGTGCCTATTTAATGATCTTCCATTACGGGCGCATCTGTTGATTTCCGCAGTACAGTAAAATAAAGATAAATTATATCAAACTGCAATCGTCATTCTGATGATGGTTGATATTCTTACACCCCAAACGAATGTTTGCTTGGTGGATTGGTCTGATTTATCAAACCGAACGGTAACAAATTGCGTTTGATTTAAACTAAAAAGCTTCAGCATTGCAACGTAATTTAAGATTATTTGCTCAGTGAGATTTTAATAAATAAAACAAACAATCAACTAATCAATCCATAAATCTAAAGGTAAAACTAATATAGGCTGAAAAAGAAAGAAAATTAGAAAAACGTATAATAAAACAATTTATGCTTATCATAAACTGAAAGATTTATTCATAGAAAGAAAAAGTGTGATACAAATGCAATTAAACTTTTAACTCGATTCTTTGAAAAAGAAATTATTTCGTAACATTAACGACAATAATCAAAATAGGAGCTATTGAAACATAACAACTAAAGTCGTCTACAGTTGCAAGCGAAAACCATTCCTTATAATCCCATTTCTATAACTGAAGCGAAAATAATCTTTAAAACGTTGTTCTCTTATTTGATTGAGCAAACATCGAAGTAAAAAACTGGTATAAATTTAAACAACACACTGAACAAACTGAAAGAATATGCGACGTGAAACATTATTTGGCCGTTGTGGGCGAATCAAATATTAAACTTATTTTGTATTCTCTCAATATTCCTTCTAATCATTCATTACATACTCAGAACGTTTGCTGCTTTTCAAAAAAAAAAATCCAAATCCTTTTTTTCTGCATCTATCTTCACCAATTCTTGTTGGGTTAGTTGGGTATATTCCCAACAATATATGGTACAAGAGATGCACCAACTAATGTCAGAATTACGTTTCATCTTATCATAATGTTTCCCCAAATCACGTCCCCCTCGAGGGTTGTGTTCCCAACTGCGTGTCTGTCCTTGTCCTTCGTCCTCCTCTCCCACTCTCTATCGCACTTCCGTACGTAGCGCGTTGATTGTTTCCTTCATCCGGGCGTTCGAGTTCTGGATTTATCTGAGGTTTTGTGAGTATGCTTGTATGGATCTGTCAAGTTACGCCGACGCCTCACTGCGGCTATGGAAGTACCTGTTTCTCTATTTCCATCGTACACGATACCTTAGTTAACTCAGTGTAAAACATCGAACAAAAATTAACCACTGTAAACACTTAGAGTATACACGCTCGCTGCCGGGGTAGGTTTAGCTCGATTTAAAAAATTGTATATATGTGTCTGACCCGGTAGGGGCCAAAAACACCAGCCTGTACTAAACGTTTCGCTATGTTCTTCCTCCGTCCGGTTGCATCAGTGTTACTCATACGCCCGCGCTACACTCTTATAAGAAATCTCTTTCTTTACGTACGTGCTATAGAAAAAGGCAACAATATGGTTAATCATCTTATCTTACTATTCCCTCCTAGCTCTTGCTACGTAGTCTCCATTTTAACGGCAGCGTCGGTGTACGATCACCTCCATTTCTCGAGTTTCCCCGTTCCGGTACTCTCTTTTCCCTACTAACAATAAGATCGTTGCGGTGCCGTGCTTGTGCATCGCTGAATTGCTTGTATTCCATAATATAAAAATAACATAATGGTCTCATTTCATATTATAGCTATGTTTTTTTCAGTTTTGTGTGCTTGGTTGGTTTTTTCCCCATTTAGTTATGTTACACAGTTAGTTCTATTTCCATTGTTCTTTTTACCATTATGATAACTATTATTTGTATATCTTTTCGAAAACGAACGCCCAACGAAGGAAATAACAACGACTTCAAATCAAAATGAAACAAAACGCTGGCTCTGTTTAAATCTAGGCCTATCGATCAATTGCGCGTAAAGTGTAGTTCTTGATTCATGCTAGTCGATTCGAACGAATCACCTGTGTTTGTGTTTGTTTGGCTTATATCGGGTTTCTATTTGTTTCGTCGTTTCATAGCATCGGTTTGTAGTCTCATTGAAAACGGGAAAATATTCTCATATAAATATATTATAAAAGGCTTCTCTTGTAACGTTGTTATTTGGATTTAGTTACCTTTTCAATTAAGTTTGTTTCTCATGCGATTTATATTTCCTGTTTACTCATACGCTACATTCGTTACTGATTCATGTGCCCTATGCCTATTTACGTTACGACGCTCCATCACCGGGTGTTAACGTTCAACACGCATGAGTTTTCCCATTGATGGTTGTATATTGTCTAATGATCCAATTAAATATGATCAGAATTTAACCCAAACGGAAGAAAAATATGCATAATAAGAAAAAATGATCCTGTTCCTGATCAATGCACAATTATATTTCGGGAAAAAAAACAAACAAAACGTACTCATCAAAATAAACACCGCAAACAGTAACATTATGAACAAAACATCTGTACTAGGACCGATTGCACTATTTTAACAAAACCGGTTAAAAGCTTTAGTTAAACAGGATCTCATGTGAAGCTTTTTGGAACAGGAAGTTGATGAGCTGCTTGAGGCAAAACTTGTATGCTATGTTTATATTACATTTGCCTTTCGCAAAGCTGCATTGAAGTTTATTAATTATTACTGCTTGGGCGACTCTCGTATCCAGGGAATGACTCTCGTTTAACGGAACCGACGCTTCTTACCTTGCATTTTATTCACTTTCGCAGCTTTACGCTTCTTACCACCACGACCGGCTGCCGATGTGGACGGATAGTCGTCATTCAGCACGCTTAAATCGGTGAAACTCGTCAATTCGTCGCCCAAGGTAGCTGAAAAATGTGAAGAACATTAGTATGCAACGGACGGATTGCAAAGGTAATGCGAGATGCGAGTTGCATTGAAGTAAACATTGCCATAATTTGGTGGAAAGCTCTTGGATGCAATCGTTCTTGTATAACACAAGAACATGCGCAATAAGGGTCTGCTGCACGACAGCATATCCTGATAAAGATACGCGAGACGTTGTGTAGAACAGTTTTAAAGCATTAACCCTTTAGAAGCAAGTTTCAAAGTTGGTTGAGAACTAACCATATGTAAAATACTATTTAGATAATTTTAAATAGCTGTTTAGACACGATGACGATAGAATAATTAGGATGAACAGAACAAGTTAAAATGTACATCAGGCTAAACTATTGGAACTGTCCCCACACTCACATGAAAGCAATGTAAACCGTGCCAACACTCATATTCTCGCAAAAACAACTAACTCACCAAGTGTCGTCAGCTTTCGGCTACGGTGTTTGTCCGCCTTCGTGGTCGGCAAGCGGGTAAGGTATGTCTCTTCGAACTCCTCCCGTTCCCGCTCGCGGCGCGATAGAATCTGTTGCGCGCGGGAGCTGCTCGACAGCTCGACCGGCGTGTCGAGATACTCGTCCTTCAGATCCTGTATCAGCGATGAGCCGAGCGCATGCTTCCGTGCTCGCTCCAGCTGTCTGCGGGCCCGATCGGCTTTCGAGTCCTCCTCGTAAGGCATCGATGTCAGTTTCGGTGGCACGTACACGTCCGGCTTACTTCGCCGCCCGGTACCAGCCGCCTCCTCACCATCAGCAGCGTCGACGTCGGCGGCACCGCCGGGACCTGCTGCCTTTTTGCGAGCAGCTTCTTTCGCGCGCTTCAGTTTAAGCATCACCTTCGCGGAGCTGTCCGAGTCGGCACCATCGTCCGAACCGTTGCCGGCGTCCCCGTCGTCACCCGCCGTTTCGCCCGGTTCCGGCATTTGAGACGTCAGATTCGCCGGGTTCGCTCGGAATGAAGTTGGATCGGCTGTGCCCGAGCTGCTTCCGGCGACTGCCGTCTTTACGAGCTTGTCGATCTGATAGCGCAGCTTGTAGTCGATGGGTCGAATCTTCTCAAGCACGGTTCGTATTTCAATCAGTCGATCAATCGATGGATCCTTCTCGATACGGTGTCCTGGAAACAAAATGGGCAGACACAATGAAGACACGGTTGAGGAAAAAAATAACAATGTGATTCAAAGCAAATGCACACAAAACTACAGGTTAATAAAACATCTGTGCGTGAAGGTTAATTTAATATCCTTAACTTTTATAGAAACTAACAAAAACAAATTTGGTTTTGTTCGACGTTGAAGAGTTAAGGTTACACAGTTAAAATGTCACGGTAATAACAGTTTTTCTTCAATTGGGTTTCCAATTATTTTACATTCTAAAAACTTATGGTAGTCAAACTACTAGAGGCCACTTCTTTAGCAAATAGCAAAGCATGTATTTCATTTCAGAAAAGCATTGTTTATCAGTTTATCTTTTCGTTTCATCATTCGAAACTGCATTGTTTATACATTTTTTGTCAGCTTTCGAATAGCGATAATCGCAATGCATCTTGGTTAGTATATTCAGACTACAAAGCGAACATGTATAGTGTTATATGGACAACATTTGCTTCCAAAAATCAAAAAAATTAAATTTAATTAGTCTCAAGAAACACTATTGTTGTGATGTTTTATCGTTCCTTTATAACATTTTTCAACTTTTGCAGAGTGTGCTGAAAATTCAACTCTAACTTCATGAAGGAAGATTTCGTATTTTACAAAATAAATAAGCAGTAGATAGGAATTCATGTATGATTTGACCATTAATACATATTTATCATTCTATCCTGTCGGAAACAATTACCCAAACAGTTCAATCAGTGCTACTACACCAGTTAAAAATATACTAATATAACACTGTCCCAAGCTATTTCAAATATGAGCGATGCATTTCAACTTACCGGAGCATTTCCTCAGCACGACGTACGTCAGATTGATGAGATAGTTCAGCAGCATGTGGTACTTGATTTCCAAAAAGTTCAGCCCATACTCGGTCGACAGTTCGCCGGTTTTCACCCGCTGCAGCATGTTGCCCACCAGGTCGGACACCTGCTTGAAGTTATTGTTCATCTCGTCCAGCAGTCGCAGCGCCTGTGGCAGATCCGGCTGGATATCGTACTCGTCTAATGCCTGCGGAGCGAGCGACACAAAAAAAAACGCGGCACAATCGTTAGCATAAAGCAACGGTGGCAATTTATTTTATTTTCCCCGAGTTCCCTCCTCCGGATTCGTATCGTGTTTTTGTTCCTTTTGTTAATCATAAAATATTCCGTGCCTCTGCCGTGGCACAAGCGATGCTCGATCATCGCTGCATCCTGGCTGGTGAAAAATCCAAATTTCTATGAATTCTTCATCCACCCGACGACGACTCTGGCCATACATCGTCAGCTGCCGCTCGCGATAGTTCACGATATTCGCAGCCACTGAACGATGCCAAGGCGATCCCGGGCTCCCGGCGGGCAGCAATAGCTGCAAAACATTGGCAAACGCCCCGATCGAGTTTGGCAGGACGGTAGAAAAATGGGGAAAAAAGAGGAAACCGCGCGCCGCGTTTTCGATATTAATATCAATATCAATCAAACACGCCGCCCAGAACTCCGGGACCGCGCGGTCCGATGCTCTCTCTCTCTCTCTCATTCGCCGCCCGACTGCCGTTCGACGTTCAATCATGCAGGCGGTTGGCCCTGGCAGCAAACCACCACCACATCGATATGTTATCCGTAGTTTTTCTTCACTTTTCCGACACAGCCGGAGCAGCAGCAGCAGGAGCAGCACAAAGGACTTTGGGGTTTCGATTGGCTCGCGATGCCCGGATGCTGGATGCTCGGATGCATATTTTAGCTCGGTTCGCTCCGTGAAACGTTTTCCCGTCATCGAACAACCGCCTTTTCAGGATCTGCTGTCTGTTTGGCATTGCGAAGGATTGTGCGCGATTGGTAAAACATGTACTCGTCCGGTTGTGTTTTTCATATCCCGCTGTGCTGGACACATGCACAAGGCTTTCATGGGAACGGGAGTGCACAAATGGGAAACAACGGAAAAGTAAAATATAATATAAATATAAAATGGAAGCATTGTTTATCGAGGGTACTTTTCGATAAATCTTTCGATCAAACAGGGGGGATTATATGCCGATCGTTACCTTATTGTTGATGATTTCTACCGGTTTACAAAACCTAATCATTAACCCTCTTAAATGATTATAAATCTTTCCCGTTGCACTCCGTTCATACATTTTAAAATGTTTGATGTAAAATAAATTAATTTTCTTTAAAAAGCAATTACTAACATTCGAAAAAAAAGACCTACACCATAGGACGTTCTTAGCCACGCAAGGCGATCCCACACAGCACTTTCGGAAGTAAAAGGGACGCACTGTACGGGGTTCGTTTCATGCCATAGTCTTTTGATCGCTCGAGCGTGTTGGGAAATATTTTCGCGAGTTTAAAATTGGCCCCGGCCAGCCCGTGGCCAGCCAGCGTTTTATTGCCACCGTTGTGCCGCGGCGAGGACATAATAAAACCGCCCGAAGAGCTCGCGAAAAATGCCAAAAACATAGCGCACAAAATTGTCCCACTCCCGGTCGGGACGCACTCTTGCCGGGAGTAATGCTGTCGAAGCGGCATCAATATAGGGCCGGGTTTGGATCGTGTGGCGGACGGTTTTTTTTTTTGTAAAATACTCTGTTGGAAAAGAAAGTAGAGATTGAAAGGGGTTTTTTATACAAAGAATAAACCAGCAAACATACATGCCACTGGACGGTTGTGGAGCATGATGGATATTTTGCATTTTCTGAAAAACAGATCCCGCAACAACGTACAAGAAAAAAAAAAAAAACGCCAAGCCCAATCCCGTCCGCAGAAATTTGTATATATTCCTCCCCTACCCACCCACCCTTCCAGCAAATATATATTTCGTTTTTATTAAAACACCACGGCCGCCCGAACGATGCTGTTGTTGCGCGGATAAAAGTAAAAATATTACGATTCCAATTTTAAAATATAAATTTTCCCGTCCAAAGCTCCAACTGGGGGGGGGGGGGGGGGGGGGGGGGGGGGTGAAGGGGAAGGACAAATCGTACGTGGTACACGTGTGGCCATCGGGAGTGGACAAGAATTGAACCGAAAAATCACACAACACAGCAGCATCAGCCGGTGGCCGCAAAAAAACAGCAAATCTACCCGGGGAAAAAAACCAAACAGGGATATTGGGGCCAGGTGCACACAGCAATCGAAGTCGAACTACGCCACGCACGCATACGAACGCGCCAGATCCGAATGCGACGCTCGATAGCCGGCCGTACATAAAGGGGAAAACCCGCGCCACCCCTTGGAGCAACAAACGACGATGACGACGACGAAGAGTGGTCAGGACGACGGCCGAGACCGGGATGGACCGCCGTGTTCGATTTTCCGCAACGCCAACACAGGCACTAGACCCCAGCACACCAGCAACGGTCGCCGGGTTTCGACGACCCGCGGTATTATTGATTTATTTCCATTCATTTCGGGATATCACCCGCACTCTGGTGGGATCGCGCGGAGGTGAGCGGGAGTGGGGGAGGGGTCCGGTCCAACGAGCGGGCAGAATTCGGAGGCCACTGATCGGATTTTTTTTAATTCATCCCTCGCGACCCCAGCATTTTCCACGGGAGCGGGAGGTGGTGAGCCGCTTTTCCAATTATCCTCAAACATATATTCACTTCAACCCGAGAAGCAGCTAGCAGAGGCTGGAAAAGGATACAAGAGAGTGAAAGAAAAGGAAACAGATCAACCAACACAAACGCACGCCTTCCTACGGATGACCGCAAAATGAAACGAACCGAAGTGGGAGGCGGACCATGCGGGATGCTCGGTAAAATGAAAACGTACACTCCGCGAGCGGCATCGTGCCCCGTTTCGGCCGCGGAAGCTCGCCAGAGATTCGGCGGTTTCGGTCCAGCGTGTACCGAATATTGGAACATCGGAACGAAATGGACCAACATCCTCTTCGTCGAAACACCCAAAACTAGGCGAACACCCCCCCACGCGTTATCGGCTGGTATGGGGGGGGGGGAGACATTTGCGCGTGTGCGTTTGTGGCGTGTAGGGACATCTGTGTGTGGCCATCGGTTGGCCATCAGTGTTGTCCGACATCGGTCGGCGATTCGGCGGCCGGAAACGGGGCACTCCCACCGGCAACCCGGGGCGAGGTGGAACCAATGGACGATGCACAACGATTTCGGACGCTTCGGGTTGAGATGCACACGCAACGCTGGCGAAAGTGCTACCGCCGCACGTTTTATTAATTAACTCGGGGCTGCTGCAGAGTGATGACGGCTACGTTTATGAAAACAAAATCATCCACCTGCGGAAAACAACACACGTGCGAAAGCGGGAACGGTGCACTCGGCGGAGGTGGGATTTTCGCCGTTTTTATTGCCCTTTTCCGTTCGGCTCATAAATATAAATTGTGTTTGTGCGCAAATGGCTCGCTCGCATTCAAGTATGAAAGCTTTTTGCATTATAGAATAAACTTCAGAGAAATAATAAGAATGGAAAATTACATTATTGCGACGCACTAACGAAGAAATGGCATGTGCGTGTTTGCAAAAACAAACATTTGATGGGATTTAAACACCATTCCACGAAAATTATATGCAGATGACGAAACAGAATTTCCAATTTTAAATTATAATGCCATAACTACGAATTTTAATTTAAAATTTCTCTCTAGTTTGTAAAGCAGTTGAAAAATTACACATTATCTATAGTATCGTCATCATTCATTTTAGAAAAACTAATTGATGAAGCAACAAGGCATAACTGATGGTAATAGACCCAACACTGAAGTAAAAGTATCGTTTGGTAGAGACCTATATGTTGTAACTTAGAATAGGTTAAATCATTCCAAACGAGTTGAGACTTAATCATTATCAAAAGTATTGAATGAGGCAAGGGATTACTGTTTGCAAGAGAATTAATTTGATTAGTTTTAATTCATGAAACATTCCCCTTTTTAAGAAAGAAAATAAGAAAATAGAAAGATTAATATCGAAAACTTTAAATAATAAAAACAAATTGCTAGAATTAAAAGCTCTATTTTCGTTCAGCTTCCATCCTCTTCAAGTGAAACGGGTTTAAAGATGCCTCCCACAGTTTGACACACATTTGCTGCACGCAAGTGGAGTAACACACATTGAAAGACGATCCGATTCCCCCGAGGCAGACACACGGCATCCTGTTTCATGCTCCTATTCAACTGCCGCAGAATGCCTAATTGTGAATCGATTAAATCAATTAAATCTTCTTTCGACCCATTTTGTGCACCAACGGCTTTTTTTGTTGCGAGGAAAGAAGAAACAGTTGCACGAGGGTGTAGAAGAAAAGATACACCAAACGCTGAAGATGACGGCGATGACGCGAGCAAGGTAATGATTTCGAAAACGGTGGGTGTGCATGAGAACCATCCGTGGCATGTGGGACTCGTTAGTTCTTCTGTGTGGCGGTTTTTTTTTGTATGTTTTGTTTCCATTTCTTGTTACGTTGAGATCTCTCAATTTTCTTTCCATACGACACTGTGAGAAATCACACTCCTATCGATGAAACCGGTCGATTCTTCTTCCTCAACACACCATCGCGGACGGAGGAGGACACAGATTCGCCAAGTAGAAGCATGATCAACCAGGCGCCTCCATTTCCACACGTCAAAAAATGTGATCGCGACCGAATGTACGAGGGGTATGGAAAAAAAACATTGCACCTTGCCAGGAAGTAAGAGGGAGTCGGAATGTGCAAGATGAGGTAAATTCCGTATTCACCTTTTTCTATTTTTCTACATTCGGCAGTGAAACCATACGTATGAAATGATTCACCGAACGGATTCTGCACATTTGTTCCTATGGCTCCCGCCTGCCACACACACACACACATAACGTTCCTTCCACTCTATTCCTGCGTTATGGTGTTCTTTTTCTACTCTCTCACCCAAACCCTAGGAAAAATGTCCATCCCCGGTATCGCATCCGCTTTTTTCCTGCGCTCGGGACAATACCTTTCCTTTCCGGCACGACTCGCTTGTGCTGCTGCTGCTGCCTGCCTCCCTCAATGCAAAGCTCCCGTTCCAGCGTGGGAGTTTTTTTTTTTTTGAATGCACACATCACACAACGATACATGCAAGACTGCACTCAGCCTTTAACTTTGAGCCAATCCACTCGCTCCCGCGTTCGTTTGATTTGCAGCCTAAGCGAAGCAATTGGCGTTGTGTGAGCGAGTGCCAACAGGACGGGGGAGTGATCGAAACAAATGGTTGCGCTCGGCAAAAAAAACAAAACAAAACCAACACCGAACACACATGCACAAAGATTTGGGAATCATGGAATGCCGGGAAAAATCGACAGCCGAACGCGACGTGCCGATGATGATGGAGGAGTTTTTGGTGGCCGCCTCCGAAGAGCATCCTATATTCCGGGGCTGTGGAGACCGATTCGGGAATGCATACCCTACTGCTACTAACCCTTGCCGATGTGTGTTCGTCCCGGTTTTGTGTGTGTGTGTGTGTGCTTGTATAGCTGTATCCCCGAACGTCCGCAAATTCGCGTTTTGCATTGAACAGCCGGAAAAAAGGAAAAAACACACAACCAAAAAAAAAACCCTTCCCAGGGATGACCGTCGGGCGGCAATGCGCTTAGGAGTACCTAAAGAAAAAAAGAAAGTCGTTTTATTTTTTTTTAATCCTTTTTTCCTATCGTTCGTCCTTCAAACGTTAAACCATCGCATATCCGCAGAGGGACGATTGGAGCTCGAAGAGCGACGAGGCAAAGATACCTTTTTGCGGGACAATACAACTCCCGGGTTGCATGGAGATGATGCAGGAGGTTGATAAAAAGAAATATGTCAGCATTTTTCTACTTTTCCGATTTAATCGCACACAAAAACACACAGCGAATTTACCGATACACACATTCACATGAGATCAAACAAAGATGTGGCTTTAATATCGAAGATCGTCAAGGGACCTTAAGCAACAGCTTTGAGGGAACCTTTGAGGAACCCCAACCTAATGAGGTTTAACTATAAGCAAACTTGAAGACAAAGGCCACACATACCGTTGCAGCGATCACCTGAAATGCAATAAAAAAAAACCACCCGGAGGTGGAAAAAAGAAATCGTTTCCCCTCCGTTCAGTCCATCCAACAAACTACGGGACCTGTCAATCCGTCTGCGTCCCGTCAAACAAAGTGGACACACATACGCAAAGCGAGGGAAAAAAACGGAAAACCTCCAACCTGTGTTCCATCCACACTGAAACATCCGACCAGAAAGGAACTGGAACGGGGAAAGTGTCCCGTGGAAAAGCTCCCCGGAGTCGCCTGAGGTCTCTTCGGTTATGCTGTCCAGCTAAAGCGCGCCGTCTCTTTCTCACAATCCGTCCATCCATCCATCAAGCATATCCGGATGCACAAATCGACGATGCAACGAAGGGGGGGCGATGATATTGACAGCGAGGAAATAAGGATAAAAAAGTAGTGAAACTCCCCACCCCCCAAGGAGACGAACGAATGGCCAGAGTGTGGTGGGGAAGGACACATAAAAAAAACCCCCCAGGGACACACATACGCGGAACCAAACTGATCCTTTCCCGCTTTCCACACCGATCATCCGAAAGCTTTCGGATGCGGTGGAAAAAAGAAATGGCGAGGAAACGAGAAGCCAAAAATGCGAGCTCCTCCCTCCCATGCCCGTGTTGTGTTGGAAAACGGGAAAATGTACAGCATCAAAAAGAGCAAAACAAAAGGACCCGGACCCGGAACAAATACCAGAAAGAACAGCGCACCAAACCGAACTGGTGTATCGACGAAAAATTTCCCCGGCTCGTGCGGATGCGATGGCAGGCGAAAATCCAAAACGAAAGCGACTGAATTGAAGCCATAGGTTTTTCCTGCCATTGATTCCGACTCTATGATGCTGATGTGCCTTTTTCTTTGGCTTTGTTTTCGTCTCGCTACTTTGCCACCCGTTGCGCTTTCGTTCTTTTTTTCCTCCCGCACACATTTTGCTGGCCATGCAGAACATTGGCACCGTGAAGCGATATACGAAACACATCATAACACGCGAGGCAGGACACGGGCATCCGCACGCTCGCAGCATTTTCCCTGACGCCCTCCCCCAGCCGTGGTTCCTTCTCGGGGTTGGGAGGTTCGTGTCTCCGCTGTGCAACCGGGGACAGCACCATCATCATCAGTAGTGATCGTCATCGTCAGCAGCACATATCATCGCGCGCTATCCTGATGCACCTTTCGATGGTGTGCATCACAAACACAACTGCAGTGCGATCGGTAGATGTAGGCCTTTACCAACCGCCGACGGGCGACAGACGTTCCACGAAGAGTTAGATACAAACCACCTCTCGTCCGGGGGAGAAGTGTGTGTGTGTGTAAGCGAGGCCATCGCATCGAACGGTCGTCCATCGACGAAATTCCGGACGCGCATGCTGCTGCTCCCGTGCGATGCGTGGCCATCGCTTTATGTGCACCCCCTACATAAAAGCCCACACACGCGAAAGTGCCCTCGGAACACAAATCAGTAGCAGCAACTGACCAACCACTAAGTGGGTGGGTGGGAGACGTGGCGGCCAGGGCCGAACAGGACCGACGAATCGGCCTACCGGAAAGCTAAAGAGAGAGAGAGTGAGAGATCGATCGGAGGCTTCCCCGGTTTCGGATGCGAAAGATGAAAAGCTCTCCATGATGCGAATCGGCTGCGGACGAAATTAATTCATTTTCATTTGGACAATGTGTGTTTGGAGAAGGCTTCAGCTGTGTGCAGCAGGGTTTTCCACTTTGGTGGTGCTAATTATTGCCGAATCCGTGGCGCCATAAGTGGATATTGCACAGAATGATTCCACAATGAGGAGGAAAAATCTATGTAACAAACAGGTTTTAAATAAATTTAACATAAACGAAAATGTTTCAGAATAATGACAATGTGTTACTTCTAAATGCGTAATCATTTTTATCTCAGAATAGTTACATATGTTTTATTTTTAAAAGGAAAAAAGCTGATAAACAAACGAGAAAGGTATATGAACAATTTTTAGTACTGCAAAAAAGATTTGCCATAAATCAAATTCCTTAGCGCTCAGTTTCATAAACATGCTCGAACACAAACTAGAAACGCATCACATATCGATTCTTCGGCAACAAGAGACGATACGCATCATCTGATGCTTCCTTCCGATGGTGAAATGTCGCGCATACAGATGACTGATGTCTCGCGACCGAACCTCAACGGGAAATTTGAGAACAAGACCCCGCGACACAAACGAGAGAAGATAGTTGTCTAACGAAAGCATCCGCAGACTACTGAATGTCGTCCCAAAATTTATCGTTTGACATTTTCCGTCCGGTTGCGGCAATCCAATCATCCCTTCCTCCTCCCCACCATGAGTTACGGGAAGCGTGCGGGAATTCGTCCTTGATGGTCACTGGACGTTGGATACTGAAGAAACGAGAGGGAAAGAAGCGAGACGCCAGCGTTGTTTACTTTATCACGCTGCGCGATAAAATTAGCGAAAGAAGATTTAGCTTTTCCGGAGGCCTTCTGAAGGATTCTCGTTAGAATTTCTATTAAAACTTTATTAATCTGTTGGTGGACAATTTACAGGTTGGTTTTTTAACAGGTCACGAGCATCACCAACCGTTAGATGTAATAAGATTTCTCCACAAAAATTAAAAACTAAAAATACTACGTTTCCTTCCTAGTATATCTAGGAGAAAGAACAAGCCTTAAAGATATCAATAGACTTGCTAGTGATTTGTGTACATTTTTCAAATTGACTTAAAAAAATAAAAAACAGCAGGCTTAGCTAAAGTGGCATAACTACAGGCATACGTTTTTATATAGCCGTTTGAATTTACATAGAGACTGAGTCTTTTCAATACTTCATTTTTTATCAAAACGAAACTCAGCTAAATTATCAACACTACCAATTAAAATTGATTTAAACAAAATTCCAAAAACCTGTGCTTGTGAAAGAAACCATCGATTGTATCGCGCAGAACTATTGCAACAAACACATACAGAACAGAGGAAACGAAAGATCTGGTCCTGCGAATCGATCCAACTTGGTCATCAGCGCGCTGAGGGAAGGCCACCGGGCACAGCATCCATCAGTCGAATAACATTTAATTTAAAAAACGTAAAAAAACGCCTGGGGAAAAACGCCTGATGGGCCGAATCCGATCTGTGTGCCGTTCTTTGTCTGGTGGGTTTGATTTTCCTGTCTATCACTATCTCTCTCTCGCTCTCTCTGAGTTTGACCTCCCTTTATGGAAAACGTGAAAACACCATTCCGCTAAACCATTATTCCACTCACAACTCGGCTTTTTCCCTTTTCCATACGAAACGGGGAACTCGGTGAAGGAAGGGCCATCCTCCCCGGTTGTGCAAAGGTTGGTGGGCTTTCCACTGTTTTGTCCTAAAAAACAGACCAAACTTTCCGCCCTCCCCCTACGGGCACACGCTGTAACCATTCTGTGCGCCGTGGAGCAGTGTGCTCGCAATCAATAATCGAGCAGACGATTTGATCGACGGGTTGTACGCGCGCAACATACCAAAACCAGAACCGCGTGAACGAATCGTACCACGCCGCGTTATGTGCGTTCGGTCGTGCGTTATGCGGGTGGCAGATAGTTTTCGCATTTATTTTTCCTATACCCTACCCCCCCCCCCCCTCCATCTCTGTTGGGCCGTGTTTGCCAAATCCCCAACCACCGCGCGAAGGATGGGAAGTTTTAGGTGGGTGGCGATTGAAAAATGTATTCGCGCAACGAACTAACACAACGTTTGTTTGTTGCCATTGCGCTTGTGTGCATTCGGAGAGGAATGGTGCAAATGGAAATTTTGTGTTCGCGAATTTTAACGCGGCCTACCACCACTAACCACCACCCGGGTTGCGGAGTGAACCCCGCCACTGAACCCCCTTAAGACCACCGATGACCCGTCTCACATGCGGTGGGGGTAAAATATTTGAGATAGAAAATATTTTCATCATTCGTTAGCAGGGGTCGCAAGTATCCCGGCCCTTTTGCAGGCGGGAGACGAAAGGTAAAACTGTTTTCCAGAATTTTCCCATCATCGACAGCGGGCGAAATATGCTTTACTTATTGATTGTGGATTTTCGACGCGAGCCGGCCTGGTTCGGGAATTCGACGACTGGCGATAAATATTGGACGAAAGTTATTTTAATGAATTATGGAGATGTTATGTATGGCGTCCGGTTCGTCGCAGGCGCGCCATGAAAAGCCGGGGCAATATTTATCCACGCAGTTCAGCGGGTACTTCTCCCAGGTAAAACAAACGATATGAAGCCACTAACGCAATATCGATTCAAGATAATAAAAAGAGAAACTATGAAGGAATTTTATAGAATAACTATTTCACATCAGATACACCAATGCAGAGGGATAATACACCAATGATGTTACTCATTATTTTAATATGGCAACTAAATTAGCAACATTTTATTGATACGCATGATCGCTGAGCCAGCAAAAATAGAGCAAAACGAAAAAGAGTAGATTTGAACATGTATACATTCTATCTATTTGAATTCGAAGCTGGAAAAGAATAATTAACACCTAATCTTCCATCATGGGTCATTTTTAAATGATTGAAAATCCGGAATACGGATTAGACTATATTTTTTAACAAGATTGCACATAGTAAAAGTACCATTGTGAAATTTTAAATGTTTTGATTCTTTCTTTTTTTTTCAATGCAAGCCATATCAATACAAGACTATATTTTGCAATGGCAATTTAAATTAAATGGTGTTACTTCATCATAATTTTAACTAGGAGCAAAATCGTCGTTTTGACGTTCGATGAAACGAAATAATTTCTTATAATCAATCAAAACTGCTCACAAAACTAAAAATGATGAAACCAACTAAATGGTTCGAAATTAAATAGTTTTTGTCAATTAGCAACACATGTTTTGAATAAACTCGAACATCGAATAAATAGAATGAAGCACGAAACAAATGATTTCAAAATGTATCTTAATATAAACACAAGCATTTAATGACTGTTATAAATTGGTATTAAAATGTATAATTTAAATGGCATCCAACCCCGAAAAAACACAATTCGAATCACACCCTGGAAAATTGGTAATTTTAATTTGTTGGCCACGGTGTAGCACAAACGGACGTCAGGGCAATTTATTATGCACCAAAAATTTAAATAATCACCATCGGCGAAAACAACCAAAATGCATGTGCATCGATCAGCACGTTGTTAACGTGCGTGTACACTTCTCCTTCCTGTTGGTACATAGCGTTAAAACATGTTGGTTGTTTTTTTGTGATTAAAATGTAAATTGTCGGTAGGTCTTTTTAAATTCGGTGGCCAAACTTTTTTCTTCCACACCGCGTTCTCCAACACATTTGCCTCCGTTAATGATATATTATTTACCGACGCAATTTATTCCACTTGCCAAATAATGCACCACCAACGACGCATTTCCATTTAAACTGAAATAATAATAATAACCAACGGGCAAATTTAACCCCCCTGGAATGGGGTCCTTATCGGATCGACAGAAGCCCAACAAAAGCAACAAACACGCACACAATTCCGCTCGATGGTGGAGATTTATGAAAAATATACAATGTTCTCCAGGGTTTCAAGCCACCCCACCACCCCCTTGGAGATGCATTTTGCAGCAGTGCGAATGTGTTGAAACATTTTTTAATCATTTTCCGAAACCACCATCGTGTATCGTTAAACCGATCGCTCGTCGAATATTTAAACGAAAACACGGGAAAAATATTGGTTCGAAAAAAATGGATTTATATAAATGCAAAATGCAGCATCCAATTGGCATCGAACGGTCGCGGGGTGCAGTGCCTAAATGGGGAAGAATGCTGAATCGCGTGGGTTTTGCTGCATCGAACCGAATTGTGCACTGAACACAAAGGCCTAAAGTGAGGAGTGAGACTAACGTGAAACCAAACAAAAAGCTACAAAAGTAAAATGCAAACACGAAAGCTTTCGATATTATAATCTGCACATTCCCAACTTCGAACCAAACACATTCCGAACGACGATGCGCTACCGCGGTAAAGCATAAAAGGACCTGACCGAATAAAGTGAGTCGATATTCTTTTCCGTTTCTTTGTTTTGGAAAAAATATCGCTTTGATGCAGCCGGCTTACCCCGGGTTCGGGTGCAAGCATATCCCACTTATACACACACACACGGCACATCAGCACCACCCACAACGCGTCAGGCCACTGTCATTCTGGCCTCCCTCCCCCAAAATCGCCCACTGACTACCACGCACGGTTTTGCGAATGCATTATATTTTCACCAGATCTATATATACATATTCTGAAACGCACCCATCCATATTTTGCGTACCACCGGCCGAACCCGGTGTTTGCAGTTGCATATTGAATTCGGCCGCTGCATCGGCTTTCGGTGTATCCGGGGAAAATTCGGCACACGAGCCCAAATGCAACGCGAACCACGCACGTCCACCTTTCCACCACCGTTTGCCTTATTATCATGTGTGTGCGTTGAAAGGTGCATTTAATTTTGGGGCTGCCGAATTAAACTCGCAAAAATAAGCGATTTTCAGCAACTATGAAGGGGGTAGGAGTATAACATCCTAGCATTTAAAAAAAAAAAACAACGAAACCCTGACCGGACCACATTATAGCAGGAACGCAATCGGGCGCACAAACAGACGTGCGTTGGGTGGGCTTTTGGGTGCGTGAAATAAACAGAGCAAATTGGAAATGGAAATATGTACGGTTTGGGGACGAAATTGGCCAGTACTTGGTGGTGATAGAGGGCAGCGGAAGTTCCACTATCGATTCCACAGTTAACCTGAAGTGGACGCCAACCTCGATACTTGCGTACAAGGGGCGTACCAAAGGGGGCCAGAGGATGGTTTGCAACAACAAGGAAAACAAAAACCAAACAAATAGTGTACAAAATAGAAATATATAAATTTATTTATACAGCCTTTTTTCCGAACCCTGGGTCGGGAAAACGAGCGGAATGATGATGTGCAGTTGAGCGGAGAACTAGTGCGAAAAAGTGAAATACAAAACACAACACCCATCCGCTCCAACCTGCCTTCTGATCCCCAAAAAGGGATCCCCTCTCTCGCACCAATTGTGCCATACCGAAATGCGAATACGAAATGTAATCAGCGAACGAAAAGCGTGTGCACCCTCACCAACCACCCGGATGGGGGATGAAATATCCACCGATCCACCAGGATTCAGTTTTCGGGGAACAAGTGCGAAAGGAAACCAGGAAAAAGGGGATGGGGTTGGAGGGAGGTATAAAAATAAAAAGCCAGAGAGGGGATATATAGAGTGTAGCAGTAACAGGACAAAGGATTGGACGGATAGGGGCAAAAAAAAATCATGTATGTGTGTTGTGCGTTTTTCCCGGTGCAAAATTGCATTGCCAATGACGTACGACAGGACGTGGAACGGGGGGAAAATGGAGGAAAAGTACCGATCGCCTTGAACCAAAAAAAAAAAACGCATACAAACACACACATCCCTCAACGAGCGAACCGGTAGCAGCTTTTTCCCCACAAAGACCCAACATAGCGAAAGCATCGAGTGGCACATACATACACACACACTGTCACATCGACGGATGGAGCAAAAACTGCATAAATATTGATTGCATAATGAAACAAAAAAACAAACGCGGGAATTCAAATGAATAAAGGGAAAACGATAACTGGGCATTCGGGAACCCCCCTCCCCCTCCAAGGGAAACTCCCCGTGGGAGGAGGAGGAGGGGAAAGATCCGGCCAAACGGTCCGGGTGGATGAATATTCGCGAACCACGCGCGCACGTACCGCGTCCGTTGCATACGCGAAGTTTGCAAAGTACTTTATCCAATTCCATCCATCCATGCACGGAAAAGGAGGCATAAGGCCACTCGCCACACCGTTGGAAGCGCTTTTCCGCCCAATCGGCACCGAATGCTCACCAACCCGGGGTGGGGCCGTTAGAGGGAAGGGAACCAAAGGGAGATCCTTACAACGACCAGGGTCGAAATCCTGTTCGGCCAACAAGGACTAGTGCTGGACTGGAACCGGGACCAGGGGAAGTGGAGGTGGCATAAACGTACGTCGCAGATCACTGCCTGCGTCATTTGCCACCCCTTCACACACACACACACGCACACACAAATACACAAACGAGACATGACCATCAGCCGTCGATACAATGGAGCATTGGGTGTATTGATTTGTTTGCAACTCCCGACTGCAAACAGTTGCATTGTTGTCGTGATGAAACATGACATGTTTTCTAACCCTGCTCCACCCCCGCACCCATCACGCGTGTGTCTAGTGTGTGTTGTTGGCCAGCTTCATGCTGATCGACCGGGAAGTCCGGCTGTCTCCGGGAGTTGAGAAATATTTTATATGTACATTTTTTAGTCCTCCGCTTGTTTCATCCTTTGTTTAACTCCGCTTTACTATTGGCCAATTTTTTTTTTGTCTTTTGGAACAAGGGAAGGCTTGGACAGGTTATACTGGAATTCAACAATAGTTTTAGTGCAAACGAAATATATTCAATTTTGTTTGATTATGAAACGTATAGAAAATGCATCGTGCTATAAGCAAAATAAACGAGAATAATTTTCTATATTTTCAAAATATATTAATAAACATAGTTTTGGAACTTTTGCAAATTCTAGCATATGTTTTGAGACGGATATTAAAAAACAGCATTAATTGCATTATCTATTCCAAAGCAGAGAAGTATAACGAATCAAATGAAAAACAATCAAAAACATTTAACACTTTCTGCTTCGCTAGAAACGTCAAAGGATAATGTGTAGAAGAGGAATAAATGGTCATCTGTAGAAGGTTGGTCTGCAAACTTGACCCACAAAGCTATGGTTCGCTCGACGATCGATAAGCAAACATAGGGAGTAAAACTTCTCACATCTTACACTCCTCCCCACACCGAGAGCCAGAAGAAGCTTACCATCTCCACCGTCATCGCCCAACTAAAGGAAAAAGTAGATAGATACGTTGAAAAGAAAAGGATTTCCCAGGCGGTGCTAGCTCTGCGACCCGTATTATCATCTTCTTCGAGGAACGATTTCATTCACAACATACGAATCACTACGCTGGCGAGTAATAGTAATACTACCAATGGGAGGTACGGTAGTTGTGGTTTTTATGTTCTAGTTGTATGAGCGAAGGAAAAAAAACCAGTGCTTGACTTGATGATAAGAGTCGGCGTTTTTCGCCGGAAAGCATGAACGTCAGGGACCGTGGAAAGCAGCCAATGGAGAAAAAAAATCGACCCACGCTGTTAGTTTTCAACTGAGATGCGCTGTCTTGCGAGAAGCTGGTAGCGTTTTTCCTCGCGTATTTCCTACGTCGTGTTTCGCGTGCAGAAAAGTTAGCACAAACGGTCAGGCCTCGGCATAGTGAAGGAAAACAAGTCGATGATTTTGTACGATTTTTAGCATGTAGGGACACAGAACCGAAGCAGAGGCATAAAGCTTGAAGAAAAACAAGAACACTAAATGGATGATGTTGAATCAGGCGAAATGGCACTCGAATGGTTTCTGATGCGTGTGAAAAAACTGCCTACGAGACGCTGTCTTCCCTGAAACTAAAACGAAATAAACCAAAAGTATTGTTGAACTTAATTTTTGTTCATTTAAGAGTCTTTTACTACGAATTTCAATGATTTACGATACAAAAATATTGCTGCTTTACACCCTACAATGTCTTGTTGTAAAAAAAATAATTTTTAGTTCTGACATTTTTTTATAAAATTCCTAATATATAATTTTGGCAACTTATTTCAACCTTCAAAGTAAGATCACAATCACTTTAAGATCTTGCAAAAATAATGTTCATGTACAAAACTGAATAATTATTTAAAAATTGTTTGTTGTTTTACACAGGGACCAATAACATCTATAAACGAATAGATGTTTGATAAATATTATAAATGTTTGATTCAACTTTGATGAAGGTAATTCGTAACAAAACAAACCAGTTTATTAACCACCAGTTGCAAAAAAAAAAACATCCCCCGTGAAACAACAATTGCGAACAATCCTTCTTCTCCCCTTTTCGATATTCTTGTGGCACAACACATTAACTTTTCATTTGTTTCCAAGTGCGATAAAACTCGTGGCACGTGTGCGTTTGGGCCTAACTATCGGTTTGCTGATGAAACTGAGCTATCCATTCGTCCATTTTCCCGAGCTAGTTACACCGGGTGAGGTTCTCATTTCCGCCTCCCGGCAACCCCACACCCCGAACTCTGCGCCCAACGGATGTCGGGGACTGGCGGCGAAAATTCAATTTTCCCTTCAAACCCAACGCGCAAGAGGGGCGACGTCGCGATGTATTAGTGGTATTAGTTATAGTGCATCGAACGCAAACCGATGGGGTGCAGTAGCCACGAGCCAGCGAAACCCCTCCCGATATTCCAAAACCGGACCTTTTCCGCGGTTCCACCCCTAACGCCCGGATGGACGGGCCGGGAGTTCATTGCCCGATCGAAAGGAGGAAATTGTTACCAAATTAGGACCGTCCCAGGCGTGCCACTAGCGGCGCCGACGGTAGGTCATAAATCAAGACATACGAACAGGCATCTAATCAAGGAAGGAGATATCGAAGGTTTAACTGAAGAGAGTAAAAATGGTAAAAACGCTGCCAAACTGCAGTGATCAATAACGAAATTTTGGTCATTTTCAATTCATTTTTAAGCATAAATGATGTGTCTTGGAAACATAACAAACCTTAAAACATAAAACTTGTAGCTCATGCTGTAAAATAACACCTCATTAAACTTGTGAAGCGAGGTGAAAAGTTAAAAATATTCTTCAGCCAACCCCAAGGCAACAAACTGGATCCGAGCTCGTGGAAAAGATTCGATTGGGATCCGTGGTTGTGCCATTCGTCCCCGAGGACTGCAAATCGTCACCAGATGTGCACAAACTGCCCGTCCACACCGATCCACACCAACACCGGGACAGCGAATGTGCGTGCATAGGCGAACGAACACAACCAACCGTGGTGCGTATCCTTGCTGCGTTTGCCAAACGAAAACATGTCTGTGTGGCCAGGATGAAAATTCTCAACCGCCAGCCAGCCAGACGATCAGCAGGGCAGAGCGCGCTGCGTGTATATGACATTTTCCAATCTTTTACGGTCGCTGTCCGTGTTTTCCCGTCCTGTGTCATGCGACGCACGCACACCACCCACCAGTCGTTCCATTTTGGGACAGTGGCAAACCGTCCGCTCATCGGCCACAACCGTTTTGAGGACGGCCGTAAATCGAAACACAACTGTAACCGGTAGGCGGTGAAAGACGCGGACCTTACGCACCTTACGCACGTACAAACCACCCTCAACAACCCCGCGCGACTGTAAGGGGTTGAAACGGGCGAGCCAATATTTGTGGCCACGTGAGGCTCCGAGCCTGGGACGAACATCGGGTAGGGCATTCATCCTGCCGAACGGGATCGCACCTAACCCTGGGAAGGGAGAAAAACTAGCAGAACGAAGACCCACGGTATGCTCAAAGCACTAGGCCTAGGTACAACGTGCTGGAGAAATGGGTTCTCGATGCACGCCGGAACGAGCGAAATATCCAGCAGCTTCGGTCCACAGGACGACGGGATATTACGAGCGCGAATGGAAAGCCCTGAAGCCCTGGGTTGGACAATCGGGAGGGAAAGTAGCCCGGATTCCCGTTATGCACGGTGCGTAGTGTGTGCGTAACCCTTGCTGCGACCACAGCGAAAAAAAAATCAACCCACACACACACAAGCAGACATTCGTTTGCATCTACGCGACCGTATCCTGCAGCAAGGACGAAGTTTAATAAAAATTCGATCACACTGCTTCTACGGCGTGTGTGCGGATACGGAGGACGATGATGGTTTGCCACGGCCTTACACAGCCCTGCTAGATTTTTCCCGTATGGATATGTGCATTTTTTTTTTTATTTTTTGCCTCAACGTCTCTGCCCCACAATCTCTCCAGAGATGGATAAGCAAGAAAGGACGTCCACTCGGGACCCGGTGTGTGTGTGTTTACGTTTGCATGCCCACTCTCCGTCGACCGTCCTATGCCAACAGCGAAGGAGGTTGAGCAGCAGTAGCACCAGCACCATTCGGTCGGTTTGTGTTGATGATCTTTTCCACCGTAACAAACGATTTTTTTGTTGTTGTTCCAGACCGTTTCAATGAGTGTGCACGCGTGTGCTGCTGGAATTACAGCGACGGACCAGCAATGTTCACGAATTGGCCAGCAATTCATCAAAGTGAAACGCCAGACCGAGCTCCGGGGCTGGACGTACCGGGTGGTTACATCGAATTGATCAATCAGAAAGCCAGTCGCATGAGGTTTTGTCATTCGACATCCGAGTAAATATGAAAACTCATACACCACAAGTAAATTGGACCCAAACAACTCGCCAAACTGAAAGAAATGGGAAAGAAAATGCAGCAGTAGATTGGTAACAATTACATTCCTCAATTTCGGGCAATTAAAACAAATGAGAAATGCATATAAAATGGAATTTATATGAAAACCAACATAAACAAGCGCCTAAGTAAATGAAACAAATCGAAACATGAAGCAATCAAACATAGAATTTCTGTAATTGTAATTCTTATTGTTGCAGATCTAGCAATCATGATTATAATATAGAGTTTACGCTGGTGAAAGACATTATTTTAATGGAATATTAACCTTACGTGATGTAAGGCAAATTTGGGCTAAAATGTAAGATTTTTTCTTACAACGCATATTTTAAGAACATGCAACTTAACCAATGGTCTTTTTTACCATCTAAATGTTGTGATATATTTGCATCATCAGGTGGAAGATATTTTGAAAATGTTTCCGATAAGTCAAGGAATTATTTAAAGAATTGAACAAGTACCGATTAAGGAATATCAATATTGTAATTTTTACTAATCTAAGCCAAAAAAGCCTAAAACCCCTTCTTACATCAGAGAAGATAAGATAGAACCTCACGAGTTTGTTTTCTTATCTTTCAAAACACTATCTAATTAAAATTGTACCTTGGAAGATGAAGCTAGGATGGACACTGTGTTGGGCTTCAGAAGTTTAAACACAACATTAGAACACACCTGCCGAAACCATTCCATGACAACACGTTAGCGAGCAGAGAAAAATCAGACCAGAACAAACAGCACCGTAAGTGATGTATGCGTCGCTCAGCTGAGGCAAATTGCAGAAAAATTACACTGCCCCTCGGGGGAAACTGCCTCGAAGGACACAAATCTGGCGTCCCATCAGGACCGAAATATGCATCACAGCAGGCCGGAATATTGCCATACGTTACCAATTTCTGAAATGAAGACCGGTTCGCTTTAGTCATGGGCGAGGAGAGCACGGTGAAGTTTTGATTCCATCTCCCTTGGACGAAAACAACGAAAAAAAATGGAATCCTTTCGAAAAAAAATACCAGGGATTCTAATAAGATAGGATGGAATGCCCTTAATCAGACCGGCGTGGACAGAGCGGTCTGCCGCGAACAAGATGCACCGTCGCCGTCGTTGTTCCGGGTTCTGCTGCCAATGCTGAGGGATTAATGGCCGCAAACGGAGCGCAGGACACCACGACACGTTGGAGTCCGCGAGCGCGGGCACGGAAAAGATACGACAGTTTCCCGAATAATGCATGGCACAAAAAAAGGTTCTATTTCCATTAACCGACTTGAAGGGGGAAGGAAAAAACTCAGCCATCCCCCGGCGTTTCTTCTGCCCGTGCGCCGAACTTGCCCAACGACGTAGACGACGGAACTCCTAGCTACCTTTTCCACCCTAGCCTCTACACCCCGTCGAACCTGATGCCGTACCGGGCCTTCGCTTTCAACCCCTCCGGAAATATTGTTTCCCTTCCGACCAAGGGTCCCGCGATCCCCTTGCCATGTGTAACCCCGGGACACCAACACAGCGAGCATTTGAACAATCCATTCTACTGGCACACAATACACCGGGACCGCTCGGATTCCCGCTCTAGTGTGATGCAAGGAAAAATAAAATATGATGTATGGAAAAGCGGTAGGCCACGCTGCTCCAGAGGAACAATAACGAATCCGTATCCTGAACCTAACCCATGCTGTCTTTCATTTACCTGCACCATTTTTAAAACTGTGTATGTGTTGCGTCGTTAGCCGGGAAAAGGGTCTCTCTCCTTGCGTTTTCCTTTCGCGGCTTCCGCTGGATTGGTTTCCTGTTTATGAATGTCGTTTCTTCGTGCGTACTTTAAGGACACTTTCAGTCCTCCTTCCGCTGGACCTCGGGCAGCAAAGTACACCCGCCCGTCCGCTTACACTCCCGTTCTTTTGCTTCCTGCGCACATACACCGAGGAATACAGGATTTAGTTGTTCCAGTTGACACTGTGTGTGCTTTTCGCGCGGCGTTTATTTATGTTTACTTTCACTAAACTCGTAACCAGGCAAAGTTGGCGAGCATGCTAACTGCGATGCGAAGAGCAGGGTTGTTAAATGCGGTACTTAAAATGCGGTAGCTTTCTTGAAATTGCAATATGATTTTGAAATATTGTTTCGTCCGAATGGTAAATATTGCGACGCCTGAAGGACACACGTTTTAACTGACTGGTTACAAAATCAAAACAAATCACAAATCCACAACGCTATCCATGAAAGACCGGATTACTTAGCAAATGTTGGTTTCACGAATTAGTGCGCTATCGACGAGCCACTGTTGTCAAGTCATAACTTCGCCGTAATTCTATTCTAATTTCAAATGCCGTAGCGCACAGTCCAATCACTGGAATGGCACAGGAAGCAGAATCCTTTCCAGAGACACGGCACACACAAATTCAGCAGCCGCAAAAGCAGCAACAGCGGCAACCCGAAAGAGAGTCACCGTTTCGCACGTCAACCTTCAACTTCAACTGCGCTACGATTGATCCGCGTACGGTGGTCGCAAGCGATGAAAAGGATCCCTCTGCCTTCCAATCACACGCGCAAAAGGACACTCGAACGCGGCGAAACACACCGACAAACAAGTGACAGGGAAATGGACGCGGAGTGAACGCGAGAGCGAGCACGTGCACCACCGGGTGCGAGAAAAGGATCGAGCTCGGATTTACGCGCACCAACACAAACGCAGTGGGATCGCGAAGTCCTGGCGTATTTTTTCCGCGAACTAGCTGTACTTGTGCACCTTTTTTGCGGCCCTTCGTCCTTGCCGTGGCACACGACGCACACAAGTGCGTACCTTCGCGAACGCAACCGCGACTACATACGCACGGACGGACGAACCGGACGGGGTGTATCCTTTTCTGGTTGACGGTCCCGTCGTTGCCAGGAATGGGAACAGGAGTATCGGTCGGAAAAGGATATTGCACGAACAGGATGAAACCGATGCCGCAACGACGGCGCTACGCGTGTGTATGGTATGTAAACAAACCGAACAGAAACAATGTGCTCGGTGGATGTCACACTTGACAGCATGGATCGCGATGTGTTTATAAGCTGCAAGGTGGGTTCTTCACTCAACTGCAACGTGCTAATCTAAATTTAAAAAGTAATTAGGTAAATTTTAATTCAATATATAGTCCACACTATTTCGGATAGCTACTAAAGCTCATTTTATCTTTGTAGAAATTTCTGAAAAGACAGACAGGAAATTTAAAATTCAAAATCAATTTGTTGGTAATAAAGTCGCGGGCAGAAGCATCTGGGTTTCACCTTAACAATCTCCCTTGTGTGTCCTACTTGTCGCGAGTTTGTTCCACTTATTTCATTAAAACAAAAAAACAAAACTTTCTATGTTTATCGCATCAATTTTATCACTCAATTTGCGTATCGTGCAAATAGGCCTTCAACAACAACCTGTCACTTGTCATTTCGTTCGTTTTCTTTTTATTTTGAAAAGTGTCAAATCCAAAAACCTGTCCACAGGTCAAACATCGCCGGACGACGGAGCGAACGAGCGAACGGGGGACGTAAACACGGGATTTTTCTCCAAACTGGGGGCTACCCGGGCAAAATAGGCCAAAGAACGCCAACCGCCTAGTCCTTGCAATCCAAAAAGTGCCTAACGGTGAAGCTGCATCGGCTACCCAGTGAATACTGAACATCACCAAACAAACAAACCCTACCCCCCCACACAAATCTCCCCCGTTTGTGCAAATGTGCGTCTTTCGTAAGCCATGAGTTCCTTACAGTAAGTATTCCTATTTTGGAGCAAATATGTTCCGCGTAAGAGTATAATAAGAGTGCGTTTATTAATGTTGTATTCCTATGGATTTGCTGTGATCTTCATGTCACCCGCACACTGTTTGCCCCGTTGGATCGCGTTCGATGGCGTAGTGCAAAAATAGAAAACATTTGCAGGCTCTGTTTGTCCGGCGATGGCACTTTGGAATCTATTTTTGGTGATAGTGAAAGCGATGCGCTTCAGACGATTATCTACGACTGTACTTCGATTAGGGTGAGTGGTCGAGCTGGACATTGCGATCGAGTTCGGTCGCTATGTTTCACTGGAGACGCATGGGTTGGGTTTCGGAGTACACTGTGCGCTGTAGCTATATTTAGGTTCAACATTTTGATCACTTTATGTTCTTCGACTTGTAGATTCTACCAAACATGGGCTTTCCGTCGTCGATCTGCAGTGTTTGCAAGACGAAAATCGAGTGCTTCCATCAGTTTCGCGAGCGCTGCATAAACAACGATGAGTATCTACGATCAACGCTGGCTGTGGAAACACAGGACGAAAACGAAGACGAAGAGGAGGAGGAGGAGGAGGATGATGTGGTCATAAAGATGGAACCAGAAGTGCTACTGGACGAGGAACGAAGCGATCTCGACCAGAAGGAGATCGACGAGAAGGGCGACGCAATGATTGTTGATCGCAACGACAACGAAATCAACCGACCGGTCTTGGAGACTGCAAAAAATACGAACGGAAACTCAGAAATGCGACCAGCTGAACGAGAGATTGACGACTGGGATGAATCCCGTTCAAACGATCTCGATTCGGTTGGCAACTCGTCAGAATCGCTCAGCATTCAGCAGGATTTGTATCTGTCTCCGGAGCTAACGTACGGTGCGCTACTAAAGTGTGAGTTTTGTTCACTGGAGTTTACCGTCCTGGAGCAGCTAAAGCGCCACATTACGAGCCACAAGGAGGAACGAATCTTTCAGTGCTACTACTGCCCGAAAACGTTCCATTTTGCCAAAAACCTTAACATGCATGTCGAATATATTCACTCGAAGGCAAAATATGCTCAAACGCAGTCAACTAAGCTGGTCGCCAGGCAACAGTTCCTCGTCCACAGCAGCAGCAGTAACAATAGTAGCGTTAGCCAGAGCACTAACGGTGGCCTAAGCCCGATATCTCCGCTGCTGGACAGCAGTGACTGTTTAAACAATAATACCATCCCGAGCGGTGCCACCGTAGACGTCGGCGCAGGCTTAAGCCTTAATATAAACCTTAACGGTAGCTCGGGCAGTAATGGGACGGTTTTGGGGCGTAACATTACCGCAATACGCTTGCCGCTCGCCCGATCAACGTCCCAGGGCGAGTCACGCCGAGCTGGTGTAACGCAACCGAGCGACCGAGGGCTTGGACAGCATGAATGCCACGTATGCCACCAGAGCTTCCCCGATACGGCCAACCTGCGTCAGCATATGCTCTTGCACGCGGGGGAAAAGCCGTACAAATGTGATATCTGCTCGAAATCGTTCTTTAACGCTAGCACGCTGAAGACGCACCAGCGTATCCACAGCGATCAGAACCCGTACCGTTGCGGTACGTGTACGAAAATGTTCGACAATGCGCGCAGCCTCGAGCTGCACCATCGGACACATACGGGCGAAAAGCCGTACGCGTGCGATGTGTGCCTGAAAAAGTTCTCATGCTCATCAAACCTGAAGCGCCATCGGAAACTGCACGATCGCGACTAAATATGAGTGGGGAGCGAAACAACGAAATCCAAACTGAACGACCATGCCGTGCCATTGCACTTCAAAATGCAGCGGAAGAAAAGCTTTCCCAACCATCGATCGGTAAAGATTATGAGCACACACGAGCTTAATGTACACGGTTGTTGCTGAGTAGAACGAAGGAAATACGATGGGACGTAGTCCCAAAGCGAAAAGTAAGGATGTAAATAGTTCGCACCGTGGTGCTTCCAGATTATGGGGAGTAGTAGGAGTGAATCTCAGCATATCCTATCGAGAATGTGTCCGCTGTAAAATTGACTGTGCATTTACGTAAAAGTAACCTTTGTTTTAATCAAAAGCTAAATGCCTCACACAACGAAGTGCTTCCCGGGTTCTGCTGGTGTGCCCCCGCCACACCGTAATATTACTGTTTCTTTTATGCACTGTTACAAACGATGTTGTTGAAAAGTGGATCAATATTTGGATCTCCACATATTCCCCCAACCCCTCGGAGGATCAAGTATCGATTCTCCCAGGGTGTAACATACGCTCTTCCAGCTTCTAGTGCGTAACATAATGTTTAAAGTCTCACACAAAACCACATAACCGCTAGGACGAAACCAAAACGACTGCATAGTGCGTAGCCAAACTATCGACCGATTCAGCAAAAGATGCATTAATTATTTATATATTTACATTTGGCAACCGATCGCCCAAATCGATCGGTTATTGCCATCCGAGCTTAGCCGGGCATGTTTAGAAGATGGAGGAAAGGTGTACAACTAACGCATGCTACTAAAAAAAACCCAGACTAACCGAAAAAGTTCCTGTTCTACCAAACGAAGCCGAAGATCCGAGCTAGAAGTGAGGAAGAAAAATGGCAGCTTTCTAATCGTACGATGCCACTTTGTATTTGAGCTTTACGTTAATTGTTTGTGATTATTATTAATTTTAGTTTAATCAATATTTTATTTGGTTCCTAGCAGAATGAAGGGGTAGCAAGCAGAGTTTAAATGGGCAGCGGAAATGGAAAGTTACGAAAAACAAAATTATCTACACGAAAACGAACGCCACAAACTTTACATAACATTGTATTACGCCAATGTGGTTCTAGTCAATTGTGAAAGAAAAAAAATAACAAACGATCGGCGAATAGGCCAAGGCAAGGGGTAGAGTAGAGTGTATTGTACCAGCAGAGTCATTTATGTACGCCAGTTAAAATTTAATTTGTTTACTGTTAATTGTTTTATGTTTTATTGAATGTACTTTTTAATTTTATTTTAATCTCTACTGTCCGCTCGCAAATGCCGTTACGTGAAGGTAACCCGTAATAAATGGTCAACATCTGAATGAATGTTCAATTGCTAGCGTTTATAAATATGCTGGGAATGGTCCAACCGAATAATAAACGAAAATTATGGAATAAATCGAGCTTTCAAAGATTTTGATGAAATCATCGTTTCAATGCTTGCATCCTCTTTAGCACAATGATCATTGAATAAACAGTAAAGAATGATGAATCCTGCTACAGGAAGTCTCTGGCGGTTAATCCCCTTTTTGTTTTCATGACTCATGTTAAAGAAGGAAGCACTCCTTTCCTTTTTGTCACAGAAGTACGCTAAACATTCATATAATATTTACAGCTGCATGTTCTCGGCTTCCCCGATAGACGCATTTGATCAAATGGGAATCACCGTGGCATTCACCAACCCTTTTCAATCTAGGTGAAGTCTACAGTAGTGTCGTTTCTGCAGATGAATCTTGATGCTCTTGCTACGCGACATAGAGAATTTTATGCGCAATCTTACTGCATGAAACATCCACACGTTGTAGGCGTCTGGAGGTCGGCGTTGGACGCGATCATCACGCTGTTGAGCGAAGAGAAAAATTAATGAGAAAAAATCAACGGACATTTTTATTCGCCCATCCCTTGGAGGGGATTTTGGTTGTTTGGAGTTGTTCGCTCTCGACTACGAACCACTTGAAATGGTGGAAAGATATCGCATGTTTAGCTCGGTGCGTTGTTTTAACAGTTTCCCTCAAGCATTCCAATCGATCGGAGCGCAATTCGTGGTCAGTCCGTGTTCACAGACCGCACCGTGTACGTCACGGGTTGTTGAAGGGTCAGTTTTAATTAGAACACTAGACACTCCCTCGTGAGATAAAAAGTGCGAAACCGGTGGCCCCCGACCGGGTGCATGTATTGCGATCGGTTTAAAATCGGTTATTGTATGTTAATTGCAATTAATTGCCTATGCCGCACAGTTTGATGTGCTGCACTATGCACGAGCGGTCTTACGTTTGCTAGAGTTACCTTTATTGGTGCCACTGAGGTCCGTCCGGTCGCTTGTTTATTCTTCCGAGAGCTTATCTGCGAAACGGTTGTTTCTTGTCTGGTTGCTCTGAACAATTTTTTAAAAGCAACCCATCCGTTGGAATCTACGAGTAAGGACAACGTGTTTGATAAATAAAGTGACATCATCTTCCCTCTGTGTCTCAAACCTGAACACGCGTGCCATCGAAGGACAGGTGTGTTGTGTAGCCAAACCCCAACCGAAGGTGAAAATTCGTGTTCCATTCTCCTAAAACAAGGGCGTGCTAGGTGTAATACGCTAAAGATACCGGTTGGATTAACGACACCTACAACGCGCCTGTTCTAAATTTGACCACCGGTACCAGTGGAAGCCATTCGGGCAACAATTGTAGAGCTCTAGTGTGCCGCTCTGTTTAAGGTAGCACGATGGGAACCAAGTTAAGCACTTGTTGGCGGGCGATCTTGCGTGATTATTGCAGTGGGTCACATCCAGACAAGTCGCTCAGTGACGTGCCGGTCGCGAATAGTGCAGTGTCGAGGCGAAATCCTTTGGTTAACCATCCCATCATCTCCTGGAGAATGGCGAACAAAACTGGTGAGTTGAGTAAGTGATCGACATTGATTGATCGCAGCTAATTTACGACCTGCAGTAAAATGTGAAGCCATAAATTGTACATTTTACTACCTCTGACTGGGTAGGTTGAGTTTGATTTGAGTCAATCGTGAAATGTGAGGTTATACATAAGTGATTGTAAACATCAAAATCATTTATCCTTGTTTCTGTATTTATTTATAAGTATCCATGGATTACAGAACGCGTTTTTCATTTGGTTCATGTAAATAAATTTGTTGGAATATTACATAATTTGGTTACAAATATTGAAGTGTGTCTCATAATCGCAATTTAGGAGAAGTAGAGAACTTCGTTTAATGAATTATTTTCGTTGGGTAGTGACACTTCGAAGGTCAGCGATCCTACAACGTCACTCAACTCTTGCGAGATGAATTTAGCCGTAATCTGGGTAGTGCCCTCGGCCGAAGGTATTATCATAAACACCACTTCACAATTACCTCTGGCGTCGATAGGATCAGCCTGAAAAGTTAAATAAAATAGACGATAAGATACATTTTTGTATAACGAATTCAGATTCCTTCCGAACTTACAGGAATGGACAAAGATTTACAAAGCCCAGAACACTCGATGTGGAACAGCCCGTCGGTGATGGGAACCGGCAGTGGATTTCGGAATGCGGCTGTAATCTTCAGCGACGATCGCAGGATGGGATCGCTAGCCAACTGCAGATGAACGGTTGGCTTTCGCAGGCTGTAATCCTTCTGTGAATAGTAGCCATGGTCGGTGCCCTCGACTGCCGCGAAGCTAGACACCTTGAAGATGGCCTCGTCCATCCCCGGTTCGTAGTAGTCGTCAAAGACAATCGGCACTTGGATCACTTCCTCACCGTTTGGTTCGATGGTAATCGAAAATGGGTGGCTAGCGATGCTTTTTATATGCTTGCCGGTATAAACGATGTGATCGAGATTGATCCTTCCCTTGATGGAGTGCACCTGATCATCGGAAATGTTCCTGATCAGTAAGAGAACAGTGAAAGACTCCCCGAACCGGGCATAATCGTTCAACTGGAGCTCAAACTTAACATCATCGTTCTTAGCATTTGATTGATCTTTTCCTCTTGCCAGTTTAAGATAGTGCTTAGTGAGACAGCTTTTTCCGAGTTTCAGTGCACGCAGCATGGTTTGCTTTTCCTCAGTCGACTGCTCGCCGCATTTGTAATTTTTCGTAATGTCCTCCCTTTCGTCAACGCCGACTGCTTTGGTGCTGATGAAGCGACCAATTTCGGTTGTATTCATTCTAACTAGCTCGAGGGATTTGCCCGGTCCGCGGTAACGCCAAACCACGCTGTCTGCGTTCACTTCCGAAAACACAAAGTCACAATCGTACAGCATGTTCACTCGTCCATTCTTAATGGCCAGGACTGGAGCCGGACCGAGCTTGTAAATTCCATCCGATGACTCCTGTGGTGTCCCGTCAATCACCTGCCACCCATCGTACATCTCCGAATCGAGATCGTGGCGCTTCAGCCAAACCTCATTCCACACGTGAAAGTTCCACACACTGTCTCCGGAAAACTCTTTCTTATTGTTTCCCTCCTCATCTACGTACTTGTCGATAGTCATAGAACCCTCAGTGTCGTGTGCGGAAGTGAAATTCGTTACGATACGGCACGGTATTCCTAGGGCCCGGCAGAGCGTCCCCAACACTCCGGCAAACGCGAAGCACTGCCCATACAGTATAGGGTTTCTGTCAACCGGGTCGAGTTCTTTTTGTTGGTAAAATTTTTGTAGGATCTTCACAGACCCCGTCCAGGCACTTGGAGCTGTGCCACCCCTGTAATCACCACTCCAGTTACCAAGTAAGACGCCATAGTTATCGTTACTATTGACAACTCCCGAAAGTGCCCGGCATACTTTAACCGGATTGCCTCGGTAGGTAGCAGAAACTCGGGCAACATCTCCAAGCAACCAAAGACTGCAGTCCAGGACGTTTTCTTCGTACTGTCCAAGTTTCCACTTGTAAGAATTGAAGTTTCTGGCACTTCCCTTCCATATCATGGTCATGTCCTCTAGAACATACTCCTGGCGTTGATTTTCATCTGGATTTTTAAAAGTAAGTTAATAAAATAATATTATACTCCGCTTGTCAGTCCGAAAATGGATGTATATTATGAAATACTCACCATCCAGAAAGACAGGATCCTCGGGACACCATGGATTAAACAGTAAATAGAAAGTCTGACCAAGCGAATAGCGAACTTCATCGAATCCTTTAGATTTAACATTAACGATCATATGCCACCTCGATACCGATGCATTCGGTGACGTTTTTATCGCAACGGTAATTTCCGTCAACCCGTTCTCTAACGTTTGGGATGCCTGTAGGGTGGCGGTCCAGTCCATGTCCTGATCTTCTTCCGTCACGCCGTCATCACTCTGGAGCGTCATGAAAACCACCGTACCATGACCATGGCAGATATATTCCCCTCGTATACTATCGACCGCAAGGACCAGCGAAACGGCGTCCACCTCGGGATTGATCGGTCGGTTGCAGTGAAATTTCAGCAGGAACTCCTGCCCACGGCGAACCACCAACTGCGACGGCATTCCGTTACCCCGAGGCGTGCCCATCATTTCAAACTTGTCCGTATGATGCTGAGTACCATTTTCCTCCACGCACGTGTCGATCCGTTCGATCTTCAACTCACCCTCACGGTTTTCCAACTCATTCTCCAGCTCTGTATCGAAAATAACACGCAATCCGTTCGTTAACTGTAAATTCTTTCATCCTATCAGTCCACACTGACGACTTACCATTATTCCCTGGCCAAAAGGCAAACGGCAACTCGTGCGGGGCGGTCACTTCCATTTTGCACACCTTTTAAATGTTAAACGACAGAAGGGACAGTATACCGTTACTAATGTTTGACACGATCGTCTATCGGTGGCCACGCCAGACTTGCAACTGAACGCTCGACTGATCATGATAGGTCCATTTATACGACTGTCTGCCGTACGGAACCGACCAGCCCGGCGGCGTCTGCGTGAGTCAGCCCGTCAGTCTTCGGTTATTATTAAATCACAAACGATGTTCACGCGAAACTGAGCGGAGCCGCATCCCCATTTCTTTCGGCGAAAAAATTGTGGGACGACGCGGAACTTTTCGTCATCGTGGTGACGTTATTTTCGGCATTCTTTGCATTCAAAACAATCCCGAAGGAAGCATGAAATTAAATCTTTTGCTAGGCCTGGTCATTGTCTTATCAGCAAGTTCCTGTGAAATATAAATATTTCTGCCAGTCTGATTTTGACGCGTAGAGAGTAAAAGTGTATCACGGTGCCGGGGGGGCGGGTCAACCATAGGGTTTTATGTTTACTTACAATTTAATGCTTCGCGAGAATTTATGTGCCGCGTTTGATTACGTCATGTGATAATGGAGCTATGGTCAAATGTTTGACCATTCTGGAATACCCTTAGATAGCGGGACGTATACTAACTAACCGTGAAGGCAGAATCTAAGAAACGTAAGAAGGTGCTATGAATAGTTTCTTTTTCTCTTCCGAACTGTTAAAAGCTTGTTTAAGTCATATATGTTTTTGGATTCGTAATAAAGTTTGTTGTTAATCGCAAATTCAATCGTAATCATAAAAAATTCAAAATATGTTATTTTATTTAAAAAGATATCATAAACACTTTAAAAAATTTAATGAAAGTAGATGACTTGAGTAAGTGATCGACATTGATCGATCGCAGTTAATTTACGACCTACCGTAGCCATAAATTGTGCATTTAACTACCTCTGGCCAGGTAGGTTGAGTTCGATTTGATTCAATCGTGAAACAAAATGTTATATCGAGATCAACCTACACTCGTAACATAGTGGCAATAGTTATTTTCTTATGTTTGAATGATTTCGCTACAATGAAATTTTCTTTCGTATGAAATTTTCTCGAGCATGTGACGTAATACATAAGAAAATTGTATCAAAACATCAAAATCATTTAATCTTGTTTCTGTATTTATATATTCATGGATTACAGAATACGTTTTTCATTTATTTCATGTAAATATATTTGTTGGAATATTACATAATTTGGTTACAAATACTGAAGTGTGTCTCATAATCGTAATTAGGAGAAGTAGAGAACTTCGTTTAATGAATTATTTTCGTTGGGTGATGACACTTCGAAGGTCAGCGATCCTACAACGTCACTCAACTCTTGCGAGATGAATTTAGCCGTAATCTGGGTAGGGCCCTTGACGGAAGGTATTATCATAAACGTCTCTTCACAATTACCTCTTGCGTCGATAGGATCAGCCTGAAAAGTAAAATAGAATAAACGATAAAATACATTATTTTATAAAGGATTCAGATTCCTTCCGAACTTACAGGAATGGACAATGTTTTGTTAAGCCCAGAACACTCGATGTGGAACAGCCCGTCGGTGATGGGAACCGGCAGTGGATTTCGAAATGCGGCTGTAATCTTCAGCGACGATCGCAGGATGGGATCGCTAGCCAACTGCAGATGAACGGTTGGCTTTCGCAGGCTGTAATCCTTCTGTGAATAGTAGCCATGGTTGGTGCCCTTGACTGCCGCGAAGCTGGACACCTTGAAGATGGCCTCGTCCATCCCCGGTTCGTAGTAGTCATCGAAGAGTATCTGCACTTGGATTACTTCCTGACCGTTTGGTTCGATGGTTATCGAAAATGGGTGGCTAGCGATGCTTTTTATATGCTTGCCGGTGTAAACGATGTGATCGAGATTGATCCTTCCCTTGATGGAATGCACCTGATCGGAAATGTTCCTGATCAGTAGGTGAACAATGAAAGACTCCCCGAACCGGGCATAATCGTTCAACTGGAGCTCAAACTCAACATCATCGTTCTTAGCATTTGATTGATCTTTTCCTCTTGCCAGTTTAAGATAGTGCTTAGTGAGACAGCTTTTTCCGAGTTTCAGTGCACGCAGCATGGTTTGCTTTTCCTCAGCCGACTGCTCGTCGTATTTGTAATTATTCGTAATGTCCTCCCTTTCGTCAACGCCGACTGCTTTGGTGCTGATGAAGCGACCAATTTCGGTTGTATCTATACTAACCAGCTCGTGGGATTTGCCCGGTCCGCGGTAACGCCAAACCACGCTGTTTGCGTTCACTTCCGAAAACACAAAGTCACAATCATACAGCATGTTCACTCGTCCATTCTTAATGGCCAGGACTGGAGCCGGACCGAGCTTGAAAATTCCATCCGATAACTCCTGCGGCGTTCCGTCAATCACCTGCCACCCATCGTACATCTCCGAATCGAGATCGTGGCGCTTCAGCCAAACCTCATTCCACACGTGAAAGTTCCAGTTACTATCCTTGGAAAACCCTATCTTATTGTTTCCCTCCTCATCTACGTACTTGTCGATAGTCATTGAACCCTCAGTGTCGTGTGCGGAAGTGAAATTCGTTACGATACGGCACGGTATTCCTAGGGCCCGGCAGAGCGTCCCCAACACTCCGGAAAACACGAAGCACTGCCCATACAGTATAGGTTTTCTCTCTTCACGTTTCAGTTTCTTTTGTTGGTAAAATTTTTGTAGGATCTTCACAGACCCCGTCCAGGCAGTCGGATTTGTGCCACCCCTGTAATCACCACTCCAGTTACCAAGTAAGACGCCATAGTTATCGATACTATTGACAACTCCCGAAAGTGCCCGGCATACTTTGACCGGATTGCCTCGGTAGGTGGCAGAGACTCGGGCAACGTCTCCAAGCAACCAAAGGCTACAGTCCAGGACGTTTTCTTCGTACTGCCCAAGTTTCCACTTGTAGGGGTAGAAATTTCTGGCACTTCCCTTCCATATCATGGTCATGTCCTCTAGAACATACTCCTGGCGTTGATTTTCGTCTGAATATTCAAAAGTTAGTCGATAAAGGAATATTATACATTCGCTACATATATCACGAAATTGGATGTCTGTAATGAAATACTCACCATCCAGAAAGACAGGATCCTCGGGACACCATGGATTGAACAGTAGATAGAAAGACTGACCAAGCGAATAGCGAACTTCATCGAATCCTTTAGATTTAACATTAACGATCATATGCCACCTCGATACCGATGCATTCGGTGACGTTTTTATCGCAACGGTCACTTCTGTCAAACCGTTCCCTAATGTATGAGATGCCTGTAGGGTGGCGGTCCAGTCCATGTCCTGATCCTCTTCCGTCACGCCGTCACCACTCTGAAGCATCAGAAAAACCACGGTACCGTGGCCATAGTAGATATTATCCTTTCCTATACCATCGACTTCAAGGACCAGCGAAACGGCGTCCACCTCGGGATCGATCGGTCGGTTGCAATGAAACTTCAGCAGGAACTCCTGTCCACGGCGAACCACCAACTGCGACGGCATTCCGTTACCCCGAGGAGTGCCCATCATTTCGAACTTATCCGTATGATGCTGAGTACCATTTTCCTTCACGCACGTGTCGATCCGTTCGATCTTCAACTCACCCTCACGGTTTTCCAACTCATTCTCCAGCTCTGTATCGAAAATATCACGCAATCCGTTCGTTAACTGTAAATTCTTTCATCCTATCAGTCCACACTGACGACTTACCATTGTTCCCTAGCCAAAAGGCAAACGGCAACTCGTGCGGGACGGTCACTTCCATTTTGTACACCTTTTAAATGTTAAACGGCACTAGTGACAATATTCCGTTACAAATGTTTGACACGATCGTCTATTAGTGGCCACACCAGTCTTACAACTGAACGCTCTACTGGTTATGATAGGTCCATTTATACGACAGTCTGCCATACGGAACCGACCAGTCCGGTGTCTACGTGAATCAATCTTCAGTTATTGTTAAATCACAAAGTGTAGAGAGTGAAAGATGCTCATAGTGCTGGGTAATCAAGCATACTGGTATAGTTTTTCTTAGACTTTTATGCTTCGCGAGAATGTATGCAGCCCGTTTGATTACGTCATATGATAGTGGAGAAGAGAAAAGATGGTCGCTGGAATATTGCATAGATTACAATGGAAAATAAATACAAAACTTTTAGGAAATATGACCGTCTACACAACTGGGAACCCTTATCCGACATGTTTTCCTGAAAATTCTACCAAGAGAAATGGTATGCCAGAATTATTATAGCACAGAAAGTCAAAAGAAATATTCAATCATTCTGAAATACCCTTGGATAGCGAACCATATACCAACTAACTTTGGAGGCAGAAACTAAGGACCTAAGCTCTTAACTAAGAAACTAAGGAAGAGGTCGTTATGAAGATATTAATCAGCAGCAGAGATGATTTGTTTCAACTGGAACCACGAAACAATATGGGCTAGAAAGCATTTAACATAAAAATAAAAATATTTTGGAAAGAATATTATAGTTTAAGCTGACAGTGCAACATAGATAATCTAACTTAATAGGCTCCAAGAGATTGTGTGTATTCTTATGAAAGTAGATGGATGGCCGAATCAATCTAAATTGATGCTGTTATCGTCGTGATTCTATTACTGGCGTTCCGTTTTGGTAAATACTAACTGTTGAAAGTCTGTTTGAGCCATATGTGGGGTTGGGTTTGTAACAAAGTTTGTTGTCAATCGCAAATTCGATCGTATTCATAAAAGATACAAAATATTTTATTTTAATGAAAAAGATATCGTAAACACCTCAAACATTTTGTTGGAAATGAAGAGTTTCAACAAACCTTTATTTCTAGATTTAATTTAAAAACTTAGACTTTGTCTATGTGTCGTAAATTGAAAAGTACCTTGAAATACATTTCTATCTCGATTGACACCCCATGTAAGAATCTCTGACATATTTTAATGCTCGTTTTCGTATTAAAGTTGTATTAGTGATAAAACTCTGAGTTTGTTACAGGGTGTTGATTACAAATTGTTACTTTTTAGTTTGCAACAAAATTTAGCTATGTCGACTCATTGCTTGTGCTTGCCACGTGCTTCCTAAACCAGGGGTCGGCATATTTCGCTCTGTGAAAAAAATGTAATATTCTGATTCGCATGTGATGTTTTGCGTCAATCCCGGCATCACAGGGAGAACAAAACTTTACCAACCCCTGGTCCTCGGCCATATCCAATTGAAATTGGATTATACCCGAGATGTAGTCGCGTATGGGAGCAAGTCTTTAACCAATCGGAATATCAACCGTGCAATGGGAAACACGGGTGCGAATTCGATAAGCAACATTTCGTTTTCTACGTCGAAAATATAACACAAGTGGTAGCCCTATAAAAAGGACTACAAACATATCGCTCCGACTTGCGCGAGTGCACGAATCTACCCCAGTGTAGGCAGTGTGAATTTGTTAGCAACCTGTAAATCATGCCCCTCTCCAACGAAAACCGTATATGGCCAACACGGAAAGGTAAGCGTAGGGTGCAGCTGCTCCGGTGTTTAACCGATGTAACCTTCCCACAACTTTTCTGGTAGTGGCCGCTAACAGTACGATCCAGGATGTGCTGGAGGTGTCGATGTTCAATCTGTGCTTGGCGGAGAATGGACTAAAATTCCACACGGATCGGTACGAACTGATGAGCGACCTGCGGCCATCCGGCAAACCGGCACAGTTGGTCGTACGGCGTGGGGCCCCATTCAACGTGAAGTTGCAGTGCAGTCGATCGTATGATCCGAGCGTGGATACGATGATGATGATCCTAGCGCTCGATCCGTACGGCTCGGAGAATATCACGTTTGGCAATGGGACCGAGGTGAACATGGTGGTGGAAATGGCAGGTTCGGGGAACAGTCCTGTCTATACAGAGCCCGAGTCCGAGGCGGTCCCCGACCTGGGATGGAGTGCAGCTATAACCGGGAGCACCAAGGAAGCGGACGGCACGGTAACAATTACGTTGGCAATTACGACACCTGCGCAGGCATCAGTGGGAAAGTACAATCTGGGGGTCTTCTGTCGGTTGGACACGAAGGACACCAAGTCTTCCTTTAAATTTCCCCTTCCGCTGTATTTGCTGTTTAACCCTTGGTGTGAACAAGACGCTGTTTACCTGAAAGGTATTATAAAAGGAAGAAGCTCTAGGGTTATTATCTTCAGTGGCTAAACGTATTGGTGATGATATTGGTGTTACTTGCAGATGAGGCTGCACGCCAGGAGTACGTCCTGAAGGACAACACCATGGTGTGGAAACAAACTCCAGCGAGTTCGGGTATGACAAGCTGGAACTTGGGTCAGTACGAGCAGGACATACTGGACTGCTCGTTGTTTGTGATCGCAGTACCAGGCCGTGTGCCAGCTACGTACCGTGGAAATCCTGTTCGGGTCGTTCGAGCCCTTTCCGGCGCCCTAAACATTAACAACGGCCCTGGGGTGCTCGAGGGACGCTGGAACGGTGACTATGCCGACGGAGTGGCACCCCAGGCGTGGTCTGGTTCCGTGAAGATTCTACAGCAGTTCTACAGGGAGGGCATGCAACCGGTCAGATACGGCCAATGTTGGGTGTTTGCCGGCATCTTCGCAACCGTCTGCCGAGCTGTCGGTATACCGAATCGCATGGTGACCAACTTTAACTCGGCACACGACTCCGAGGCTTCGCTTACGCTAGATTTCTTTGTCGACTCAAGCGGTGGCACGGATGGAAGTATGTCGTCCGATTCCATGTGGAACTACCACGTGTGGAACGAGGTATGGATGACTCGCCCCGACCTCGGAGCGGGCCTTTACGATGGATGGCAAGTGGTGGACGCGACACCGCAAGAACTTTCCGACGGGATGTTCAAGCTGGGACCAACATCCGTGCGAGCGGTTAAAAATGGTGAAGTAAACCTAGCGTACGACACGGAGTTTGTCTTCGCTGAGGTAAACGCCGACAGGACGTACTGGGTTACTCGAGGAGACAATAGTGTGCCCAAGCTGCTCGAGATTAGTACGGACTACATCGGGCAAGATATAAGCACCAAGGTGGTTGGGAAAAATGAACGAGAAGACTTAACGAGCGCATACAAACACCGCGAAGGTACGCCCGAGGAGCGTCAGGTGATGGCCAGTGCACAGAGACTCGGCTCACAGCGGTTTTCCAGCAATGCGGTTGTCAAAATGCTTCTCGTTCCTCACTACGAAAACGCCAGGGCGAACGCATCATCCGAATGGGTAAAACTGGAGCTAAAGACCTACAAAGAACACCGTCTGGGCGAGCCTTTCGATATAGAGCTTTCGATCACCAACACCCTTGCGGGGCAAACGGTGCAAGTGGTTGGAACGCTTTGGCTGAAGCATACCGACTACACCGGTAAGCGCTCGGAGGACATACAAAAGATAACGATCGATCAGACCATCCAAGCGGTCAGTTCGGTCCCCATCAAAGTGTCGATACCTTTCGCCGAGTACAACAATCCGGCCTTCGATCAATCGCATATCAAGGCACTGTGTGTGGTTGAGGTACCCGGTACCGATCAGACGTTCTTTTCTCAGCAGATGTTCAACCTGGCGACACCGGACATTTCGATGGACCTCGTAGAAGACCCTTCGAGCAAGGGAGGGTATACGGTCCAGGGCTCGTTCAAGAATCCTCTACCGATCCAACTATCAGCTGGACGGTTTCTCATCGAAGGATCAAGCCTCACGAAACCATCCGAGCAAACGGTAGGCATTGGTTATTCAGTCTCTACAAAGATTCTACGTACTTTTTCTCTTTTCAGTACGATTCCGTCCCAGTCGGAGGCAACGCGTCTTTTGTCTACCGTTTGAACATGGCGTACAAGGGGCCATCGGTCGTTTGTGCTCGCTTCAGTTCGAATGAGTTGAAAAATGTCCATGGCCATTTGGAATTCGATCTTTCTAAACTTTAAAAAACTAACCCATGCCGTTTAGTTTCAGCCAATGCTGGTTCGGTACAAACCGCTCCGGAAAATACTTTCGAAGTCTTTGAATAATGACACAATTCCTTATGGCCGCTATTAACAGCGCACTACATTTAAATACAATATATTCATGAAAATAAATAAATTATATTTAAACTCTATAATGTCACTCCATAAAACTTGATTCACTCACATGAGTATCACATTCCGGAAAAGCCCTTAGGAGGATCGAGCTTATGCTAACGGACTTCGATGACGTACAGTGACGTCAATCGGAACGATCCGATATGCAAGCCGGGACGGTTCGGACCGCCACTATGACATCATCCCTGCGCTGCGAACAATTCGCTCAAATGATCGGCTTCGCGCCACAATTCATCTTTCTCTTCTCGGACGCCCTTTCAATCATCGCAAACGCCTCCCAAACGCATGATTCATGAACACGCTGACTTGACAAATGGTCTTATGTTGGCCCGAGGGTGGAATCGCATCCCCGCGGTGGGACCCCCTTTTGATATGCGAATCAACAAAAACATTCCGGATCCGTTCGCTTCGTTCGTGTGCCGGCGTTAAACACCTTTCCGAGACCATGCCGAGCTCGGGCCTACCGTGTGTTTGTGAGGAGATCGTGCCGCGAAGTTCGCGTTAAGTGTCGAACATGCCAAGGGAGTGGAGTTTCGTGTGGGTTGGAAATTGGGATGGGGGTTACCAAAGAGGCTGTACAAAACGGTGACCCGTCTAACCAGCTGGGTACTGGTTCGCAGATGAATATATCTGTTCGACGCGCGCGGTTCGCGATCGGTTGTTGCCTTCGCGCGATCAGTGTTGTGTTGTGATTGAAAAACGAACTTACGGTTGGGGAGTGTTGTTGGATATTTTGGGTGCGATTTATAACCTTTTTTTGAAGCAGTGAACATGAGTTACCTGTACGATTATGTTGAGAAGTATCTTCCGATCTCGTGGCGAAGGAAGCGTATCCGCCGGCCTATCATTTGGTCGTCTCCAGAGTGTAAGTACGACGATCATGTGGATGTCATGGATGGATAGAGAAGAATATCTCCAGTCAATCAATTAAGAAACTCGTGAGAACTCGTTTGCTTGCGTATAACATGTGAATATTTTAAATCATCTTTAAAATAATCGAATTTTTGATTGATAATTATGAATTCAAAACGTGTTCGAAATACCAAAATCTTACTTTGTTGCTGAGCTAATTTACAGTTATTAAAACTGACCAAAGATATTTAAAAACATAGTTTAGATTTACCGGTCAGCGGGAAAGCTCGTTTTAACGAAAAAGGCAAAAAGAGTTCCAAATTACTCATCATCAGCAGTGCCTCATTCTCTAAATTATGCACGTCCGGTTGTACGTGTTCGAACATCTGATAGCGAACCGAGGAGGTCAGTCAGTACATCATTATCGATTCCCTACGGCTTCAAAAACACTTAGTCAACGGATTCTCGAGCGAAGTGATCAGACGCTAAAAATATCCCATCACAAAACGAAACCAACCTGTGCTATTACGATCGAGCTTCTTAAACTGGAATGCTGGAGCAAATGCAACCTGCGTGTTGGGCTAGGTGTATAAAGCGGTCCTCTGGTTAGTTGCATCGATTTAATTAGATACGACACTAGCGACAAGATTGACATCCAACGTACGTTAACCAAGGGTTAGGAAGCGATGGTCATTACGTTTGCACTACAGTGCGACAATATGTAAATGTGATCTATTTGTATTCCTCTACCGAAGAGATGTGCAATCTGACGCATTGCGCAAAATTATCAACCTACGGTGGCAAGCAAGGCAAGAAAAGAAGCAAATTAACGATCACAGGAAGTTCAGAATTACGTTCCAGCGATGATTTCATAATCCAAATGTGCTTCAACACCTCCAAATTCGCCTGTCCGTGACCATGGCATTGAAAGCGAATCGGGTACATGCGAGCCGGTCAATTTGCACCATGTACCGCGGACGACCACAAGTTGTTTATTCTTGGACGCATGTTTATCTAAAATTTGGTAAATATTACCAACGGCCTCTAGCTGTGCGTTCCTAGAGGCAAACCCAATGGCGCGTGTCATGCAGACTTTAACGCGAGTGTTTACGCTTTTTTTCATGGCGACGTGCAAATTCGCGAAAGGCAGACGTCAATACTCGATACTTCACGGGTGCACTGCGTTGTCTTGGCGGTTTAGTGCTGTTTTGCCAAAGTATTTTTGGTTGCACCCGCTTTGAATGGAGAGTTCTTGCTATGGTCATGCATGTGCGGTAAGATTAATAGACAATAGGAGTCCGCGCATGCCTTTTCGCCGAACTTGATCATGTAGGTGTCATTCCATAGCGATGCTGACCATACCTGGGGAACAACGAATCCACTAAATATGTGTCACTCAAATAGGAGCTTCCTCGATCTATCTTCTGAGGGCCTATCGTAACCTTGCCGGATGAAGTCTAAGGAAACGATCGGAGGTGGAGCGTTCATGCGCTCGGCGTAGGAAGCACGGAACAGATTAGCAAGCGCCATTTGAATGCGATTGCGTTTTAATGATGGATGCTGGAGTTCTAGGTTGTTTGTGCCTGTCTGCGCCAAGTGGAGCGGCTCGCGAAGGTCCAAATTAAGCGTTGTTAAAACAAATGCCGCTTTGTTGGGGGTGTTATTAGACGGCAGCTGGCACGTGCTGAATCAGAGTGATTAAAGTACAAAATTAAACTTGTTGGCTGGCAGTATTGTATTATAAACATTGTTTGCACACTGTGCGGTCGTATTTCAATTGTAATTATATTTAAATTTCAATTATAATAATTAAAATGTTCAAATGTGAATCTGTCGATCAAATTGAAAAAAATGCAACATATCCATATAGAACAAAGAACTAATGAAAAGAGTAAAACATCTAAATAGCCATCATTCTATAGGAAATTACTAAATTATTTAGTTATATTTCGTAGGTGATGAAATGAAAAGTAACGGAATATTAATGAATAAATGGAATATTTGTGTTTCTTTGCTTGTAATTGTTGTAATTTCGTCCATAACCTTAACATTCAATCGGCCGTCTTGCGTTCAAATAAATGCTACTGCATTCAGATATTACCGATATTTGACGAGGGTGTTGTTCAACAATCGAACGTCAACAGCTGAGTGCATCCGGACACCTTAGCCCACTAGAGATGCCTGTGTACACAACCCGCGAACACGCTGACTGACCCTGAATTTTATTGTATGCTAATGGCGTTGAACGCCACACACAGGCGCGCTGCGTCATCTTAAAGCGCACACTGCTTAAGACGTTACGTTACGCCAATAAATCGTGCCCCCATTTCCCCCCGACGACTGTTAAGCATCTCCCGTCGCCCCTGCGGCTATAATCCATTGTAATCTTCAGCATCACCTACGATCGTCGCGTGGAAGAAAGTGAAGGTATCGTAGGAGCGAGTGGTTACGCTGAACCGTGCGGTTGTATTCTCAGTTGATTCATTCATAATTTCAAATTTCAAAGTCTCCCGCGAACACAAAGTTGGTCAGACGAACTGGTGCTCGTGACACGTCGGTGTTTATCATTCCCTTGGGGAAGCAGCATTTGATAAGTAAGCAAAAGATGAACAACACGATGGCAAATTCTGCCGGGAACGTTCAGTAGCTCACGGTGGCATTTGAATGATTAACAGAAGCAATTGCTATAATTAATAGCACCCTGCTGGTTGTCGCCCGCGGGAATACAATAAAGCAGCATTAGTAACGAGAATCTTGGAAGTCACGGTTTTCAAGTTATCCGTCTATTCTTTACTGGGTGGTTATCGGTTTTCGAATCGCTCCGAGGGCGCCATTATTCTCGCCCCGTCGATTGTTTGTTTAAACTCGATCATCACGTTTCGAATATTTAAAATAGACTGTTTGAACATTGCAGCACACGGCGGGATTGGCGCGAACATAAGTAAACTAGCACCGAACTGAGTGTGTTTGCCCAATTCGCGTTGCTCATTGACGCTGACCCATCGGTGTTGACTCTGGCCACCTCCGGCGCCCATGAAGGGGGGAAATGTTAACGATGGGTCAGCAATTGATTGTCAGAACGTACGCGGATGTTGCCAAGTGATTGAACACTTCTCGACGAGAATGTCACACTGAAGGGAAGATGACGTTGAGAAGAATCATTTTCTAACGAATCCCTTTGAAACTCTCCAGGATCTGTGACTCAAAGGTTCTCCTGGGGGAGTCCACATGAATGATTTACCGGATGTGCCAGCGCAATTGTTCATGATTCACTTCAATAGTTCTGTGCTCTTTGCAAACTCTCTCTAGCTGGACAATTATCTGAGCTTCACGTGCAGCGTGAAACAACTCAATCTTCAACGGCGCAAGACGCCGTAAGGTTATTTAAAGCGAAACAAATTGCTGTAACGGTAGTAATAGTAGGAATTTGTTCTCATCCATCAAAGCCATAATTTCATGCCTGTATACGCTGATTTATGCGATGATTATTTGATTATCGCGCTCGGTGTTGGAGTACCTCGGGTGTGAAAATTAATTTGAGAAATGGAAAGTTCATTTTCCCCCCCATTCGAAGCATATATACTAATTACAATTATACCAAATATACAATATTACATACCAATCTCTTGACGCAAACATAGTTTCACTAAGTTATATACCACTGATCATATAAAATAAATAGTTTTATAACTAATTGTTTGGATCGAAAAAAGAAAAAAGAGACGATTGAAAAGAAGAACTGATAAACATTAATTTATTTTCAAACCACAATACAATTACATTTAAGGTAATCAAAAGTATCTAAATTATCGACAACATAAAAACGATTAAAATAATGTTGTGACCCATAAAAATATTTACAGTTTTATTTCCTCCCCTTTCGTTTCTCTCTAGATTCACCTTCCGCAGAAGTGCTGAATGTAAAATCTGTTGATCTTTGCATCGAAGAAAATGGCAAGGATCACCACACCCAGCGGTACGATTTGATGAGCCGCGATGAGTACAGTGGAAAGATCCCGAAGCTCATCGTCCGCCGTGGAGAACCGTTCTGGCTGCGGCTGCTTTGCGATCGCCCGTACGATCGAAGTCGCGATGCGTTGAGTTTGATTTTCAGCGTCGCCGATGAGGATCAACCGACGCATGGGCACGGGACCCTGGTGGGGATTGCGGTCAATCAGTTCCCGAACCAGCTCGGCGACCCCCACGAGTGGGGTGCCGCGATAGAGGAGATCCGTGGTGATCTGCTGCAGATCCTGGTGAAGCCTGCTGCGACGGCTCCGGTGGGCCAGTGGAAGCTGGACATCGACACGAAGCTTCTGAGCGATGCGTTCGGTCGGAGCTACTCGCTGCCGCAGGCATTTTACGTCCTCTTCAACCCCTGGTGTCCCGATGATCAGGTTTACCTGGAAGGTACATGTTGTGTGATCGTAACGCAACAAAGTGCCCGATGTTCAATGTACATATATTTCGCAGAAAAAGCTCATCGGCACGAGTACATCATGGCCGACACGACACTCATCTACCGAGGATCTTACAATCGGTTGCGCCCATCGGTCTGGAAGTTCGGCCAGTTTGAGAAGCACATTCTCGACTGCTCGCTACTGCTGATCGCTAAAATTGGGAAGGTCAGTGCGACACATCGAGGTGACCCCGTACGAGTTTGTCGTGCCATTTCCGCCGCTGTCAACTCCCCAGACGATGATGGAGCGTTGCTCGGGAACTGGAGTGGTGACTTCTCCGGTGGAACACCCCCGACCAAATGGGTCGGTTCGGTGGAGATATTGCAGCAATTCTACAAGAAACAGAAACCGGTCAAGTTTGCCCAGTGCTGGGTGTTTGCGGGCGTTGTCTCTACAAGTAAGTTCTGCTAGAAGATCAATCCGCCCGTCGATATGAGTCAACGATTTAATTTCGCCTTTCTTTCAGTTGCTCGAGCCATCGGTATTCCCTCCCGCGTGGTCACCAACTACTCCTCCGCCCACGACACGCAAGCCTCGCTGACGGTGGACTATTTCGTGGACAATGCTGGCAAAATCATGGAAGAAATGAATGCCGACTCCATCTGGAACTACCACGTGTGGAACGAGGTTTGGATGCAGCGGCCCGACCTTGGCATTGGCTCCGACGGTGACTACGGTGGATGGCAAGCGATCGATGCCACCCCGCAGGAAACCTCAGACGGAATGTTCCGCTGTGGACCGGCCTCAGTTCTCGCCGTCAAGTTGGGGGAGGTCCTGAAACCGTACGATAACAATTTCCTCTTCGCGGAAGTGAACGCCGATAAGGTATTCTGGCGGTACACCGGTCCCTCTCATCCGCTGAAGCTGCTGAGGAAGGATGTGTTGGGTATTGGGTTGTTTATCAGCACAAAGGCCGTGGGTCGTTGGGAGCGGGAGGATATCACGGCGAACTATAAGTTTGCGGAGAAATCGATAGAAGAGCGTGCGACGATGCTGAAGGCCCTGAAGCAGGCAAACAGCTACTTCAGCCGGTACTACTTGAACGAGGAGTTCAACGAGGTGTACTTTAACTTTGAGCTGCGGGATGACATCAAAATCGGAGAACCATTCAGTGTGGTAAGGAATTGAAGAACCTAAATTGGTAAAGATGATTAACATACTCTTCTCTCCGTTTTGTTTTAGATTCTTCTTATCAAAAATCGATCGTCGGAAAATCGACACACGGTCGAAGGCTCGCTGCACGTCGACACCGTCCTATATACCGGCAAAAGTCGGGATAGTGTAAAGGTGGATACGTTCTCGATTGCGCTCGAGCCTGGAACGGAGGAATCCGTGCGCATGATTGTCGACTTCCACGAGTACTACGGCAAGTTGCGTGATCAGGCCGCGTTCAACATTTCCTGTATGGCCACGGTTCAAGACACCGAGTTTGAATTTTACGCCCAGGATGACTTCCGGGTGCGTAAGCCGGACATTAAGATATCCCTCCTGGGAACGCCGGTCTCACAGGCACCGGTGGAGGTTCAGTTTACACTTGAAAACCCACTCCCGATTCCGCTGAGGAAGGGTGTGTTCCATGTCGAGGGATCCGGCATCGGGAAACCACTTCTCTTCAAGGTAAGGGAACACCTCGTGTTTTCTTTCAAAATACTTACATAAGTTTTGTTTCTTTTCAGCATCCTGAAATCGCCCCGGGAGAAAAGGTTCTCAATACCTTTACCATGACTCCGCCTTATTCCGGTCGGCTGACCATCGCCGCCAAGTTTACCTCCAAGGAGCTGGACGATGTCGATGGCTTCCTTGCTTTCCTTGCCAACCCACGCCCGGAGGATATCATCATGGAGACGGAAGAAAACGAAATCATCGCTCGCACGGACGTCATAGACTAAGGTCAACCCTGCCAAAGAGAACCCTGCCATAACCTGGCCATAAGGTTTAATGCATCTAATCTACTGCCGCCCCAACATTATGCTCCATGACTCAGTGTTAACACTCTTTCAACTTATTGTATTTAACAACCAAGTATTTAAATAATAAACAACACAATCGAATCAAACGCGGAGCACACTGGACGGGTTCCAATGGGCGTGTAATTCAGTCTTCAGCTAACCCACGCAAGCACATATTGGTAAGAGAGAGACGACCACAGGAATGGGTGAACTACTACAATCCCTTTCCATACGCAGGTTCGGCGTTCGTTTCGAGATAGAGAGTCCCTCTGGCCGTGTTCGGAGTCGCGTCTCCCATTGGCACCGCGCTTTGTGAACGACACTTAGTGTCATTCGTATTTTCACAAGGGTAAGCCTTGAAAGCGTCCGGTCTAAGGATAGACTCGGCGTAGTACTCATGCGATCGTCCGTGGCTACAAGCACCAAGCATATCAACACCGCAACCTGGTTGGTTTTGGCGGCCGCCGTTAGGCCAAAAGTCCACATGTCCGATGTTCTCATCGTAGCCCAGGAATCCAGCGCAGGTGTGAATGACATCGACGAACTGTGCATCAGTCGATTCGAGCATTTTTTCCGACGACACTCCGACGAACCCGGGCAGGGCCGGATCAAGTCCGGTGATTCGAGCCACCTTTCCGCTCCGGATAGACCAGCCAGCAACGCCGGAGGTATGCGCACCAAGGCTGTGCCCTATCATGTGCACATCCGACAGGTCCGTGTAACGTTCTTCAACCATACGATCGATAAGTCCTCCAACATGGGCACCGACGTTGCGAGTGGCTATTAAAGGCTTGACGTATAAAATGTCCGACGCCAGCGGAGCCCAATCTACCACTGCGTTAAAAAATGTGGAAAGTGGAAAACCGAAATCATCATTAGGCCATTTAATCCTAAATTTTCGAAACGTTTACATTTCTTACCGATAACGTTCATGTCTTCTCGTTTGAGATAGTTATTTTTGATGTTCTGCGATATGGGACTGCTAATCGAGTTCCTCCAACCGTGTATAACGAACTTCGTCGGGATCGTTGGATCGTAGGATTCGTTCAGGGCCAGCGGAGTAGCCGGATCGTTCACGAAGCGAAACGAGAACGGAGAGTCGATCGTGGATCTTTAAATTAACCACCAAAAAACCAAATTAATCACCTTGCGCGGTGAAGGACACCTAACACTTACTGCCGGTAGTGATAGAAGGTAACGTCATCCTGCACCGTGGTCGCCCTTCCCTCGGACCGCTCTTCGTCCGGTACGGTGAGATCTACGATGTGCGGGTTTCCCTTGTCGTCGGGCATGAACATCCAGGTGACACCGTAGTTCGGGTCGAGCGCCTTCAGCTTCTCGATGTCACAGTTCACTGGAAAGAAAGCAACAGTGCAATCGAACCACAACCGGTGAGCGATTTCGCTGTCAAACGGCCGCTTGTCGTTGCCGGGGGGGTCGGCTTTACCACTAACATTTGAACACTTCCCGCAGGAATACATATTGGCACATTAGCTGGATAAGGTATTCGTACATTGCTGCCGTACGGGGTGGATTATGCACACAGACTGATCGCTGGTCGATCGCCACCGTCGATTCTGTTTGCGCGGTACACCGATGAACATTAGATGCGCGTACATTACCGTTAATTAGAGTCCCCCGGCAATGTGTTGGTCCCTCAGAGGAAGGGGTATGTACATGATGTTCCCGCCACCACCGGAAAGGTCGTCTTTCGCGCTCCCACCACATGAAGTTGTTTGCAAATAAAACGAACTCCATTTGTGAGTGGTGGTGCTGAAGAGTCCATCATCTCCGGCAAAACCCCGCGAAGATCACAATCATTACAATCCGCTTCGCTCCAAGGTCCCCAACGGTGGCACTACTGCACTAATAAACCGTAAAATCAGCGCCCAGTGCGACACTATCAGCCGGTCGAGTGTACAGATAAACGCACAGCGGCAAGGGGCTTCAGCAATTGTAGGTGTGATTAACAAAATTGGGATCATTTACAGCAAGATAGATCGGGAAAGGGTTACTCGACCGTGTTGAGGGTCATAACAACATCGGGCTTTTAGTTGACCAGTGACGTCGAGCTGAACCCACTGAAGGCCAGTCATTCTGTGGGAAGGTTTGTTGGTCTATTCGGGAAACAGTTTGATGTCATGTACCACGCGACTGCCAGCCATCGCTGATGCTTTTGCTGATGAAATGAAAGTAAAGTTCCGAAGGACTTTTGCCATGTCACTTTAATACCGTGGAAATTATCATTTGAATCGGGAATGTAAATTGCAAATATTTTCTTGGTTGGTTAATTTATATAATTGTTTTGTTCTATTTTGTTGCTATCCAACATTTTTTCATGTTTAAAAAAACAAAAATTAATTAAACATCAGTAAAAGAAACGAGATCCCAATTGTATTTGTGCCAAAATAAGGTTTAAAGAAAACTTTTGGAAATATGATCTAAATAACGATTTATTGTTTCAAACCAAGTTGGTAAGTAGTCATGTAGTTTTCATTTGAAACATTCAATATGACCATGACCATTCTTGAGATTACTAAAGCTTATCAAAAAGTTGATCCTAGGGTAATTACAAAACAAGATACCTATATTTTCTAAATGAAAAATTTTGATTCAGAAATTAAAATTTTTGTATTAGATTGAAAAACTTACTGCTTTTGATATTTTCAGCTGTTTTTAGAGATTAGCGAGTCTTGAACAAAACTGTAAACTGATTCTGTACGCATATATGTTTCGGTATCTTTTAACGTTTTATCGTCTGTTTCCATTCCAATTTAAAATTTAAAACATTATCGAAACAGAAATAGAATGAACGAGAACAGAAGAAACAGTTTTGAGTAGACCAACGTTTGACTAATTATATTTTAATATTATTATAAACCTATTCGAAGTAGAACTGAAGGACAACGTAACAATGCAAGTATCTCAAATCGCAGTTACAATATTTTCAGTCCAACAACCCTATTTAAAACAATATCGTACCTTTCAATAATCCTATAATAAAAACGTGAAAACACTGTTCAACAGAAATGTAGAACAAATATGTGTCCATGTGAAAAATACCATTAGCTTAACCTATATCGATCACTAGCAATTAAAAATTATCATTATTAACTGCTAATACTGATATAAAATCAACTTTATCTTCTACCAACCTAGTCTCACGAAAACGATCAGCTTCAACACTGTCCAGAACACCATGTTTCACACCACTGAGCACCGCTTCACTTAAAGACCAAAAACCAAAAACTGAAATCATCGTTAACGTGCGGCACCAATTTATAAAGGAGTGCAGAAGACTGAGAATTCTCCCCTATAGTGACCTCGACGACGAGCGTAAGATAATCGCCAATCGTTCCACCATTCGCTTCGCCCTTAATGTACTTATATCGGGGAGCACCTTTCCTTTCCCGGTTTGTGACTAGTTATTGTTTTAGGTTTTTGAAAAGAACGTTATTTTCGGTCTAACCTAGGCCTCTAAGCGCAACAACGATTAAAGCGTGAAATGGGCAGGTGATTGAATAACCATTTTAACGCGCCCAGGCTAGCGAAACCGAAAACGCCTTATCGGACATATGTAACGCTTGGGGCTTTTAATGAAACGAACAGCAAAACCACGCGATAGCCCAGCACGGCGGAACGTGAAATCAACGTACTGATGTACTTAATTGTGTTTCCTGTTCTGTGTTCGCCGGTCCACGGAAACCGGTTCTTATGCCTTCCGGTGCCATTCTACTGCAAGCCCTTTCCCTACGCTCCAACTATGGCTCCCCTTAGGACCACGGAGGAATAAGAGGCGACTATCATTAATTAGATAAAGATGACGTGCAGCCCCGCTCAAAACTAACAATGAAGTACAACTTCATTGGATAAGATGCAACGGGTTTCGCCTTCTTTTTTTCGCGTTTTGCTTGCAGAAATGCAGCGGCCAGACTCGCTGTCGTCGGAATGTGCTTTAGTGTGCGTTGTACGTTGGCATCGCGTAGTACTGCATCACGCTGGCCTCCTTCTGCTGCAGCCGTCTCCGCAGGTCCTGCAGCTGAAACGCCTCCTCGATCTCGTTGTCGTACGGTGACTGCGACGTAGGAATGGCCGTAGCCAGGGTGCTCGCCACCGGCAAACGGTCGTCTCCGTGCACGCGTGACTTGTCCTGATCGAGGATCTTCTTGATGTGCTCCTTGGTTAGTTGTTTCGTCCCAACGTGATTGAAGTACGGCCATTCGTCGTCGTCCGCCGGGTTCGGGTCCTGCGAGTACGGTGTCGGGAAATGGTCCACGTTGTTGAACGACCCGTCCAGCTTGCCCCACTGATCGATGTCGCTGATGAACGGATCCCGGTTGAGACCGTGCTTGTGCAGGACCGCGTCCTTTTTCTGTGGAATACTGAATCCGGCGAATCGACCGATCGCGAACGGTGAGGCTGGGTTGGTCGTGATCAGGAACATGCCTTCCGTACCGGGCTGGCAGTCTTCGCCAGCTACAACCTGTACGTTATTCTGCGGACAGAACCCGAGCAGATAGTAAATGTAACTCTGGCAACTCCAGCCCCAAAATCCGGTTAGACTGCGGATCGATTCGGCGTAATAGTCCGGTGCTCGGTGGTGGCTACATGCCATTGGATCTAAAATGTATAAAGACAGGAATCCGTTACCTCACGTGTCAATTTTAAGGACTAACAAAAAGCTATACGTACTCTGTCCGGAACTCCAACAGCCCGGTTGTAGGATGCCACCGTTAACATAGAAATCGACATGCCCGCACCGTTCGATCTTCCCCTGCACCAGGGCGTTGGTGTGGATGACATCGACGAACTCCGCATCGGAGGGATCAAGCTTGTCGTCGGCGGCGGCCGTAATGAAAAGTGGCATTGCCGGATCCAACCCCGTGATGCGTTTCAATCGGAAGGGCCGCACCGTTGTGGACACGTAGTTCGTCACCTGCGCTCCGAGCGAAAACCCAACCAGATGGATGTTGTCCGTGCCGGCATCGATGATCCGCTGCACCAGCTGGCCAATACACTTGCCAACGTGGCGCGTGTTGTGTACGGCCGATGGATAGCACGGACCATGGGCGAGCTCGCTCCAGTCGACGTAGATGAGATTGTAGTTCGCCCGTTGAAGGTACTCTGAAACCAAACGGAAAATGATACCAAACGTTTCCCCTTTGGTTCTTCCACATCCGATATGACAACGACCCTTCGCACAACATACCTCCCTTCATGTTAATCAACGGCGTCAGGAACATGTCGGCATTGTAGCCGTGGATGATCACCTTCACCGGATGGGCCGGGTTGAAGTAGGACGAGCTGATGTTCGACGCTTCCCAGCTCTCATCGATGTGTATGTACTGTCGATCTTCGGGGTTGGAGCGGGTGAAGAGATAGAACCGTATATCACTGTCCGGGCAGGGCCGGTCGACGATCCACACACAGTTTCCGATTGTGAAACTACTTCGTCCCTTTTTCACCGAAACCGGCACCGAATGAGCGCTGAGCGGTAAAAGCAGCAATGCTGTAATCGGAAGCCACTGATATTAGATAACGGTTTGGACTAATTTGGGAAATTATTAGCATTTTCTAAAGAATGCTATGTAATACTTTTAAAGAGAGATTTTGCCGTAACTTCGTTTTTCATATTGTAAAAATTTAAATTTGGCTTTGATTCAGAAAATCAAATTGGATATACAGTTTTAGTTTTGATTTATGTTATGGGTAAATGTGTATGTGTTGTTTATCAATTAGGCCAGACAGCCTCTCCAGAAATATGTAGATTTAACAGCATTTAAATGCAGTACTTTATATGAGAAAAGCTTAACTGTAGGATACTTTTGAAATGATTTATTTATTTGTGATTAAAATCCATTTCCGGAATTTTTGTTGCAGGGACAAGAACAAACATTAGTTATGGAAATGTTTGTAAATGTTAAGAATCAGATAGAAAAGCGACAATAAAATTTAGTTGTAAGTTTTTACCAAACTTATAAAGTGCATAAATGTTACGCCTTATCAAATCGACTCGTTCTCTAACTTAAGCACACACACACTTCATTCCCTCGATATGTTTCAAGTTTGTTGACGATAGATAAGCAAACACTTGTGTATGATGTTCGCGAAGAGGAAACGAGCAGCTGTTGAATTGATAACGATGATAACGTGCACTTGAAGTAAGTTTTTGTTTGCCGCCAACAATTTTCGACCCCGATGATTTTGAAGGTCTTACTTATGCGTACCTATAAAAATGTGTTTCTGCAAGCTCCAATACTTGCACAACAGTTGGATGCAGTTGATTTTCCTTCTCGCCATTATGTTATAATTGTAAAACAATTATGCTACACGATGTCGGCTTTAATGATGGCTTATGTTACCCTTGATTTACTAATCTTTCGTAACTTTAAGCGCGTTCTTTTCCCTTTCGCTCACTCGTCTCACTTTTAGGCGTGGTTGGGTGTTACAGTATGATTGCCCATTATGACCAAAAGCATACACTCCAAGCCGGAAATGGAACAAATTGTGCCAAATACGGTCCCGGCACACAACACTAGGCACGTACGTTCTTGACACCACTCTGTCACTCACTTTTGCGCGCGAGAAAAACACATCTGAACAATTTTCTCACCACAACCCGAGGACCGCAAATCCGATCGACGCATCCGCAATCCCTTGACGCACCGGAGTAACTAAAACTAACGGGCTTAATGGGTGGGCCGGACCAAAGTTTCACCGGTCCGGATTCGTTTCTGGCACAGTCCGGGTGGTTAAGTATTCTTTATGCGTTCCGGCTGCGTTGGCGCGAAAGTGTTTTCGCGAGGTTTTCCTTCTCTATCGCCAAATGCGATTTGCTTTTATGTCCCTAGCCGGAACCAAGGAGGTGAAAGAATTCGTTTCACTCGCGACCCGCCGTCGTGTTCGGTTCTCGCATACGATTCTCCAAATGCCACCGGAACATCGCCATCGCACTGTACGACACTCTTGGCAACCGCTATCGATTTTCTCGAGCTACCGCACCACACAAAACGTTGGGCAACCTAAAATCGATCCGCGCGACCGCTCGCTTTGACTTTGACTGACCATTTAGGTCTGGCCGGCGAAACGGACCCGCGTCTAGGCGGTCGCAAGTGAAAGTAGCGTTTCGTGAGCTGACCAAGAGACGGGCACCGTTTTCGTTTATATCGGACACATCCGCAGTGAAAGAAGGAAGTGATAGCAAGCGTCTTCGCGAGCGAATGGAGGTTACGAGTGATAAGAACCAATCCAACCATGGAAAGGGTTCAGAATTTGCGGCACACGACAACAAATATCGCACGAACGCGGCGAGGCTTCAAGTGACTTCCACCGCTTGCCAATCAACCGATGAGACTGCGTTCCGCGAGAAGGTTAGTTTGTTTATCGCGCCATCGGTAGCGTCGGAACGTGGTCGCGTGTATGTTGGAAAGGAATATATTTAGAGAGCGATACACCAAACGTTGAGATTTAGAGAATGGAGCAGTACAGTTCCACTACACAGATTAACACTACGAAAACAAAATATGAATAATTTAATTTATTTTAATTAAATTTAAAAGTCCAAAAATAATTATTATAAAAGTCCAAGTTTAAATCCCGATCCAATTTTTATTTATTCACGGTTACCATTCACGGTTACACAAAACCTAAGTTTTATAAATACATTATCTAAATTGCACTTCGACAATAATCCATTCAATTGGTATCACATTAAAAAAGAATATAGTTTAGTTTCAATATCTTGTTGAAATTTCCGACCTTATGCCGATATTTACATTTTCATTTCGTTCTGTTTTGAAGTTTTTTATTAAAAATTATTTTATTAAAATTGATTGATTATAGTTTTGCTGCAATAATTATTCTCCCTATTTAGTATTTCTCTTAGGTTTTCTTATTTTCAATGGTGATAAATATGTAACTTGGTGTTTTTTTATATTGAGAGACTCTTTATTGTGTGTGATAGTTTTGAATGAAAAATGATATTTTTGAAAAATTTAAAACCGAGACAAAAATTTAGTATGTTATTTAAGAGCCAATTTTATACAGATAAGTTCGTTTGCATTTGTACTATTAAAGAAAACATTATTTATGAGAAGAATTTAAACGCAATGTATGCGATTAACCTAATATTTATATCTAGTGCAACTCCATTCGTTTTCACAATTGAACAACTAATTTTCGTCAAACTTATGCTACTTCTCACACTTAAATTTATTCATTAACATAAGGTAGTTGAGTAAAAAAGAAAACACTTTCAGAATCATTTACCCGTTGTGGTAGTATGTAAACTTCCTGATACCCTTTTACTTTATTTTTATTTTTCCAATCGCTAATGCGACTTTTGGTATTAGCTTTTCGATCCTTTCCAATTTCCAAACAGCCGCCAGCACTAGGTCCGTGATCCTCATTGGGGCAAATGTCCTCGTACCTCCCCACGATGCAGATGATGACGAAGGTCGTGCTAGAAGATGATGGTGTACTTAACCTACCGATTAAATGGCTCCCGCCAACGAATTACCATCGATCTTTCCGGATGGAGCAACAAATAACCGTACAAATGTCCTACACGTGCTGGAGGTTAACCCAATACATCACTCCTAATTCGCCGCATTTGCTCACATTCAGCTCACTCACTTGAGGCATTATTGTGCACCTTTCGCCACCATTGCTTCTTCTAGTCGCCTCTAGCGTCATCATCAGGGGGCTGTGATCCCGTAATGAAACCTTTTATGAGGATTGTAGTCACTATGAGGTAGCCCCTAGATTTTATACTTGCTACCGTTGGTTCGTATGTGTTTTAAGAGCGAGTTTTTGCGAGTGTATTTACAGTCAGTAGTGCCAGTTGGTGCAGTGAATTAAGTAACTTCGAGTGGTCGAGAATTAAAATCGTACGGTGAAATCTTCCCCGTTTCCTTCCTCGATGACGACTCACACTTTCACGATTTCAAACCAATTATGCGCCACGGTTCCAGTCTGACGCTATCCGGTTTTTGAGACATTGCACCACCGATCTTGAACACCGCACCGTGGTCCACGATCAACGATCAAAGCCAACGGTTACGGCATGGAACACGTTTTCCACGACACGCCACGCTGCGACTGCAGTTGCGCTCATTTTCGTGAGACAGTTTGGGAAATGCATAAACACATGGGGGCTTATGAGTATGTGGCATGACATTGCAACGCGCGCAGATCTTGATCGTCTCCTCAATGCTGGAACGCTGGTCGCATCCGGTCCAAAACGCTCTTCAGAAGCCCATCGCAAAGGGAGGTTCTCGGTTCGTCTGCACAAAGTACACACCCTCGACGCTGTGGAAAGAAATGGAGAAGCGAATGAAAAAGCGTGGAGAAGGAAACGGCTGGTGAAATCCCACTCGTGGAGAAAACCACCCACACCCGGTAGTAGGTCACTGGTCGTCACCCTCGAAAAACGGGAGGGGTTGGGTGCATCCCCAAATATTTTTGGCCCGAAGCAAAACCAGGTGCGAAACCGCACCCGACTTATGATTGATGCGCTACTCACGTATTCGAACAGTACTCGCCCATCAGTATGCGGTTGCTATCGTGCTCATTGTTGAGGTTTTCGCCAAAGGCCACCGCGTTCGACGGTTCCTCTTCCTGGCGGCTGCCGGATTCCTCGGCAAGAAGGGACTGCTGGGACTGTTGCTGCTGCTCCACGCGATACTTACAGAAGCCGAAAAAGTAGGAAAAGTAGCTCGAGCAGCGCGTCGCCCAGAACCCTTGCTTGCTGTTGATCGATTCCGCAAAGAAGGCGGCCGACATCTTGTGGCTGCACAGGGGTTGATCTGTTTCGAAAGCGATCGTGATCGGGTTTTTCAAAATCTGTCTTGGTATCATACGATTAATCTAACTCCGCTCATGTATGGCAAATTCTTTTGTTACAAATAACTTACTAGTCAAAAAATCCCTAGTAATCTTAGTTTCCATGCTAAATTTCCAAAATTGAATAGAGCTACAGTTCAATTTCTCATTTTTATATTTCTTTTTCAAATTTTTCTACGGATTAATAAAAGGATAGATAGAAGTAATTTTCCAGTGAATTTTGTTTAAATATGCTAGGTTTATCCTAAAATCTGTGCGTTTCTAAAAAGATGTATAAATATGAACAACTTCTTCATAATTCTTTAAAGTAGAACCATTGCACATTCGGTGTTCCATGAGTTTGTTTCTTTTTAATAAAACAAAGATCACTTATGTTCGACTTACTTGGATGATTCTCGCAGCCCGGTTGATTCTGGCCCCCGTTCATGTAGAAGTCCACGTGCCCGCACGTCTCAATCTTCCCGTACACGCCCGCATTCGTGTGGATCACGTCGACAAAGTCCGCATCGCCCTGGTCCAGCTTCCAGTGCGCACGGGCCGTGGCAAAGAATGGCAACGCTGGATCGAGACCTGCATGTCGGAGTGGAAAACAAACAGAAAAAAGGTTAAGAATATCTTTCCAGCATCCTATTCCACTTGCCCGTCGAATGACGTTATTGTCGTGGTTATTTTGAGACGAGATATATACAAGAGTGACCTCGACCTTGAACGACGTGCGGAAGGATTGCTCGAATGGGATATATAAACATTATGGGCAAGTAAATGATAGCAGCTTCCCCCAAAAAACGAACCGCAGACGCAGGTATGCTTTCTTTTTTTTTCTCCATCTTCATCACCAAACACGCTCCGAGGCTTTCGGGTTTTGAACTTGAGAAGTCGGCCACAAGGGGGAGCACCACATGGGGCATTGTACATCTCGCTGACATTGACATTAGAGCACGGCACGGTGGAGATGACGAAGATGGCGGAAACGTGAGCTGCATTCGACGAGCAACGACGAGCTGACGAACCCGAGGCGAGGTTATGCAACAACCCGGCGTTTGAGGAGCGTTTAAAATGCAAGCAAAAAAGAAGGAAATAAACAAATGTTTCGTTTTTTGCTGCCTAATTCGAGGGTAAACAACAATTGTCGAACAATCTTCCTTCAATTAGAAGTACAATTAGCGCTGTTCGGCTCCACTGGGTCGGTTGTCGTTTGTTTACACTAGGCTTGTACGCACTTCGCTGGTACAACTTTTATTGATCGCGGGTCATAATTAATGTGTGACCCTTGCTCAAGCGCCACAGGCAGGAACACCGTGTGTTGGTGTGTATGGAGGGTGAGAAAAAGCTAATATGCAAACTCGACATAATTCTCATCCCCTTCGCGACTGCATAACGTCACACCACACTGAGCTGCAAAAAAAGAGGGAATCAATTGTATGAATAATTTAACAAGTATCGACACAATTTAAAACATTTCCGACTCATGTACAATGACCTATAAAATGTGTTACGTGTGACTATACGATTTGGTGGTTGGTTTTGCATAAACAACAAGTGATTCTTCTCGGATCATTTAGCTTGTGAAAGTATGACCCTTGTTAAATGCATCAAAACCTTGAAAGACTGCTGCTTGTAGTAATTGCAATTATGATTCTTTCCCACCGTGTTCTTGTTTAGAGCTAAATTTATAACCAACCTATAATCAACACTTAACAATCTAAAAAGAAGTGGAACAAATCGTTTTCTTCGGGGTGTACCGACAACCGTTGATCGAGTTCGATCTTGAAAGGAGATATCTTCACATGGAGGCAGGTCAGCCGGGTTAAGTGGATCATATGAAAAGAAATCCAGCATACACATTGGCGCTCAGAATTAATGATCCATCGCTAATCAGGTTTAATGTGCTGTGAAAACGGCTTAAAAGGTTCCTTGCCCCCCGATCTTGGTCGTTGTTAAATCGAGCAGAAAAAGTAGTTTCATGGGTAGGCCTCGGGTGTAACCAGTCCGTCGAGAACGACTTCATGCAGGCTTGGCATCCAAGAGAGTGCCCGTTTGCTAGAGTGATTTTCCAATGCACGATCCCGTGGTTCTATTAGAATGCGATTCGAAAGACTTATTTTCCGAGTAAAAAAAATTGTTTTTCAACTCCGGCATATCTACCAACCGTTCCCCTTCCGACGGCTTCTAGTAAGAAATGTTGTAACGCTCTAGCTACCACATGGAGCGGTGGCAAAAATAGCCGCATGTCACCCGGTCAATGTGAACAGCTTCTCAAAAATAAAATAAAAACCCCCCGCAGGAGTCGCCTAGAAAAGTGCGGCATGAAAGCATAAAACATTGCGCTCGCGCGGATTACCGGCTGCTCCCACGGCAGAGAGTTCGGCCAAAGGGGTACGAACCTGTGATCCGACGGAACTTGAAGCCAATCGATTTCTCCAGCGCGTTGCTGGTGAAGCTGAGAACGTGCGCCCCGAGACTGAAGCCGATGGCGTGCAGGTCGCGGGTGCTAAACTCCGGATGGTTCGCCTGCAGCCCGATCAGGAAGGTGGCCGTACACTCGCCGGCCTGCTTGGTGTTGAAGGCGGCCGTCGGATAGCAGGGCAGCCGGGCCAGCTTCCCCCAGTCGACGATGAACACGTTCGTCTCCGGCTTCCGCAGATATGCTGTTCGGGAGGAGAAATGATCAGGGAGACGTTAAGCGCACGTCAAGCTGGGATAGGATGTATGTGACAAACATCTTCACACCTTTGCGGATCATTTTGGTGGCGTTGAAATCGATGCTTCCACCGTAACCGTGCACGATCAGCTTGTTCGTTCGGTTAAGGGAAATGTGCGCCGGCACGTGCGGATCGATCGGATCGAGCAGTATCGGCCCATCCTTCGGGTGCTCGCTGGAGAAAATGTAGAACGCGATCGTTTTCGAGGTGCACGGTTCCATGTACTGAAACTGGCACGGTCCGATGCTGAACTCGTGGGCCCACGCACTGTCCCAAATACCGATGGCGGCAAGCACGAGAAGCAGCAGGGCCAGGTGCTGGAACTTGGTGTGGATCCCGATGCGCCGCCGTAGTGTTCGATGATTTTTATGGCACATTTCATCCCCCCAACTTCGAGCCATGTTACTACCTTATTCCACCACTATCGATCGCCAACCGTTGCATGGGGACGCATACGAAGGCAGGAGAAATTAAATGCAGGACGTAATGTACGCTTTATGGATTTCATTGGAATGAATTTCTGCAAAACCACTGGTCAATCTTCGTTGTTCACTTCACTTTGTGCGTTTGACCTACATCGAAGTACTGTACCGGAGTTACACACGTTTGCTTGCAGCTAGTTATTTTCATCTACTCAAATTATTACTGAAATGGTCGCAACACTTGGATAAATGGATGGTACACTGCTTGAAACTCGCCCTCCAAACACCGAATCCAATTACACTGCGAGAAAGCGCGACAGAGAGCGCAGGATGGCTCAATCGAAACAGCGTTGCTCAACACAACCGGTAAACGACGATCGACGACAAATTCGATCTGTGTCTGGAGTTGCACGCAGCAAAACACACGCGCCTCATAACCCGACCTGCACCGTACCTCACAGCACTTACTTTTTGACGCACGCGGAGATCGAATCGTCCCGATGGAGGCACTCGGATCGGTGCAAGGCTGTGCACGTTTTGGGCGCCAGCTTCACACTGAATCTTACGCCCGGCGACCCGAACCGGGAGCGCCAAAACAGCCAACCTCAACCGGACACGACACTCACGCGTGCTACGCCACGCGGGGCGATTTAGATCCCCACCCGGTTTGGCAACACTGCCGCAACGGATGGCGCTAGTGGGGTGTTTGGAAAAAGCTCTAGCAAAACAACAACGTACCGCAACGCTGTACGGTAAACGTCCTGCGGTACAACACGTTCTAAATCCCACTACTCACACTTTCGATCTCACTTGCCGGTTTGACGGTTTCGCGTGTGCGATCTCCCGCTCGCTTCTTCGTCGCCGTAATTTGGAAGACCCGCTCAGCACGCGGGTGGGGGATTAAAGACAGATAACGCGCCTCCGACGATGGGGTGAGAAATACGGGTTTGGTGAAGATCCAACCGTGTCACGATCCGGCCGGATAGTGGTGAGAAGATGCGAGGCAGAATTCGTTTTTATACAACCCCCCACAAGGTGCGTGCAGAGGGGAGATGTTCCGTTCTAACGTGGATCCGTGCACAGTGGGTTCTACGGAGCACACTGCAGAAGGTGAACAAGATTAAACGGAAATTCATAATTCATGAATTCCAGTTTCAAGGTATGTTTGACAGTATTTGATTCTTGTCGTCCAAAAGTAAAAATTAAAATTTAAACCAATGAGAAAATATGTGGCAGATTTTATATTGATGCATAGCATGAGGAGAAATGAATAAAGAAATTGTAAAAAATATCAAATAGCAGTTTCATCTGCTTTTTTTATAAATATAGCTCATTTCTATTATTTTAAATTAAAGCTTGCTAACATTTTGTCAAAGGTATGATATATTCGATTAATATATTTATCGAATCTTTACGAAAAAAATTACAGCTACACATTTTATACATTTATGTTATTCAACACTGTTAATGTAAATATGTTCTATAGCAGATAAGTAATAAGTAATATAATAAGTATGATCTTCCAGCTTCATAATATAAATTACGAATCATCTGAATGAACGGAATGAAAAATATGAAAATCATATTGAAAATCATAAAACATTGTTAGTATTCTTTGAGAATCTAATTTATTTGATAAAAGAATTATTATTAAATTATACTGTAATATGGTTTGTTTTTACGGAAATTCCGTCAACATTTTCTTGAAAAACCGATCACTTGTGATATTTATTTGCTTCCTTGTAAATTACATCCCGATCGATTTAAATTATAATAAACTGTTTGACCTACGACACTGCTCGATCGGTATAACCTTTCTCATGGTGAGAAATCAACAAAAGGTTAAACAAAATTGCCGTAATTTTCTTTTCAAACGTTATCTATTTATTCTCTGTTTACAGTAAAAATCTGCAGACATCAGCTCAACTTCCTGGGATGATAATGATGAGGGTGTTGATTTGTGACCGCGAGATGCGAGATGCATGTGGGGATGACGGTGAAGAGTAACAACTAAAACACTTTGTGGTTGTTGCGAATGAATGTCAACTTAAAAAATAATCATCGAAACGGTGAGCATCCTCCCGTTCGTCCGACGGTTCACCCGGAGCGTTATTGACGATGAAGGTGTCGGTATCGATCCGCGGTATGTGGTTTCATATGCAACACCGCTGATCCCCGACCATCGAGGGCGTCGACGGGCAGAACGGTGGATAGTTGTCCTTTATGCAGTACGAGCCGGCGGCGCTGCAACGAGAACGTGGATGGTTGAACGGGGTTAATTCGGATTTAACTAGCTTGTGCGGTTCGACGTTCGTTTACGATTCTTGCTTGCCCATCGACCTTTAGCTACTTCTTGGGAACAAAGGTTCGTTTCTACATTCCTATAAATTCTGCATAGCCGTCAAACGCAACGGACACATGTTCTGCAAGATAAAGTCTGATGGAAAAACAAGGCATAGTTCTTAACGATGATCGGTGGCATTGATCTCTGGGTCGTTTTAATTGACGGCAACAAGATGGATATTTTTACGACCTATTAAATGGCTCCTCGGGCTTTTTCCTAAGTTGGCAAGTCCTTGAAACTAGGTTGTTCTAACGACAATAAAAACAGTGTTAAGACATGGCTTCCATTTCCCTCTATCCGAGCTCAAGTCATATAATTAACTCTGGTTTTAGATTATCTCCAGCAATATCTGATGATTCAAATAACTTATCACTTGGCAAAAAAAATTTAACTAGCAAAAGCAGGTTCTTTTTCTCATATAGTCTTACTTTGGTGGTGTTTTCAGTCCCATCGGGATGGCGTAGCCCATCGCGTAGCCAAACCGTCTTCGGCGTCCCTCGCGGATCCCCGGAAGTACTGCATTAGAAGGGCATCGTCGACTGCACGGTTCCGCCATCGGTTCGTGACCTTCGTACAGCGATTGTGCCAGGTAGCAGATAGCCCAGATGTGGCTACACAGGTTAACGTCTAAAAGTATTTAAGAAAAAAGATCAGTTTTGCTTCTCTATCCAAATCAAGTTAGTACATGTGAGTCTTACTTGTACTGTTGCCGCAATAGGGTTGTCTTCTGCCTCCATTCACGCAGAAGTCGATGTGTCCCACACGTCCACCTTCGCCGTAGTGTCCAGCGTTGGTGTGGATAACCTGCACGTACTTGGCATCGCCCTGATCCAATCGGTTAACGCCTCCCGGTTTTATCAAGGGTCTGGCAGGATCCAGAGCTAAAATGATTCGATGTTGAAGAGATTTCCATAGAGATCTAAAACTATTCCTTACCAATGATTCGTTCCATCCGGAAGTTCAGATAGTTGGCCATCAATCCGCAGATGTGCGCCCCAAGGGAATGTCCCACGCATGTGGTTCGTTCCACCGGTAGTCCCAGGTCACGCAGCTGCATAAGAGACTGCGCCAGGCATGTCGCCACCGGCCGAATATTGTAGACGGCTGCCACGTAGCACGGAGGCTGGCAGAGGGCACCCCAGTCGACGAGAAACACGTTGTACCCACCGTGGTTAATGTACGCTGAGGACGACAGTAACAGGACCCGGTGATCGGTTAGGTATCGATGTAGCTAAACTAGAGCGCACCCAGAATAACTTCTTACCATCGCGTAGAACCGCAATCGGCAGCGTATCATCTCCACCGGCGTAACCGTGTATCAGAATGATGTTCTCCTTCGTGTGGTCCCATTCGGTGTTGTTCAACCAGTCCCGGAGCCGATGATCAAACTGCGAAGAAGATGGATGTACACTCGATGCGCCAACACCAGATACCGAGCGATACGGCATTGAGGCCAGGCTGCTGTTTTACCGGCAAACAACTAGAACTGGGTCAAAGGTGCGTCGATAACGGCGGGGCGCCAAAACATCGGTCTAATCGTGCAGCCTCTGCGGCAGGCGTGACATTGATCAGGGCCAATAGGCCACGGATGCTCGCACCATGCCGTGGCAGAGCGCAGTTCAATACGCAAATAGAGACACCATTCCGAACGCGCGCGCGCACCGGTTGTGGTTAAATAATTGAGGTTAATAAACTGTTCATTCGAACGGTGATCGCACCGGATCGCGTGGCTGTTCGAGGGGGTGGATGGCGCATGGAATTGAATATTAAAACACCCCCAGCTCTTGGCCACCACTATGTTGCAGCGGCGTTGCTTTGCACTGTTCGCTCGCCGTATGTGCATGTTGGCTGACTAAATCGCATGCTATCCAAAAGCGGATGGCGAAGCTCGAATCAACAAATCGATCCAATACGGCACACGCCGGCTCGATCACTTCCGAGACGTTTTCCGGTTGCCGAGCTATGTACAGGGTACCAACATATTATTAAATCACCTCACAACTAACACCCTTTTCCGGCATTCCATATGTTGTGTGATGAGAAGACAAAGAACTAGGCCCTTGGCGGACACAAGTTTTACTAACAGGCGTCGTAGCTTTTCACCCGAACAATCCTCAACGTCGTTGGCTTCGAATATCGAATCGGAAGTTACTAATTAGTGACCGCCTTTGAGCGATTGGAAAACACCGAATTTTTCAACTGTGTCAAGACCAACTTTGGTGGTGTCAATTCTACTACCGTTTGGACGATAGGGAGAGAGTAGGAATTCCACTTTGGACTGCATTTTTGGAAATGTGTCATATAACATTCGATTTATAATAACGGAACCACCAGAGACAATTTGACACTGGCAAAGTGAAATTTGAAAGCCGTAGAAACTGAAGGTTTTAAAAATTATGCTATTCCGTTGATCATTCGAAAGAACGTTTTATATTTGTTGAATATTTGTAAAGTCTTAGATTTCATGCATTTTAAAAATTAATTTGAAAAATCGTTTGTCCTCTAGAGTAAGTTATTGATATGACAAACAATTGCTTAAAACAATAAGAAAACTTTTTTAATTTGACATTTTTTCACATTTTTAGGAAAACTGAAGATTGTAGATGAAATGTTAAACCCGATTTACTGTTTCTATGTAGTGTCAATTGTTTTCTTTTAAAATAAAAAAAATACTTGAAACCAAAATTTAAAATCTCACTTCAAAATTTCAATATTGAAAAAACAATTCAGAGTTATAACCATAGAATAAATAATTTAAAAACAAAAGACCATTTTCAACAAAACCGACTGCATCTAAGCTTTTACCGACAGCATTGAAGCCTTAATATCACATGGAGTCCAGGATGTTTAATATGTTCTGTTTATGTTCGTCAATTTATTTTAGTTCCACTGAATACAAATTCCTAATGCAACAGTGTGTTTATGAGTGTAGTTTTCTGCACGCAAAGTTGAATGACTAGTTTATTAAAAAGGAGTGGAATTTCTTGCTAATTTTAAACATTGCGTTTTGTATTTTAATGAGTTTGACGCATCTTGTAACAGTAAACAGTTATGTAATACTTTTAACTTGCATGCTAACCTTCTTTTTGTCATGAAAACAAATCGAGGCAATAAGACCATACAACGATTCCGCTGTTCCTGCTACTTATCCACGCGCTGAGAAATGCGGTGATAATGAACTTCAAAAATTATGGCCCTACGCCCAGCAGCATACCGTTTTTCTGCCCAACACGGTTAAAGCAAGGCAGCACGTGCATTCACTCACGCACCCACCTCCCTCCCTCCGTCGGTCAACGGTAAAATACTTCCCACTTTGTATAACCTGCTCGGCAGCGAAACCACTGAACTCGTTTATGTTGGGCACCGATGTTGCGGACACTTTTAAGTACATCGAGTGCAAAAGCTCCCTTCCTCCCTTTGCCATAGTCGAAGCATCCCACCATTCAGCGCCGGTACGATCGAAGCACGATTGAAAGAGTAATATTTATCACCTCCTTGAGTGCAACGAGCGTGGAGTTTGGGAGATTGGAAGAGGTTTTTTATTAGCGAAAAATAAAACCAGTTACTAACATCGTTACTACAAATCGCCACCGGCTTCGATTGCGTGACTGTTTGCAGCGGTTAGTAGTTGGGGGTATATAAAAATGCACTTGCACCGTTGCGGCCCTTTTCCGAGCCTGTCTGAACAAAGTGTGGCCACGCAACGGCCAACCTTGACGGTCAAAGACGAACCGCCGAGCCTAGTCGCACTTAGGCAGGCACATTCTCGCGTGCACCGCAATCTGGCGCATGTTGCCAGCGAGAACAAGGCTATGATAACTTCTTTTCGTCCACCGTTTTCCACCAGCGTGTCAAGGAGAACCGCAGCAAGGATCTTCCAGTTGTCGCCACGGTTTGCCGTTCGATGCGAACCTACCTTGAATCTATCCTTCACGATGCCGGACGTGTACAGTATGATGCTGATGTCCTCGTCCGGGCAGACGTCCTGCCCGTTGCCTCGCTTCCACACGCAGTCCTCCCGCGTCGAGTTGAACGAATTCGGATCGCCCAGGTACAGGGCCTGGGCCAGAAGATGCTGCGCCTGGGCGTCTATAAATTGGTCTTGCGGTTGGTTTTTTTGTGTGTGTAGGTGCACACGCACGCATTTCGTGGTGTTTGGTTTGATTTGTTTGTTTTTTTGTTTGTTTTTTTTTCGTTCGATGGTATTTTCATTTAAAAAAACCACGAAAACCAGAAACGTAAAACCAGATCGAATCATATGCTTTCAGGTCGGAACATGGTGGGGAAAAAGAAGGGGTGCAGTTTTGGTGGTGATGTTTTTTTTTTATCGTGCATAACAATGGTGAAGGATGGTGATGGAGAGAAATCAAATCGGAAAAGTGATGTTCAAACTGAGTAAGGTGAACGAGAAGAAAAGAATGCATGCAAAAATGGATAAAGAGAGCTACGAGCAGGGACTATCGGAAATATAGATCGGATTGAGCAAACGAACAGGAAATTATTGGATATATTAAGGGCATAAAAAATCTTCTTAGAATCAAAAACTTTCATCCTTTTTAGGAATTAAGAAACAAAAGCAGAGAATAGAACAAGAAAGAGCAAGAAAATGGACGCTACAATTACTGAACCGTATCCGTGTTGGTTTGGACGAAAAAATAACCAGCAACACACACACGTAATAAACAATAAAAAAAACAGCATAGAACGGAAGCACATACAACACAAACATCAACAAGACAGAAAAGGGTATTTTGTGGGTGGTGTATTGGGTGGATCGCAAATCAGTGTAGTGGAGCTTCGGAAAAAAAACCCCTCAGTAATTAAAAGCAACCTTCGTACGCACCGGCTCTTTGGGTGTGTGGTGGTAGTGAAGCTTTGTGCAGTGGTGGTGGATAGTTACCGTGGAAAGTGGTCGACTTCCGCTGCATGCACATGCAATTCCAAAGTCATATGATTCGTGTCAGTGGTTTTCTATTGTTTAATCTTTTGCTACTTGGTGTTGTTTGGAGTAGTTTCATCTGGTTCTTGTTTTGTTTGCGTTTGGGATGCGCTCGTACAGTCAAACGATGACTGCTTGGAGTTAGGCAATCGGATTAATATCTCTCGCTTCCTGTAGCATCCTTTGATGGGTTTTCACAAATTAATACGACATCCGTATAGCAACGACGATGAGGCGAGTGTGAGTGATCTTTTCGATCACGCTGGGTTCGTCGTCTACTGCCAAAAGGCTCACCCCCGTACGGCTATTAGCACTTACGAAAGGACTTTTGCCTTTACTTTCCATCTTCTCGACAAGGAATTCGTTTTCCCTCTTCTCTCGGATGCACATGGGATGATATTGTGAACGATACTTTAGACTACCAACGACTACAGGCCACTTACAAATCATAACACCACCGCTGAGCAGCATCGAGCCGAGGACTAAATTCAACAGCAGCACCATCGTTGGGCCGCCTTTTGATGGATGAGCACGGTAATAAAATTAATCAGCTTCCAGACTTCACTACAGCACACGATTTTTTTCTACCAACACTCTGTGACGATCTCACTCACTAACGGGGAATTCGCTTCCAACTGCAACTGACCACCGATCGGCTGGACGAACCGAGCCCTACCAAGCGACTAACCTGCAACTGGTCCGCACAACGGCTGGCAGCTCGAAGCCACCGCCACCAAAGTCGGTCGGCCGTCCATCGGAACCTAGGTTGTCTGCTGTTTTCCACCGCACCACCACCCCCCCGAACAGTGGGGACCAGTGTTCATCGGTCCATTCGAAGTGAATCCCCAAAGCGGTGAGGGCTCGCGAAACATGTTCATTCGATACATACACGCACGTGGTGCGCGCGTAGGTGAAGGTTGGTGGAGATCGCAAAGTGGTTCGCGGTTTTTAGTTAAACCGTTACGAGCAGCATTTACAGAAGCCAACCTTGGCGATACCGGTGATCGGTTGGAACGCGAAAATTATGCTGTCAATTGAATTGACCCGCGCCTTTATGCTTGATGACGTATTCATTAGGCTTTTCACAGGGCCGGTTTGCTTATGAGGGTAAGAGACAGCATCAGACATGATTTTCACAAGCAATAAATAAGCAAAATAGTCACTTAACTAATATTATTGATATTTTTAAAGAAAACCATCTGATTTTTTTTAAATTATCGAATAGAAAAAAAAACTCAACAAAAAGTTTTACTAAGTAGGGCAAGTTAGAATAATAAATAAAATAAATATTAAGAAATAAAAAACCCATTCCTTACCGCATGCCTGTTGTCTACAAAAACCGCTCATCCCAATTGGTTTCAGTTCATTGCATTATCGTATTTCCCTCGGTACTTTTTTCGTTACACCCTATGTGCCTTCGGTGTGTTCGCTAATGGTGTCTTCGGCAATAGGAAAGCACCAAAGAAAGAGGTAACAAATTTAAAACAAAGACGCTTCGCACCAAATGTCAAATTGATGTCGACATCCTCCCTCGTGAACTCGCGGTACTGCGGACTTTTTGTGTCTTAATATTCCCGTCACGTAGTGGCCACTTTATGCCTTGCACCCACGGCGAGCGAACCTCCGATGCCCAAGAAGAAGAATTGAAGGCACGTGTATGTGATGGTTAAACCGTTCAACCGAGGCAAATGAACACGACCTGCAACGTTGGTATTCATTCGGAAACATCCGGTCGGAGTACCCAAACTGTGTCATCGTTCAAAAATGCACAATGTTTTACATGTAATAATTCGGGTCAATCCACACAAACAACGCGGAAAATCATTTAGTGGAATGCGGTTAAACCTTGCTGAACAATTCAAACACGCACAACCAAGCACTTCCTTTTAGCAGGGTTTGAGTATTTACATCAACGAAATTCTTTATTGCAAACCTGTTGAGAACATTGGTCAGGATATATTTCGATGTCGATCGTTTTACTACTGTCGCACTTTGGGATGGAGCCTATCCTGGTTTAATACTGGTATCTGTAGAACCATATGTTACTACCAACAATTGCGTCGCCCACACACACACACAAACACACTTTTAATGTCAGTTTTCAGTCGTTTGCCACTTTTTAGATCCTAGTTGAACGGGCAGTTCATCGTTTGCGACATGTGAACGCAGTATCCTCCGCTAATACTGCAATGTAAAACCAATGGAGATGAAGACATAAATGATGGGAATCGTTCGGACCAATGGATGTTCTTACTTTCCCGGCGTGTCCTGTCCCACCGCAAGCCATTTCATTCGCACACGGTTCGACTTAACGAATGGTATCCGGTTGTCCGGTACGCACCCGGACGGACAGCGGAAGGCTCGCATCGGTCGCCTCGCTAAGATCGCGTTTGCCAGATAGCAAACGCTCAGAAAGTGGCTACAACGAGCTTGCTCTGGAGGCAAGGCAATAAGATGGTAACATTAGCACCAAGAAAATGGGACCCGTTGGGCAAGACTTACTTATCCTGTCGCCCTCGCAGTACGGCTGAACCTGACCGCCGTTGATGCAAAAGTCGACCTTGCCCGTGAATGCGCTCTGCCCGAGCAAACCGGCGTTCGTGTGGATAATTTGCACCGACTTGGCGTCATCGCGCGTCAGCCGGAACTCCTTGGAGGCGTGCTTTTCGATCAGCGGCCGGGCGGGATCAAGTCCTGTCCGAGCGAAGGGGAGCTTTTGAGCGAACTAAACGTTTGGAGAATGGCTCCATCTTTCTTACCGATTATTTTGTATTGCTTTTTGGTCAAATGGTTGCTCATCATGCCGCAGATGTGTGCCCCGAGCGAGTGGCCCACGCAGGTGATCTGATTGCTTCTACATCCAGCAAAGGTTAGAAAAGAGTAAAGCTGCCGAAATAAAAAAGAGAGTAGTCGTAAGTACAACCGTTATGGAACATAGAAAATGGTAATTCACCTGTGCCGTACACTGTGACACTAGTTTCGTGTTGGAGAGTGACGACAGATAACACGGATACTGCGAAAGCACCTCCCAGTCCACCGCAAACACGTTGAACTTCCGCGAAAGATATGCTGTAAACATACAGTTGGAATTATTTGTTATAGCAATGTGGTTTGTTCTAAATGGATATTGCAAGAACCTAGGAAAGAAAGAAAATTTTTGTGAAAAAATCTTCAAAAAAAATCATCCGAAAGCTTCGAACCGAAAGCTTTGAGAGGAAAATCGTTGCATATTCTGTATGCACCTTAAGGTTTCGCAAAAGCATGAAGCTTTCCGAAAGCTCATGGCAGCATAAAACTACTCGAAACTGATCGAATTTAACTCTTTAACCGATTTTTACAGAGTTAGGAGAGAGCATGGTTTTTATTATGTTTTTGAATAAGATTCAAGTGAATTATTATAAGTTTTATGATTATAAATGTCTACAAAATTTTGTTTTAACTTAGTATTTTAATAAATAAGTCATGTTACCCTTAAATGGTTGTTCAAACAAACCATAACATTTTGGAGTTTGGATTGTTTTAATTTTTTACATTATATCTGCTTACCATCTTTCAAAAACATGATGTGCCGGCTCGTCTGCGTCCCGTTGAAGCCGTGGATGATGATCGCCGTCTGTTGGTTCGTCTTGAAGCCGGCTTTGAAGATGGTCTTCGGTTTGTTCATGTCGATCACTTTGCCCTTGCGGAAGGTTCTGCGACCGTGCCGAGCATAAACGAAAGCGAGAAGTTTATTGCGGTTTCATTTCCAACGTTTAGCCTCCGTCAATCGTAAACTCGAGCACGACAAACACAATTTCGCGGCCAGATAAGATGGAGCGCATGGTTCGATGCAATCGTTTCTCGTATTGTTACGCGATGCTCCCATGCAGAACGTCACCATCGGCGTTGCAGGCGGGCGTGCATGGATGTGCTTACGATGCAAACGAGAGCATACATAAATCGGCACACCGGCACGTGGGCACGCAAACGGAAAAGCGGAAAAACACCCCGCCCAGCCTTCGAGCTTCCCGCACGGAAGGGAAAGGGAGCGAATTCCGCCTCCGCGGAAGCGATGCAGGGAAAATGTTTCACGCTCTTTCACTCACGCAGACGGTGATAATTGGAAGCAATCAACGCGACGAACGACGCTCGAAATTGCCATTAGGCTTCAGTTTGGCAAATCTTGCCGCCCGCAGGAAAGGGGTGTTCAGGTCTTTCCATCGTCGGTTCTTCATAGACGATAAAGCTGGCATAAATGGGTCATCTTTGTTTGGCTCCCGGCAAACTTGTGAGCACGAGTAATTAATCATCGTGTTTGTCAACGCGACAAATTTATTCACCAAAGGCAGGAAGTCGTACCAACTCACATCGCTTCGATTGTCTTACGAGAGGAAGTAAATTTTTTGAAAGTAACACCACGCTCTAACTTCCGCTGTAGGATCTTCGCGCGCCGATAAGGAATGAATGCGAACAGCATTCGCATGATCGTACGCATTTTCCCATGCAGACGAAGATACATCGGATGAGGTGTTAGGTAGTAATTCAAAGCAATGCTGTGTTTGCTCACAGATTGCACGCGAAAAACAAAACTCTCCGAATCAACCGTACGGAACAGCGTCTCTGTTGGACTCGTGTTTTATTTCCCAGACGAATGGAAACAGCAGGTAACAGCGTTGATCAGTAATAACTCAATTTAAAAGGAACACCTTAGATTTCCTCCCATCGTCACGCCTTCTCCAACACAATAATTCATTTTTCTTGAGCTAAACTGGGAAGCTTCTTGCTGTGACTTTCACTTTCCGCAAGGGTCCGATCGGTGGCCCCGGATAAACTTCTCGTTAATTGCGATGATGCAATAAAGGGACCAAAGGTGTCGATCGCAAGGAATTCCATCAGAATGTGGGCACTTGGTGGCTGACAGTTGCAGCTTTCGAGAGCATTTCCAAAGGCTTCCCTTTTATTTTCGAACACTCAGGAGACGGAAGAGAAAAGAAGATTGTGGATCAAAACGCTACTGAATGTCGCTAGTGGTCGATCGTTTACGTTTGCGCGCTGTCACAACATTAAACCACCAGCGCAGCGTTTAGCCAGCGAGCGCATGAACACAAGACTTCAATGCACCGGTAAGCGACGAACCCCTGCCGTTGCGCGCGGAAACACCGACCGATGGAAGTGACATCGTTTGGGAGCGTTTCTGCTGCACTTTCTGTTCCGCCCGATCGAACCCGGCTGATCGTGTTAACCTTAGCCAGCGACAGAAACGAACATCATTCTCCGGGGTTACAAATGTGTGGGGAATGATCATGCGGGAAGAAATCACGATTCGCGTGCAATGTACTTAAATGGTACCAGTTTATGAGGCTCACGTTAGGCGAAATGCGACGAAGAGTCACTGATCATCCCGAGTAGATAGTCGGTTTGGAAGTTTCATCTTTCTTTTGTGAGGTAAACAAGGCAATATGTTGCACATATTTCGTTATTTTTTTTTTCTCCAGTACCACACTAAGTAATAGGCAGAAACTATGAACATCCTTTTGTTTCATTACATGCCGTCTGAAATCGAAAGTCATAGTGTCGCTAAACATCAATCAACTAGAAGCGACTTCCGGGAAATGATTCAGACGGTGAATCAGTTGAAAAAAAAACAACGATGCAATCATAGTTTTCATTCGCTTAAAAACATTGGGAAGAAATTATTCCTCCATCAAGGGCGGAAAGGAAACAATTGACAGCCGAATAGAGAAGCGATTTAACAGAAGCATCTGTAAAGAAACGCTCTGCAGTAAATGGCGCCAATCGTTCGACCGCGTACCTGGACTATCTACAAACAACGGAGCTTCGACGTGATCGGTTAATTGATCGATACAGTTAGAGTCGGTTAGAATTTCTCCAAGCAGGGGGAAGTGAACATCGAAACGGTGCTGCCAAATATGTTATTAAAATAATTATTCAGCCGAGCTGCGCGGAACTTGGTAAATGGTGCACCACGTTTGAAGGGGAACATGTGTGAGAGAGTTCTGAGAGGGGCATCAGACTATACGGGCTATTTTCTTCAATTAAACTACTAAAATTGTTCTTCACACAAGGTTAGGTTTGTTCAATCTACAAGCATTTTGTATAGCTGTTTCCTAAGGTAAATTTTGAAGTGCTGTTTTATAACAAGTGACCTAATTAAAATAAAAATGAAAAAGATTTCTACAATTTTTAACATCCTGAAAATTTGTATCTAAATAAACCCTTCTCCATGCAACGATGGTAAAACACTCGTGCTAAACCCGATGTGACCATCAATGAGCATGTTTAACGATCGTCGGGATAATTGTTACGGCTATCATTATCTTAATCGATCAAGTGTGGGGCCCTTCCTTCGACATAAATCTTCCGTTGGGGCTCGTCCCGCTAGGCCGATGCAAAGACGAACGTATCGAGGGTGTATGATAATGAACATTTTCACTCTCACTGATTGTGCGTGTATGCAGTCATTTGCTTCTCGTCGGCGGTGGAGCATTATTATTATTATCACTAGCATCCTGTCGAATGTTAAGCTTAGAAAGTGAAAAGTGGCAGACTGTAGGTCATCAGACAGGATGACAACAAGTTAGTGAACCGGTTAAGTCCCTCGAAGGGCCAATATTAATCAATGATAATAAAACTCAGCCCCTCGATCACGTTGCTTCGTTGCTGGTGTTCAGAGAGGGGTATTTTCTTTTCTTACGCCTTTCAACGTCTCGCATCCTTTCGTCTAACCAAGATCAACGGAACCGGATTCTACAGCCCAGTGACCTAGTAACTGCTGGTTCCCTCGGGTCGATCTCCCTAATCCTTCTCGAATCCGCTCCCATCCCTTGGAAACCCTCCTGAACTCCCGTATGTGGGAGCTGCAGTTGTGAAAGTGCATCCGTTGTGCAATTGCACACACAAAGCCTTACTACCGGTGTACAGTTTCGTTTCCTCCACCGTTTGGATTGGCATTTAGCTTCTAGCACCTTCGAAACGGCGGAAAAGTGACACGCAATGTCAGCGAATAACAGGATTTCCAGTCGGTCCGAGCAATAAACAGAAACCTGAACGAATCCTCAAATAACGCCTTCTCGTAAGATGTGGAATATATTTGTTATCTCGCAGAGGCCGGTGGTAAGTTTAGCGAGAAGCGAGCTCTCATAAAGCGGAAACATGAAGTTGAAGAGTGAAGGGGGAAAATAAGTACCACAAACCACAAGCCAACTAAAACAGGTTGCAGTTGAATCACTTTTGCTATTTTTATTAGAGAATAATGGGGTTACTGTGGATGTTGGTTTCTTGTAAAAGAAGTTTCGAATGTCAAACTGAAGTTATTCAATTGATTAAATTATTTAACAGCACTACTCATTCTTAAACGAATTTTGAAGGTGGTAGACTTAGCACGAAACTAATTCGTTACTAATTAATGAATCAGATATGGTAGATATATTTTTAGTTATCTTGTTAAGTGCATGCACGTGGCCAACAGTTGTTTACACGAAAATATAACTCGGTTGCGATCGGCATACAAATAAAGTCTCTCATCTGTTTCATTCCACATAACCGTCATTCAAATCTTGCATTATTAATCAGTTTACCTTTCAGAGCAACAGCATTACTTGAAAAAACAGTGCGCTACTTTTGCCGATTGCCTGATTAACACTTTATGGTATGTTTTATATCTGCCAGGTAAACAAGCGACCGAGAAGGTCTTAAAACGAGAAAACAAGGCTAGACCACATAAATAAATGGCAAACGAATAGACAGAAGAAGAAAATAACCGAACACGTCCATCCTGTTACGACCGATGCAACCAATCGGAAAAAGAAATGCCACAGAAACACGTGGCACTTCAAAAGCTCAAAAACAATAAACAAGCATCAGCTGGGTTTTAACTATTCAAACGTTTTGGCACGTGTGAGCGAATATGTTTCTTTAACAGAAGATATAATAACACACATTTTCAAACGAGACATTCGATAAACAACACAGCACAACTTAATAACGACCCCGGTAATACTTACGGTGTATAGAGGAAAAAGCGTATGTCCTCGTGCGGACACTCGTAGTTCTTTTTCCACATGCAACGGAAGAAGTTAAGGTCCAGCACACCGCCCTGGAAAATGGCGCCAATTCCTAAGTAGAGCGTTGGGAGGATGTGGGCGGTCATGGAGAATGAGGAAAAAAAAGGTAAAGTATCATTCGAACACGGTGACAAGCGGAAGTGTGGGTGTTGTTTCAATAAAAAAAACGAAAATGTTTCTTTATTCCGAAGCTTAATCTGTGTTGGGTAACCAAGTCATTAGCTTTGTAAAGTTGAATGGAATTACAAATGGCTACCGATCGAAGCTCATTAGCGGGTTGTTATTAATGTGGGAGAATGGCTTCCGATTTTTCGCTTAAGATTTACCAGCGAAACTGTTTGTTGGAAAAACCGAGAGACGTCCAACGCGAGTATGTAAAAACCATGGGGTAACAACAGAACACTTTACCTGCCAGCACCGATAGAACCATGATCACGCCGAGTAATAATCTCATTATGGTACACTTATGCTTTCGGTACACACTTTGCTGCCGAGCTCGTTACTTATCCGGCGCTAAATGAAAAGCGCCCTGAGGAGGTGCGTTCTGAAGGGTTACGCACAACTAAAGCTTAAGCAATTACATCCGCGCCAAATCTGCAACTCAGACTAACACACACACTCACAGCACTTACTGATCACGGCTTGCTGGGAACCGTAATCACCGTGGGGTTAACGTAATTTGGTGGCCCATTTTCGGCCAAGGAGCAGAACATTCCAAGACCCCAAGTTGCCACTCGAACAGAACGGAACGCGAAGCACCGGTTTGAATCCAGCTATCGATGGAGTGGAAGACGAAGTCGAGGATCGGTTATCACTTAACCCGGCGATAGCGATTACACTGTTTGGAAGAAATTTTTTTAATTGCACACGCCAAATAGTGAACAATCAGCCGCTATTCGTTTGCGGCAGCGTATGGAAATTCTCATGCTTCCCCAGCGATCACAAGAGGATAATTTACAACAGACACTTAACGGCACGGAACGCTATTCATCGATCGATTCTGGCACGATGGAGAATGGAGGTATCAACCGCGAAAGCTTTCATTGACGTCAAAAAGGCACTGTTCAAGAGGTGAAGATTTCCTGCTTGAGAATCGGAATATCGGAACGAAGGCGTTGAAAGGCTTTATTCTTTCTTCCCGGTTTCACTCGCGATCTTAAAAACAAGGACAAGCAACGGAGGCTCCTCGAAACACTTCAACACCCGCGGGTCCCTCAGGAAGTACGATTTTGCACGAACCAACGCTCGGAGCAAATGCGCAACCACCGCACGATCCGCACTGGTCGACAGCGTGAGCCGGAATGAGTTTTCGCGTTTTCCCCTCAGCCGGCTCAGCCGCCAGCAGACAACGAACTGCTTCGTACGAGCCCACAGTCAGCTCCACGAGCCCCCCGCAGCTCAACCGGGGAGCGCTTTTACTGAACCGTGCAAGCGAGCAACCGCCAACAGTTTTTCCGCCGGTTCGGTAGAGAGAACCCTCTTCGCGACTGGCGCTGTCGATGCCGGTGTGGGTCGGTATGTTTTCCGTTTTTCGCCCATGTTCCGCTGAACCTGAACCTGACCGGGACGGCAATGTAAACCTCCCCGAATGGGGGATGTAATACACATTCACGTGTTAACGTTAACGTTGGAGTGATTGAATTTTAAACATTCCATCGTGATCGAGTCAACAGCAAATTTTAATCGATTTTTTTACGCACCATTTGCATGATCACGCAATGCGATGCTATATTGGCTCCCGATTAAAAAATGTTAAAAAAGCGTGAGGTCCAGCGAGGGCACGTATACGATCCCAAGTTCATGAGCAATAAACCGGTCACAATGCAGATACCATTCGTGCGAAAGATAAAGATAGGATGTTTGTTGTTGGAAGAACCCACGGTTTGCTGCTCGGACAAAACCGGGATAGACTGGGATCGGAAGCGTCCCGATGACAGGGAAAACCGGCTTTTCCGGATTCTACAGCAGGAGTGAACGTTGCCGCAGCCGCCACTTGCTGTCATTTTTGTGGAACACGGAAAAGGAAAAGACATCCAGTTGTTTTCAACGACAGGTGGATGGAGGAAGAAGCTGCGTCGGGTTACGCATCTGTTGCAGTTCAGTGGAAGGTGGAATGGTTGCAGAATGCGTGCCGCAAGTATTTGTGTCAAACACTGTGACGTAACACGATCGGACCTTGAAATGTAGAAAGGAACAAACTACAATATCCGTTTATTAGATAATAAAACAGAATAACTGGATCAGGCGGGAAAATGTTTCAGCTTTCAATGCAAACCACAGGAAAAGTAGGACGGTACCGGGCTCGAGCGGTTTGAATTTGTTTTATGTTGCTTTTGCGCCCGAAGTTTATGGTTGCTTTTGCGCCTGAAGGTATGCAGAACACATAACTCGAATTACTTGGACTTTGAATTTTCAACGTTTTTCGAAGCAGTTCGTAACACGGGGAATGAAACTAGGAAAATTGATTAATTTTTTAAGACTTCATTGTTAAACAATTCATAAAAGTAACAATTCATATAAATTTAACAAAAAAAATGTCAACAAACAACTTAGGAAAATGTAAATGCCATTTGCCGAAAACACAATGGCTACCTACCAAATTCACTCTTATTTTCTTTCTTTCCAAAAGTAAAACCCACCAGTCGAATATGTTTGTGAAAACTATTAAAAAATTCTGATATTTTTTTACTAAAAAACCATTTTGTACACGGGTAACTTGGAATCTTAAGCTAGTGCAGTGTCGCCAACGCTATTCATATTTCGCGCCGGTCACTCCTTTGGAATACGGCGAGGCACCGTTGGTCTGCAGGTAATAATCTCCTTTGGCGCTAAAAAGTAACCGAAAAGGAAGGACATTAGTACGATGTGTTCCAACAAACCAAGTTGCTGTCACAGTCCGACTTACTCGTGGCTGCAATCGATTCCCATCTGTACGACGGCGGCCGAGCGGTCCACCTTGCCGTCCTTAAAATCGTCCCACGACTTACAGCGGACCGAGTGGAATGAGGGTACGTTGCTTTCGGCGACACTTTCTGCCCAGAACCACCACGACCGCCGGTGGCTGCACAAGTCTGTAGGGGGAAATATTAAAAAAGTGTTTTTTAAACTGATAAAAAAGGACGAAATAATCTGACAAAGGGAATAAAATGAACCGCAACAACTTAATCATAAATAAGCACTAAGTATGAGAGACCTTCGGATGAATTCTGCCGGAAAGCTTTGGCTGGATATATTAGGAGTTGGATGGGTTGAGCGGGAACAAGGACCATGCAGGATTGTACGCACAAGTGAAGCGTAAACAGGGAACGTAACATAACATAACAAACAAAAAAAAAAGAAATAAATCGAAACATAAAAGAAAGAAAACAAAAAGGGTATTACAATAGTCACTATCACTACAAAGCACCGATAACAAAAGCGTCCATATCATCTGGCGTAAGCCCGGGTGTCCCCCTCCATGCAGCCATTCTGCCCCTCCCCAACCTACCGTTGTCCGTGAGTAGTTTGTAGTTCCGCTTCGGGCAGCCCGGTTGCAGGGTTTTACCATTGTTCGGCCAGAAATCGGCCGTCCCCGTGCTGACCGGGGCGCCGTACAGCCAGGCATCGGTGTGGATGACATCGACAAAGTTGGCGTCCTTGGAGCTGAGGGCGGTAGCGAAAATGCCCGGATAGAACGGTGGGAAGGCGGGATCCAGGGCCGAAATTCTAAAATTGAACGAACAAATGAGTGTTACGAGGGTAGAGCCTAAGAAACTCTCGCGGGATTTAAAAACCGGATGACGATGGCAGACCCTCAAGGGATGGCGCCATCGCGTGCGCATTTACCTGTTGAGCTTGATCTGCTTATCGGATTGCGATATCACAGTTCGACCAATGTAGCCGGCCAGCTGACCACCGAGCGAGTGGCCCACAAGGTGCAGTTTGTTCACATCCAGCCCAGCGTTGGCCATACGCAGTACCACCGTGCCGAGGTAACTTCCGAGCTACGAAATAAAGCAGAGGGAATGAACATTAGTGCCGTTCCGATTCTTCCGGACTACTTCCGCACTTCCACCCCAGGCCTTACCTTCTTGCAGTTGGGGACCGCTTCGAGCAGATAGTTGCCGTCGGCGAGCTGAGCCCAGTCAAGGATGATGATGTTGTGATCTGCCCGCTTCAGGTACGCGTCGGCGATGACGTGAACACTTTCCACCTCGGGCGTCTCGATGTATCCGTGGAAGTACATTACGGTTTTTTTGTTCTTATCGAACTGACCGTGCAGCAGGATGTCCTCGGCCTTCTCCAGGGAGTAAGTTTCATGATCTTCGAACTTTGGACTGTGCGCGAGATGGAAGCGATGGGGCAACAGGTTAGGCAATTAATTGACCTTCGCGTTTGTTTGTGTAGCAGTGAAGCAGCCTGTTTATACTTACCCGTAGAAGAACATAAACTTGGCCGTGTCCAGATGCGCCCGCACCGGCTTCATGCCCACCCATACTCCTGTGGAATAGATGGAGCAAAAGGCATTGAGCGAGTTAGTACAATCTGCATGCGATGGAGAATGAATCGGCTGATTGGATCTGATTGGCAGCGCCATTTGCTGAAAAATTAAACCATTCTTCAAGGAACGTTTGAGTAAATCTATTCCGAAATTTAGATTCCATCAGCACACATTAATGTTATGCACACATTATGTCTTAATATGAATATCATTGAAACGCATATGTTTTTATA